>NC_041408.2:34654203-35004203 GCF_900747795.2 Erpetoichthys calabaricus
TATATTTAACACTATATATATATATATATATATATATATATATATATATAAATATATACTATATTGACAAAAGTATTAGGACGCCTGACCATTACACCAACAGAGACGTCAATGACATTGCATTCAAATACATAGACTTTAATATGGAGTTGTTCTCCCCTTTGCAGCTATAACAGCTTCCACTCTTCTTAGAAAGCTTTCCACAAGATTTTGGAGTGTTTCTGTGGAAATTTATGCCCATTCATTCTGTAGAGCATTTATGAGGTCAGGCACTGATGTTGGATGATAAGGCCTGGCTTGCAATCTCTTGTTCCAGTTCATCCCAAAGGTGTTTGATGGGATTGAAGTCAGGGCTCTGTGTGGGCCACTCAAGTTCTTCTACACTGAACTCATCCAACCATGTCTTTATGGATCTTGCTTTGTGTACTGGGACACAGTCATGCTGGAATATTAAAGGGCCTTCCCAAAACTGTTTCCACAAAGTTTGAAGCACAGTGTTGTCCACAATGTCTTGGCATGCTGAAGGATTAAGATTGCCCTTCACTGGAACTAAGGGGCCTACCTCAAATCCGGAAAAACAACTTCACACCATTATCCCTCCTCTACCAAACTTCACAGGACACATAATGCAGTCAGGCAAGTAAAGTTCTCCCAGAATCCACCAAACCCAGACTTACCCATCTGACTGCCAAACAGAAAAGCGTGATTCATCACTCCATTTCTGCTGCAGCATAGTCCAGTGGTGGTGAGCTTTACAGTCCATCTGACTTTTGTAATTGCACTAGGTGATGTGATCTTGCATGCAGCTGCTCGGCCATGGAAACCCATTCCACACAGTTTTTGTGCTTACATTAATGCCATTGGAAGTTTTGGATCTCTTCAGCTATGGAATCAGCAGAGCATTGGTGACTTTTATTCACCATGGACCTTAGAAGTCATTGACCCCAAACTGTGATGTTACGTGGTTTTCTGCTTCATGGCAGAATTGATGTTGTTCCTAAATGCTTCTACTTTCCAATAATACCAGTTACAGCTGACCACGGATTATCCAGCAGGGATGAAACAAACCATCTTATAACAAAGGTGGCGCAGTATCACAGTACGATTTATGCATTTTTGTTGTCTCATAAAACAGTCAAATGAGCTCCCTACCTATGAGAAAGATCATTGCCGATCGCTGGTCTAACCCATCCTTCTTTCCTTACAAATATGGAAGAAATACTGTATATTGTAATGTAAAGTAGATCACATGGGGCAAACAACAATTAAATCCAATGGGCAACAGGTATATTTCTTTTTCTTTTTTATATGGCATCACTATAGCCTCAACAGGAAGTGCAGGCTTTACTGTTTTAGAATCCATGTTTGGACTTACACTCAAGTCGCTGCTTTTGAAGTTGAGTAATTTCTGTCTGATTACTCTTTTAATTTATTGAATTTATTGAATTAACTGTATCCAAATTATTCCGTGACTTAGCACATCCTATGTCATTTCTTTATTCCTTTGCCACAAAATTAAAACAATAAACACCTCTTAGTAGTACATATAAATGCTATCTTTAATTCCTTCTGTTACCTTTCCTTATGCTGTATATAATGGTTTCAAATACAAACTTTCTTTTGCACAGCTTTGCTAATTACAGAAAAAAATAAAAAGCAGAACTTAACTATATTTTACATAAATGCTTCATTTTAACTATTCAGCAATACCTAACCAGTGTGCAATTTTGTTATTTAAAAAAGTATAAGAAGAAATCCAAGTGCTTTGTAATTATAATTCATTTGTTTTTTATTTAGAATATTGCAATAATAAATGGCTTATTCAAGTAAAAGTATGTTAAAGAAATATACTATACAACTAGTGACCTATGCATACTGACCACTGAATAAAATACAGAGTTAGCTTCTAAAATGTCATCATTATGCATAGTATTGTAGATTAAATTCTTTGTTTAGACAAGGATCGCATATTATCCAACTCACACAGTTTTGGAGTTTTCTTATAAATGACAGAGAAACCCTTGAAATTAAAACACAATAAACCTTGATCAGCTAAATCAATGTGATGAATTTATTTTACAGAGAATGAACAATCTCCTTCCAGCATAATTATTTCAACACTTTGTGGGTTAATTATTGTCATTAGCATTATGTGTTCTGTGCATAATTTAAGATGAATGTATATGAGCCTTAAAATGAGCAAATCATCTGAGTTTGGAAAGTGGTTAAAAACAGCAGGGAACCAGACTTAAAGGGAACACTTGTTATAACGATTATAGGCCCAAAGTGTTTGTGTAAATTAGATTTAGCTCATAGCTCCCCTACTGGTTGCTGTGTGAAAACTGTTAAAAGCTGTTAAGTTATTCATACCATTAAAAAAAAAAGAAAACATTTAACAAGCAATCACTTTACAGAAGTGAAAAGTAACTGACTTGGCAAAATTGACATTAATGATTAACATAAGTGGGTTAGACACAGCCAATTTTAGCTCATAGAGCTTTTATTACATGATTTTTCCTTTAGTATAAAAGTGTGTGCATGTGCGTATACCAATATTTCTGCTTAATTTTAAATTTAACAATTTAGTGATAGATTTACTTTAATGGGAGTGAGGAGGGGGCTTAAATATAGAATTTCATTTTCAGTTACTAAATTCCAATTACATTATTTCAATAAAGCTGCATTTGGTGTCTTTCTTAGCAACCAGTAGCATAAACAATTGTTATTATATTACTAAAGGTATATTCTTTAAAAAGCTACTCTTGTGCACTTTTTTAGTGAGTGCCTTTATACTGACTAGCTCTAGATTTATTCAGGATGGCTCAGTGGTTAGGTTTACTGATTCGTGGACACAGTTTACTGATTTCAAACCCTGTGTGGAGTTTGTAAGTAATTACTGTGCCTATAAACGTTTTTCTGTTGGTACTAAACCTTACCTCTCACATCCTAAACATGTACAAATTAGGTTTGCAGGCAAATCTAAATTCTCCCTAGTTTGTATGTGTGTGTTTACCATGTGATGGACAGGTGTCCAATCTAGGGTAGTTTACCATCTTGTACTCAGTAATGCTGTGATAGGCATCCACCTGTGGTGACTAACTGGATTAAGCAGGTTTGAGAATACAGGTATCTAGATGTATTCATGTGAATAGTACTTCTTATAGTAAACATTTTTGCATGTTTTTTTTAAACTGCAAAAGTTTTAAGTTCATCCCGAGATCCTAACCTCTATAAATATGGAAAGATACACTACCAGTCAAAAGTTTTAGAACACCTCAGTTTTTCTTCCAATTTAATCAGTTGAAATGCAATGAAAGGCCTAAAATGGTGAAAAGATAAGCAGTAAGCTGCCAGTGGTTTAAGTTTAAAGTTTGGCAAAAACCGAAAAAGGAAATATCAGAATATTACAAATTAGCCTTCTTCAGGGAACAACAAATACTTTAGTTCTATAAAGATGTTCCAGAGAAATTAAAGTAAAATAAGCCCTGGAAGCTGAAACAAAAAATTTATACAGGCAGTCCCCAGGTTACGTACGAGATAGGGACTGTAGGTTTGTACTTAAGTTGAATTTGTATGTAAGTCGGAACAGGTACATTATTTTAATAAATGCTATTGTTGACTGACTGTAACCAAGTGCTCTGCCAATGAATGATGGAGTTTCGCCTCTCTCTGACCTTTTTATTATTTCTACTTTATTTTCAATGGTGATGTTTTTTCTCTTCTTTACTGTATCACCAGCACTTGCATTAGATTTATGTTTCAAAGACATTCTTGAAGAGTGAAGACAAAAGGTTAAGATGAGCTCTTCTGCACAGCACTGTTCATGCTATCACAGCAGGATGGCACCCATCATCAACACGTCTGATGTACTGACAAGAGACAACTTCCTGCTATGTGCGTAACAGTACAAGCAGGCTTGCTATTGAGAATGAATGGGGCGGCGAGGGGCGGATCATCACCCGCCCACCACACAGTCACCTCCACTACAGTATGCTGCCTGCAGTGTCCACCCACCGAGAACGAACACGGTGCGGCCAAAGGCGGGTAGTGAATTGCCCACCACCGCCCCCATTCAACAGGCAGCCACCCGATGCACACTACTATGCTACCCCCCACCGCCCCGTTCAACCTCAATGGCCTCCGTTCAGCCACAACCGGGTCACCGATTGCAGCATTACCAGCCGCCCACTGAGAACAGTCGTGTATGATGGGCAGGCAGTGAAACGCCCTCCTCCGCTCCATCCAGCCTGTGTCCAGTCAGGAGCAGTAGTTGCAGCGACATAGTGGGCGGGCAGCGAACCGCCCCATCAAGCCTCCGTGCTGCACACAAGCGATAGCTGTGGCCCCGGTGACTATGGACTACGGGTCACCGCTTGCCTCTGGGAGCCGCCTGAGGGACACTATACTGCGTAAGCAGCAAAATCGCCCCCTCCAGCCTCCATCCAGCCACCGCTTGCAGTGTCCTCAGGCCGAAGATGACGGAGCGGCAGTTACTGAGGCGCATGCGTCACAGCTGCGGCCCCGTTCGTAAGTCGTAGGTCAGATTTCCGTAACCTGGGGACTACCTGTATATATATATATATATATATATATATATATATATATATATATATATATTGTCACACACGTGCGATTAGGAGACAGTCAAAGAGCCTAAAGGTGAGTGAAATATCGCGAGATATGGGTGTCACATGGTGCTTACCTAAATCTCTTCTCTTTACAGAAAACCAGAGGAAAAATAATTGCCCCGATTCCGGGTTCAAGATGGCCGCCGATTACATCACTTCCTGCCATCTCCACTAACCTCACTTCCGACTCTGCAATATCACATCACTTCCGACACCTCCTGATGATGTTATTTCCGGTTCCTGTTTTGATGCCAACCATTTCCTTTTCCCATAATCCTTTCTGTATTTAAACAACCATGTTTCAATAGTAAAATGGTCATTTGTTCTGAATTTAAAAAGACTTGTGATCACTTCTTCCTTTTGATATTGTCTTAGGGCAATATACGGGGACGGTCCCCAAACCTTTTTTTTGTGTCTTTTGGACTTATTTTTGAAAAAACTTTACAATTGGCGTAGTCAGCTAGGATTGTTCTTTTTTCTTCAAGAAAATGACAGAAGAACAGGACCTAAATACCGTGCTAACCACAATTATGGGCGAACTCCATACTTTAAAAGTACAGATGGGGGAGACCAGGACCCAGCTAGCGGAATCTGAAGCCCATGCCGCCGCATCAGTTCGAACGGAGGCCACTCGGTCATTACCTACTCAATTAACGACCCTAACTGAGGAGGACGATATAGAAACATATTTTTTGATTTTTGAGCGTACCGCTAAACGGAACGCATGGCCGAGGTCGGAATGGGCGTACCTACTGGCTCCCTACCTGAAGGGGGCGGCGCAGAGAGCCTATTATGATTTAACTGAGGAGCAGGCTGCCGATTATGATGCTCTAAAACTTGAGGTGTTTAAACGCTACGGCATATCAGCGGAGCAGCAGGCGAGTGAATGGAGGGAGTGGCAATTTGACCCCGAGAGGCCTCTGAGAACCCAGGCTTTTGAGGCTTGGGGTAAAGTGTGTCGCTGGTTAAGGCCAGATATCAACAGCTCACACAAAATGGCCGAGCTACTGGCCTGTGAAACGTTTGTCCATGCCCTCCCTGAACAGATCGCCCAGCAGGTCCGTAAGCATAACTTTGAAGGTATGGATACACTGATCAAGATTGCGGAGCGTCACTGGGCGGCTTGCAAATCAGGGCGATCAGAACGGTTTTCTCGTCGCACCCAACAGGTGCCTACCGTTCGCAAAAGAGACAAACCATACAACCCCCCGCGCTGTTTCAAGTGTGGGGAACTTGGTCATTTGTCCCCCAATTGCACCACGGAGCCCATGGATTGTTCTTTGGTGAAGGGAGAAAGGTATTGTGACATGGTGACTAACCTGTTATCGCTCCCATATACAGGTGCAGTTCTTATAAATGGTAGGAAAGTAAGGGCGATGTTTGATTTCGGGAGTAACATCTCTATTGTTGCTGCCCGTTTCGTTTTACCGCAACAATGGACTAAAATCAAAACTAGTCTGAAATGTATTCATGGGGACATCCGGTTTTACAAAACAGCCCGATGTGTAGTCTCGGTAAATCACAATGTAGTGGGAATGGCCATGGCTGTATTACCAGATCCCCCTTTTCCAGTCATACTGGGTAGAGATTGGAATAAAATTAACAGCGGTAATAACGTAACTGTACCAGAAAGGAATTTAGGCTTAGTCATGGAGAATGATGCTCCGACTGCCTCCACGCCGTGTCCCTCAGTAGCACGGACCCACACGGGTACCCAATGTGAAGAATTTGATGTCCCATCATCCTCTGCGGGAGTTAGTACAGCTAACGAGGAGAACGTGGTGACAGATACTCCGCCCATTGAGATCAGTAGATACCCAATACAAGATTTACCTTCCCAAATTATATTAACCTCTCCCTCGTTCAAACGAGAACAATGGAATGATGATTCCCTAAAGTTTGCAAGAAATGCAATTGTATCTGCCGAGGGTGATAATACCCTAGATCCCATACCACCGATGCCGTCCTTTGTATTAAAAAATGAATTGTTATATAGAGTGGCAGAACACGGGGGCGAAGTGCAAACATTGCTGCTAGTCCCACGCACATTTCGGCGACAAGTGTGTGAGTTAGCGCATGCTCACCTTATAGGAGCCCATTTAGGCTCCGAAAAAACATTGGAGAGAATAAAGCTCCGATTTTATTGGCCAGGAATTAATGAGGAGGTCAGACGATTTTGCGCTTCTTGTCCGGAGTGTCAACTTCGCCAGATTCCCAGACGGACTAAAGCTCCTCTCGTTCCTCTACCCCTTATTGATATCCCGTTTGAAAGAGTCGGAGTTGATCTCGTGGGACCTTTAGAACCCTCGATAAAGGGCTTTAAATATATATTAGTCCTAGTAGATTATGCCACTCGATTCCCCGAAGCTGTTCCGTTGCACTCAGCTAATACAAAAAATATCGCACGGGAACTAGTAGGGATATTCGCTCGTGTTGGGATCCCCAAAGAGATTCTCACGGATCAAGGAACTCCCTTCACTTCGGAGACGTTCAGGGAGGTGGCTAAATTACTCCAGATCAAACATCTGAAAACGTCAGTCTATCACCCGCAAACTGATGGATTGGTGGAACGTTTTAATCAGACGTTAAAACAGATGTTACACAAGGTGGTTAACGAGGATGGGAGAAACTGGAATCAGTTACTCCCTCTCGTTTTGTTTGCATACCGGGAAGTCCCACAGTCCTCTACAGGTTTTTCTCCTTTTGAATTATTATATGGAAGACAACCCAGAGGTCTATTGGATATGCTAAAAGAAGGTTGGGAAGAGGAGGTCCTTCCTACTTCAAATATTCTCGAATACATCGCGCAATTACGCGATAGATTGGAGAAAATTAGACCTATTCTAAAAGAAAATTTGGAAAGAGCCCAAGCAGCGCAGTCGCGTTATTATAACCGTAACTCCACCCTCCGGGAATTTGTCCCGGGTGATCGTGTTATGGTTCTCGTCCCAACTTCTCATTCCAAATTATTAGCCCATTGGCAAGGTCCCTATGAAATTAAAGAAAGGAAAGGTCTTGTCGATTATTTAGTTAAACAACCCAATCGTCGACCGACCGAACGTGTATATCATATTAACTTGCTGAAGCCGTGGAAGGATAGGGAACTAGATCCCTCCTCCGGCCAGCCTCGTTCTCTGTTTATGTCTCATTCCCACCTTAATTTCGGCCCCGACTTGACGCCAGAGCAACGACAAGATCTCAAAAATGCTATCTTGTCTGTCCCCAAAGTTGTGGATGAAATTCCTGGGCGTACTGCGTTGATTGTGCATGACATCATTACTGACCCTGGAGTAATTGTCAGAGAGAAACCCTATAGGCTCCCGGAGGCAAAGAAAGTGGAAGTAGAGTTGGAAATTAGGCGAATGCTAGAATTAGGGGTTATTGAAGAAAGCTATAGCCCTTGGTCTAGTCCAATTGTCTTAATTCCTAAGCCTGACGAGTCATGGAGGTTTTGCAACAACTTTCGTCGACTTAATCAGGTCTCTAAGTCTGACGTGTATCCCATGCCGCGAGTGGATGATTTACTCGATCGACTGGGGAACGTGCACTTCCTAACTACTCTTGATATGACGAAAGGGTATTGGCAAATTCCCTTAACGGCCTCCGCTAAAGAAAAAAACGCATTTAGTACACCGAGTGGACATTGGCAGTACAGGGTTCTTCCTTTTGGTTTGCATGGGGCGCCAGCTACCTTCCAACGTCTGGTAGACACACTGCTACGGCCCCACAATTCATTTAGTGCCGCCTACCTGGATGATGTAATCATTTATTCCGGCACATGGAAGGATCATGTACTGCAGGTTAAAACGGTTCTCTCCACACTAGCGTTAGCTGGGCTTCGTATTAATCCAAAGAAATGTTTTTTTGGATTTTCTGAAGCCAAATATTTAGGCTACCTGGTGGGTGGGGGGTACTGTTAAACCACAATGTAAGAAAATAGATGCCATCATTAATTGGCCCCATCCGATGTCTAAGAGGCAAGTGCAAGCTTTTTGGGGTTGGCAGGCTACTATCGCCGTTTTGTACCTCATTTCTCCGAAATTGCTGCGCCCTTATCTAGTCTCACAAAGAAAAGAGCACCTTTAAAAGTGATATGGGATAGCTCGGCTGATAAAGCATTCAGTGACTTAAAATTGGCCCTTACGTCAGCACCTGTTTGAGATCTCCTAACTTTTCTCTTCCTTTCATCCTCCAGACCGACGCATCGGCCACAGGATTGGGGGCCGTGCTGAGCCAATGTGTCGATGGTGCTAGACACCCCGTTATGTACCTTAGCCGGAAACTGCTGGACCGGGAGACCAAGTATGCTGCAGTGGAGAGGGAAGCCTTGGTGATTAAGTGGGCTATAACATCTTTAAGGTACTATCTATTGGGACGTGAGTTTACTCTCGTGACGGATCATGCCGCTTTACAGTGGATGTCCCTTCATAAGGAGTCGAACCCACGTGTCACTAGGTGGTTTTTGGATTTGCAACCTTACCGTTTTAGTGTCGTTTATCGTAAAGGTTCCTTGCAGGCCAATGCGGATGCTCTCTCCCGATGGGTCTGGGCTAAGGGGGGGGTCATGTCACACACGTGCGATTAGGAGGCAGTCAAAGAGCCTAAAGGTGAGTGAAATATCGCGAGATATGGGTGTCACATGGTGCTTACCTAAATCTCTTCTCTTTACAGAAAAGCAGAGGAAAAATAATTGCCCCGATTCCGGGTTCAAGATGGCCGCCGATTACATCACTTCCGGCCATCTCCACTAACCTCACTTCCGACTCTGCAATATCACATCACTTCCGACTCCTCCTGATGATGTTATTTCCGGTTCCTGTTTTGATGCCAACCATTTCCTTTTCCCATAATCCTTTCTGTATTTAAACAACCATGTTTCAATAGTAAAACGGTCATTTGTTCTGAATTTAAAAAGACTTGTGATCACTTCTTCCTTTTGATATTGTCTTAGGGCAATATACGGGGACGGTCCCCAAACCTTTTTTTTGTGTCTTTTGGACTTATTTTTGAAAAAACTTTACAAATATATATATATATATATATATATATATATATATATATATATTTTTTTTTTTTTTATTTTATTAAAATCAAAAAACATTCCATACATGCAAGTGAAGTTTAACAAAACCAGTTTGAAACAAATCCATCCCCACCCAAGAGAAAGAGAGCAAGGTCAGCAGAGTAGTACTTTAATAATAGTAAAAATATGTAAATAAATAAATAAGAATAAAATAGAAAAAGAGAGCAGATAATCCACTTCCTCAATTTAAATTCTTATTCTAAAATGTTATTTATCAGATCCTGCAAGGTTTTGAAAAATATTTGTACAGATCCTCTAAGTGAGAATTTGATTTTTTACAATTTTGGATAATATATAACATCAGTTATCCACTGACTTAAAAGAGGTGAGTTAGGATTCTTCCAGTTGAGCAAGATAAGTCTACGGGCCAATAGTGTAGTAAAGGCAATTGCAGTTTGTTTGTCCTTCTCCACTTTAAGCACATCTGGAAGTACACCAAACACAGCTCTTAGAAGGTATTGTGACACTAAGGCTGTCTGGTAGGCATTTAAAGATTTTTCTCCAAAATGATGTTAATTTGGTGCATGTCCAAAACATATGGCCAAGTCAGGCTGGAACTTGATTGCAACGTTTGCAGGTTGGATCTTGCCCAGGAAATATTTTGGACAAGTTTAAATGAGAGACATGCGCTCGATATATAATTTTACGTTGAATAATTGTATGCTTTCTGCATATGGAGCTCGAGTGAATTCTGTGCATTGCTACCTTCCATTCTTTTTCTGAGATGTTGAGTGAGATCCTTTTCCCACTGTACTCTTGGATCTTTGAAAGGGAGGGAACTTTAAAATGCTTTTATATATTACAGAAATGCTATTTGAGTCCTCCAGACTAATCAAAATTTTTTCCAGTATAGAGGTAGGTGGGAGGTGAGGGAAATTGGGTAAGTTTTGTTTAACAAAGTTTCTAAGTTGAAAGTAGTGAAAGAAATGTGTGGCTGGAAAGTTAAATTTGGAGTGTAATTGTTAGTAGGATGCGAAGATGTTGTCTATGTACAGATCTCTAAGTGATTTAATCCCGGATATTTTCCAGACATTAAAAACTGCGAGGGTGTAAAAAGGTGGTTATTGTGCTGAGGTGCCACAGATAAAAGCTTATATATCTTTAAACATTTCCTACATTGGTTCCCTATTCTGATTGAGTGAAGCAGTATTAGGTTGTTAGTATATTGGCGGTGACTTGTACTTATTGGGGTAGAAAGCAAGGAATATAAAGAAGTACTGCAGGATTTTATTTCTATTGCTAACAAACCTGTATCTGCTCACCTATCTGTGTCAATGTCCAGGTTTTTAAAACTTGTATATTCACATCCCAGTAATAAAACTGAAAGTTACGTAAAGCTATGCCACCTTCTTCCTTAGGTCTTTGTAGTGTCACCTTTTGGATACATGGATGTTTTGAATTCTAAATAAATTTTGGAAAAATTTTAAAAAGTTATGGTTGAATCTAATTTCTTAAAAAATGATTTATTAATGTATATTGGAATGTTTTGAAATGGAAAAAGAAGCTTAGGAAGGATATTCATCTTGACAATGTTAATTCTTCTATGCAAGTCTTGCTTAATTTTTTCCATGCAGACAGCGAAATGTTTTTATAGCTTTATGTTTACTTGTGATGTTTACCCCTAGGTATTTAAACTGATCTGCGATGACAAAAGGGAAGGTGTCTAATCTAATTTTGTGTGCTTGAGAATTCACTGGAAAGAGCACACTTTTGTTCAAATTAATTCTGAGACCAGAAATCTTTTGAAATTCCGTAAGTGACGTTAGGACTGCAGGCACAGTATTACAGTACCAGTAGAGAAATTTTCTGTTGAAGTCCTTCTCTGATAATTCCCTTTATCTCATAAGCATTTCGACAGTGAGCAGCCAGTGGTTCAATGGCAATTGCAAACAGCAGTGGTGACAAGGGACATCCTTGTCTATTACCACATTCTAGTTTGAAGTAGTCTGAGATAATGTTGTTAATACAAACTGAAGCTTCTGGACAGGTATACAGTAGTTTGATCCATGGACAGATGTTTGGGCCAACCCCAAACTTCTCCAATATGGTAAAAAGGTAGTTTCATTCAACCATGTCAAATGCTTTTTCTGCATCCAATGATAATAATATCTCTGGGGTGTTTGACTTTGTGGGTGAATATGTCACATTAAACAGGCATCAAAGATTGGAAGCTAAGTGTCTGCCTTTAATAAATCCAGTTTGGTCTTGTGATATTACCAAAGGAAGCATTTTCTCAATTCTTCTGGCTGGGACTTTAGAAAGTATCTTTACATCGTTACTCAAAAGTCAGATTGGTCTGTATGATGCACATTGTAATAAGTCCTTATTTTGCTTAGGAAAGACAGTAATTAGAGCTTGATGAAAAGTTTGAGGTAGAATTTTATTGTCTCCAGCTACTGTAAATGTTGCTAATAAAAGGGGAGACAGCTTAATTGATATTTACTTATAAAATTCGGCAGGGTAGCCATCAGGGCCTGCTGCTTTCCCACTCTGAAGTGAGTATATAGCATCTAGTAATTCTGATAGTGCCAGAGGTTTATCCAATCCTTCTGCACTGAGAGTATCTAGTTGTGGTATCTGTAATGTATCCAGAAATGCATTAGGTTGTGTTTTGTGTTCTTTAAGCTCTGTAGAATATAAGGACTTATAGTAGTCTTTAAATGTGTGCATTATTTTTTTATGATCAATGATTTTTGTCTCCATTTGTGTTGGTAATTGCTGGGATTGCATTGCGAGCTTCCTGCTTGTGGATTTGTTGAGCTAAAATCTTATTAACTTTCTCTCCAGATTCATAGTAATGATGCCTTGATTTAAAAATGAGTTGTTCTGTTTCTTTAGTTGTCAAGAGGTTGAGTTCTGAATGTAGAGCCTGTTTTTTCCTATGAAGTGCTTCATTTGGACATCTGGCATGTTCTTGGTCTATTCTGGAAATTTCACTGATTAGCTCTGATACCTTCTTGGTTTCCAATATATTTATGTGGGTAAGATGTGAGATAATGTGTCCTCTTAAGAAAGCCTTCAGAGTTTCCAAGAGCATTCCTGCAGAAACCTCTGAGGAAACAATTTGCAAAGATGTTCCAATGTCTGTCAATTACTTAAAAACCCTCTGTCTGTCTTAACCCTCATCCTACCGACATATATTACATACACGAATTGCCGACTGGGGTCACTGGAGACCCTAAGGATAATTTAATAGAAGAAGCAATCATTATAGCAAAATAATAATAATAATAATAACAAAACATATTTCTTATCAAAGCATTATTAGTTATGTAAATAATGTCATCTAAAGAAAAAAATAGATTATTATTTTAGCAAAATTACAATTAATTTGTATATTTTGTATATAAAATAATTGAAGTAAACACACAGTCATTGAAACGTCAACAATTTTTATTTACATATTCTTGTTTTATCTTTTAAAACTAAACTCTTCAACACTTCTAGATTGTACTTTGTCTTTCAGTGCAAAGTAAATAAAAAAATAAAACTAAACACATTACAGGCAGTCACAGCACACAATTTGCTTTATGCTATGCTCAGTGCATGCTGTTATGTGACAGGAGGAGCAAACAGTTGCTACCTTCCTGTCTGTGTCTCGGGAACATAGGTGACACCTTTTCTGAATAGATTTTCCACCCGAGTGTTGGACAGTCACATCTACAGGAGGAGTTTTACTTACTCTCATAAGGGTCAGTACTGCTTTGATTGGGGCTTGCAATGTAGGAATTTCAGCTCTCCTTTTCATGTGTGGCAAAGCTGCCAAAGGAAGATCCGGCGACGTCTGCCACATTCTGATGACTTCCAGACCATCCAGATTATCCATGCCACTTTTGGTTGCATTATAGTGTATGACCTCTGGTTTTTGCTTTTCACCTTCAGTCTTGGTGTTATGGTGCATGGAGGACAGCACCAGTACCACTTTTCCTTTTGCTGGAACATATGGCACGAGGGTAATTGGCCCATAAAGGCAAAAATGTGAACTGTTGACATCCCTGTCACTGTTAGGCTTGATTTCCTCTGAGATATGTGGCTTGTTTGACTTTATAGTGCCCACATATTTCAGTCCATTTTTCAGTAAGGCTTCAGCTAAGAGAACAGAAGTGAAAAAATTGTCAGCTGTGACATTTCTGCCACTTTTGTGCAAAAGTCCCACAAGCTCTATCACTACACGGGCCCCTTGATTTGCGTCTCGTCCCCCCCCCCCCCCCAGGTTGTCAAGGTATATTTCACCCTTGAGACGGTAGCTGGTCACTGTATCACAGTTCCAGCAGATTTTTATCCCATATTTGTCAAGCTTCAATGGGATGTATTGTCTGAAACTGCACCTGCCTCTGAAACCAACAAGCTGCTCATCCACACACGTCTGTGCTTGGAATGAAGTACTTTGAAGTACCTTCCCCTTACATATCTCTCCTTCCAACCTTCCCCCACTGCAGCCTCAAAACATGTTACAATTTCTTTTTTTCCCACACCGACACCCTGTCTTCGTCATGCTCTGACTGCATGTAAAACTATTTTACATTATTATTTTTTTTATAATAGAACATAAACTTTACATTTTATAGTTATATAACATTTCATTATGCATTGTATTTCTGACTTGGAATTTATCTTAACTTAGGAACAGCAGTATCTCAAGTTGTGAACAGAGTAGCTGTGGAAACCTCTAGCTGCTGCTGTGTCTGTCTCCTTCTAAATGACTAATAGAGTGCCCCTATGCCCCTTGATAATCTGTGACACTCTAATTTAGAATCAATCAGAAACAGTGATTGACTAGTTATATTTCTTAAAACTGCATAGGCAGAGATTGGGTGCTTTGACTGGGGCTTTTGGACAAATTTGACATTTGTATTTTTAAAAAGCAATAAATAAAGCAGAAATAGAAAACAATGGTGTGACATTATTATGAACAAACTGCTTGACAAAGTCATAAAAAATTGGAATGATAAAAAAGCACCAGTGAGATATGACAAAATATATACCTCTGGGATCCCCAAAGACCCCAGTTGGTAGGATGACTGTTAAAGCAGAGTTGTAACAGACTGTTTAGTTAGGCACAATGAAGCAGTTTTCTTTTATTATTTTGTTTCTATTCTTGTTTAGCTTGTTTACCTTACAGTGTTAATTTTTTTAACATAGTACATCATTTATATACACCTGATTTTACTGGAATTACTCTAGGTTTTGTAGAGGCTCTTGAATGACCACATTGTCCACAACCGGCTATAATAAAATTTTTTATAAAGATATGTGAGATTACATTACTTCAAGAACTATTCAAAAATGCAGTTGATCACCACTAACATTACCTGAAACCTATGGGGCTACTATTTGCAATACAGAAAATTACCAGGTCCAAGTATTGTACAAAATTACCATCACTGTGAAAGGAGTGAGAAACAGAACAAGTCCAAGAACAAGATAGCTGGACAACAGCAAAACAACAGTTCAAATAGCACAAAAGAGGAAAAGAACTGGCACGGAAAAAAAAAACTCCTACTGTTAGCACTGAATGTCCTTGAGACAATGTGGTACAATGAAGATGATAATGGTGATGAATATTATTGTTTTTTCAGAAAACACTGAAATTAAATATTTCAATAAATAGTGTAATAATCATCTAGTATATCTGCTTTTCTCAAAAACATACAATTTAATAAGCACTGATGTTGCAAATTTTTAAAGTCCCATTTCACTCCTAAATACTTGTACCAAAGTTCTGACAGCAGTTGCAACCTATTTTAAATACATTTTTAAAAAGTGCTTCAATTATTTCATTGGAATAGACAGGCTTATTTAGAGAAGATACTATTTTTTTAATCTTAACCATATATTTAAACTGTTCCATTCTTTTCAAAACACACAGAAGTACTATTCTATTTGTAGGAAACGATGCAGAATGTAGAAATGAATGGGACTGTTTGGCCCTAAAATTACTGAAATGAATTGAATGAAAATGAATGAATGAATCTCTTGGATTAGGATTTTGAATTATGGAATACAGATTTTGCTTATATGTTTATTCTAGTACTCTTTACTTATTTTTGGAATTTTGGATTGTGCACTTTTGCTTTGATAAATAATTTTCTGAGTTGCTCTGTGAAATTTACACATAAATTTAGGGATTTTTGAACTATCACATTTTTGTTCCACCTTTTTTTTCACTTTAATTACTTTAATTAAAATTACATTTAATTTATATTTTGATGATTTCTCTTTCCTTTTTGGTATTCATTGAGTATTTTCTATATTACTAAACGAAGGTTGTATATATGCACGGATGCCAGACGCAACCCGTGCTAAAAGCGCACGCGCACTCACACAGCGCCCAAGAGTCAAACCCAGCAGCTTCCCAAAGTCAGTAAGTGGCGCCCAAACAACACAATACAACAAGTTGCCATGGTGACATATTTAAACATAGACATAGAATAACTAGACGCCTCATGACTAGCAGAATCGTACCTCAACGTCGCTGCCATATTGTGAGTGGCACTGCTGTGGAGTGAAGTAATGAATAATGTGCTGCTTGGGATTGTACAAACCGCTGTACAATCCAAATCAGATCCCAGGGGATTACATTTCATAGGTAAGGCTGAACAGTTGTTTTGGTTATATTTGGCCGTTAGAAAATCACGTTTTATAATCTTTACTTTAGCTAAGCCAGGCTAAGCAAGCAAAGCTATGCATTTATGTGCTCAAGTGAGCCTCCAAACAATGTTTTGGCTACACGTATTTAGTCACAATGTAGATTGTTGTTAGCTGTTAACATTTCTCAAACTTGATGATGTTTTTTCTCAAGGAGCACATTGAGGAAACACAGTTTGAAATTGACAACCATCATTTTATGCTCATGTCTTTAGTTGTGTTTGTCTTCTAAGGCTTCACCATATTGCCAGACTGAATACTCTCAAATTACAGGATCTGAGTGAGCGAGAAGAGTGTAAGTCTGGAGGAGATCAGTGAGGTTGTGGAGAGCTTTAAATGTTAAGATGGGTATTTAGTATTGTATTCTGTAGTTAACAGGTAGCCAGTGAAGTTGAGAGAGAATAGGTGTAATATGTTCAGTGGATTTACAACAGCAGGTTATTATCCTGGCAGCAGAATTTTGAAGAAGTTGTAAGCAATGGATAAGTTTTTGTGGAATGCCAGACAGAATAGCATTACAGTAATCTATATGTGAGGTGACTCGGCCATTAACCAATACTTCAGTACTGTGTTGCGTAAAAACAGGACAAAGTCTGGAAATGTTTCGAAGATAGAAGAAGGCAGTCCCCTAAATGTTACTTATATGGTAGGAATGATTAATAATAATAATAATTATTATTATTTAATAATTGCCATTATTAGTGTATAAATGGATATAAATAATTGCATTTAAACGATTCGCCAAAATCTGTTGTATGTAAACGATACTGTTTTAAACATTGTTTTTTCATCACAAACCCGGTTTCCACATCTACCTGCATTAGTTTAAATGGCACTTTTTCCACTCGCAATAAGGTTGACGCGCTGATGTATCGGGTCTACTGGGTATCTATATATGTCTATGTATTTAAACTTGAGGTAGTGGTGACTACTGACAGTGCCAGCAATCAGCTACTCCACAGTGCCTGCGGTCAGTGTTCTCCACTCCACAGTACCAGCAGCTACTCCACTACACAGTGCCACCAGTCAGTGTGCTCTAATCCACTGTGCCAGCACTCAGTGTGGCAGCTGTCAGTGTGGCTTATTTGAATCACATTAAGGTAATTTAGTGCTAAAAGTAAGTTGAATTATGATTCCTAACAGCAAACGACTTCTAGCTAACAACACACCCATAGAAAAACAAAAATGAGACTGCATGGATAAAAACAATGAACGAAGGCGCCTACAACGCGCTTCTGAAACACCAGAACCAAAGGAGTCACGGCTCCAAAAAGAAACAGCTTTACTACAAATATATTTATTTCATTAAATGAAAACTTTCCCAGGACGCTCCCACCCTCCATGATTTTCCATCCCTACAAAGATTGGAGTGAACAGAAAGTAATTGCCATTCTTGGATTTGTGATTCTTTAGAGAATCGGGGGTTTACTGGTTACAATAATAACAGAAAGTAATACAATCAGTATTGGCTTGCTGCCTCCATCTACCAACAGAAAAACATTTTACAGTTAGTAAGCTTGGATGGTTGCCACACATCCCAGTTCTATACCCTGATCAGAATTGAAAAGTGTGTGAGAAACCTGTTATTATTTAATTTCTGATATTTATTTATAGCTCAAGCTGCTGCCCCCGCGACCCGACCTCGGATAAGCAGAAGAGGATGGATGGATGGATGTTTATTTATTTTTTTATGTTTATGTTTTTTTATAGATAGATAGATACTTTATTCATTCCCTCAGAGAAATTCAGGTGTCCAGCAGCTCAAGCACATCAGTACAAATTGTTAAAAAACACAAGGAAAACAAAACATAAATAAATAAATAGTAAATAAATAGTAAAAAGTACAAATGGTCAATTGTTACAGTGTTGGAAGGTAGGGTGGTGACCAGGTCATGAATTACTTGTGTTGACAGCAGTTATAAAATCTCACAGCAGTAGGAACAAATGATCTTCTAAAGTCTTCTGTTCTGCAACACAGTGAGAGAAGACGACTGCTACATTTACTTCTTTGACCTGCCAAAATGTTGTGGAGAGGGTGACTGGTATTGTCAAGAATGGCCTATACCTTCATCCCCATTGCTCCTTTCCACCACAATTCCCAGCAAGTCCACAGTCCAACCCAGCACCGAGCCAGCCTGCTTCAGCAACTTGTCCAGCCTCTTTGTGCTCTTATCTGTTATACTGTTTCCCCAACACATGTCAGCAAAGAAGGGTACACTGGCAACAAGTGTCTGATAGAACACAGACAACATTTTGCTACATACATTAAATGATCTGAGTCTTCAAAGGAAAAACAGCCTGCTCTGCACCTTCCTCTATAGGACATCTGTGTTCACTAACCAGTCCAGTCTCTCATCAAAGTGGACACCTAATTAAATATAAGTCTGCACCACCTCAAAGTCCTCCCCTCGGATCTTAACAGGCTGAAGGGGGATCTTAAACCTGCGGAAATCCACTATCATTTCCTTGGTATTCATTGAGTTCAGAACCAGGCAGTTCTTATTGCTCCAGTCAGATCTATATATTCTCTTTACTGCCCATTCCTTATACCTGCCACAATAGCTGTATCATCAGAGTACTTCTGAATGTGGCAAAAGACCAACTTATATTTAAAGTCTGCTGTGTATAATGTAAATAGGAATGGGGCCAGGACAGTCCCTTGTCGGCCCCAACATTGCTCACTATTGTCCTAGAGACATAGTTTCCCAATTTGACAAACTGCAGTTGTCCAGTCAGATAGTTATGAATCCAGGAGGTGAAGGTGAAATCCACACACATTCTCTCCAAGTTATCTTTGAGAATGTAGGGTTGGATGGTGTTTAATGCACTGAAAAAATGTTAAAACATAATTCTCACATAACCACCTGATTCATCGAAAAAGGAGTGAGTCTGGTGTAGCATGTAGAGGACTGTATCCTCAACACCAATGTGCTCCTGGTATGCAAACTGTAGGGAATCCAGTGCATGCTGGACTTGTGGTCTGAGGCAAACCAGAAGCAGCCGCTCTAGTGCCTTCATGATGTGTGATGTGAGGGCCACCAGTCTGTAGTCATTAATAATTATTTCTCTTATTTATTTATTTTTTGTTATTTCAGTGATAAATGCAAGAGCATAGTTGACCCAGCTAGGTTACTTATTTTGAAGACAGGACCTCATTGAATGGCTATGGTAGGTCTTTAAATGGAAAGCACAGAATTCTGGGAATTCACCTTTCCTGTATACATTCTACACTACTTTCACAAAGGAAGTATTAATAATATTTTAGAAAAAAATGCATGTGTTGTAAACATTTTGAGCTTTCATCTGGATAACTGACTTGAATTATACAACATGAGTAATTTGAGATTTTTTTCTTTTTTCCATGGACATTTTCCACATTATTTACCTTTGGAGACAGTGGGTTGCTATTATGTTCCATTATATCATAAAGGTTTCTCTCATTCTGCATGAAAACATGACATTTAAAATCTTTCATCACTATATCTCTCTGTGAGGGAAGCCACAGAAAAAGCCACCAAGTGGCTTTGGATTAAGAGGCCTGATCCATGGGTCGCTGATGCTGGAACACAAGTCAGGGCTTGATCAACCTCGGCTGGTGAGGGTGTTTGATGTTGAAAGAACTGAAACAGCCCATGACCCCAGGAACATCATTGAAGATGTATCCCAGGGCATGTAGATGATGTATCTTACACACTAAAACTACATGGGGAAAGTAACATGATATTTTTGGATGGAACATTCCTTTAAATCATGGCAAAAAGTTATTATTTTAGCATAGCATATTCCTTGTGGTGCTGTACATTACTCTCTCTCAATCTTATACTGTTTGTTTAATTACTTGTTGTAATTGTTTTTGATTTCCTATTATCAAGTGTTTTTTCTCTTCTAGTTGTATGTTATGATATTTATTTTCCCTTGGAGAACATGCATTGTCATATATGATAGCCCTTATAGTCTTATAGTCAAATTAAAGTGTTGTTTGTCTACAGGATAATCCTTTTTAGGAAGTGGCTGACCTAGAGTTAGTTACAGTTTGGACTTAAAACTACATAGTATAAATGTACAGTATGCATATGTACATTTTTATATATACTGTATTGCATGACGCTTCCTTGTTTATGTTACAGCACTATGTTTTGTGTTTATATATTTTGCTTTCAAAACATATTTGCAACTACTGTATTGTTTAGTGTGCTGAGCTAACAAGAGGACATTTTCTTAATAGGAATAAAATCAATTGAATCTGACACCTGAATAAGTTGAGTTATGGATATGATTATGTCCTTCAAAAGAGAGATATTCAAATTTGTTTTGGTGGGTGACAAACAAGATACTTATAAATTTATATAACACTTTTACAGCATGCTTTACAGTGAGATTAGTACTCAGTTGACATATCTTCTTTGGAGCCATGCATCTTATCATGAATCCACACATTTTACAAACTTTCCCTTCATGTGGAAATGTTGCACAGTTGTACATTATACTTTGAGGCTGCCTTCTAATCACTTATAAATGTTTATTAACATATCATTAACATGGAGTGATTGAAATGGGTTTTACCAATTTCTGGTCACCATTTATTATAGAGATTTTACTGCTTGTGTGCCTCCCATCCCGTGCAGTTTGTCAGGATGGTCAGTTGGTGTTGTCCTGCCTGGCTTTAATTAAAAAAAAAACATTAAGAACCTCTGGCTTATTAAATTAATTTTTTAGGAGGAAAACAAAAAGCAGGGAGTAAATAGGATAAGTTTATTTTTCTATGGCAGGAATATGTTTTATCTATGTACTGTACTGTTGTAGTTCTGGGGCTGATGACTTCACAGAACAAAGGTTATGCTTAACTAGAGAGAGAGACAGAATCTAAGGACTTTTGACAATTTATTTATTATTTTCATCAATGTATTCAAGTTCTTTTGAATCTTCCCTGCATAGAGGTTATTTGTTATAGGAAATATGTCTAGTCCAAACACATTCATCCCACTAAACACATAATTACTCACACTGAGTGCCTTTCTTGAGCAGACAGCTGTGGATAAGCATTAACAGACATCATACAAATCACTCACAGTTTTTTTTATCCAAAAAAGTAATTAAATTGAATTTGTAGTGCAAGATTTAGTGTTTCACTCATTCAGTATTCCTTAATGTAAACTATAATACTTTTATCCTTTTAAATGTAAGCCTGAGTGCGCAAGAAACAGTGTTGATAATTCTTTTATTTCCTTTATAATTCTGTTCATTTTTATGACCATTTACAAAAAATAAATTGTTTCTTTTTTGAAAAAAAAATGCTTCCATGCACTTTATATTTGTTGCTGTTTGCCTGCTTGTGTCCATGTCATCATTTCAAGAAGACTATTAAACCAAGCAGAGGCATGGTGGCACCTTAAAAAATACCCCAGCTTCAGTATGTGACACCATAATAAAACAATGACAGAGGATAATTTATTACCATTATTTGAGTGGAAAAGTTAAAACAATAATAAATTAACATTTATGCTGTAATCCACCTTTAGATGAATTAAACCTCAATGAAGAAGACTGTGATACTTTTTGCGGGGTAAGAGATGAGGCAAAATGAGTCCAGAAATAGTTGGGGTGCCAACCAGGCAAAACCCTGTTTAATTTGAACAAAAAGAAAAACATCAAAACACAAACTCAATGGCACTACAATGATAGGCTAGTTGCCTCCTAAATCACTTTCGAGGTGTCCAGTGTCAGTTCCAAATGAGATGCCACCTTCCGGGAGCATCTCCCTTTTATACCAGACAGGCTGTAAGTGGGAGGGGCTTCTTTAGCTCTGTTGTTCTCAAGAGGTTTCTTGAGGCTGTGAGGGGAAAAAGGGGACAAGACGGTTAGCAACAGTGCCCCGTGTTATCCCGGGGTGGTATCACATACCTTAGGTGAGCCAGAAAGGTAATCCTCTGCTGCACATTCATGACATACCTCAGCACCTTTTGCTTATACAGTACTGACACACTTAATAACGGTTCAACAGCTACCTAAACCTTCCATTTTTTCACTTTTAAAAATGAGCTTTACTAACATTGTCTATTCAGTGTATTGTAGTGAAATGGGCCACTTGAGTAAGCTTTAAATAGGTTCTGAAGCTCATGACAGAACAAAGCTGTACAAAGCACTGCAAAGTAAATAAAAAAACGCATACATGTGTTTAAAGGATTGTATTAATTGAAATTGTACTTATGAAATTCTTCTTACATAGTAGAATTAATAACAATACAAAACTACTAAAACTACCCATACTCAGAAAATGAGCACAGGGCAATGAGACTTAATCTACCATTTACATTTTAGTGTTACATTTACATCACTATTACTACTAAAATGAGACTTTACTCACTTTTATGTAGTCATGCCAGAGTCCTTAATTCAGCTTTTAAAGTACTTGGAAAAAAATAAAAAATCATCAGATGGTGAAAGTAACTTCACTACAGTGGCCTTTGGTCTTTTGATAAATTAGACAGTTTTACTTTAGCAAAGAGGTGAGCTAAAGGCATCAGCTTCCTCCTTTAAAATTAGAACCCCAACTTGGAAGGGAACCCTGACTTCACAAAGTTGGACTTAGCATATGTAAGTTTATCGTCTGATACACAGCACACCAAAAAACCTAACCATAGTAATAATAGTAAATTACTGTATAAATCAGGTATGTTTTTCCATAGGTTCATAAGTTCAAAATTGTCACATGTACAGAGTACAATGAAATTCTATCTTGCATGTGCTAATCAACCTGCGGTTCTATCTGTTGGGATCCTGGTGTATCTACAGTTTTATTTTAAAAAAAATCCTTGAAACTATGGCATTGCTTAAATGAGCTTAACCAGTAAAACCAAGATGCTGGATTTTGCCCCTGATTATGTGTATTAGTTGACTCGAAAGCCGTATATCTCTCTGGTTATTTGGGGATCAAGCCATGTATTCTATCATAACGCAAAGCACTTTAGCAGTTTTAAAGGAAGATCCTATTTGGTTCTATAAATCTTGCTTTCTCACAAGTTAAGTCCCAGCTCAGTGTTCCTATTGTAACAGTGTGTGTCGTGGGAAACGGCTTCATGTTACAGCAGTTCTGTGTCTCTGTTCCTAGTTTTGCTTTGGAAATATTTTTGCCTTTTGGGGCACTTTCTTCCACTGTGGCAGCATACTTTATTTTATAACAGAAACTGAATATACCAAAGAAGCTTCAAGGCAGATAACGTGGCAGTAGACCTGTTAGTTAAAAGAAGGAACAAAAGTCTAAGATATAAACCTCATCTTCTGGCAATTGTTACAGGAAATGTAAGATCACTGACAGATAAGATGGAAGAATTAAATGTACTGTTGAGATGGTAGATGAAATTTCGTGAGTGTAGCTTTGTGTTTCACTGAGACGTAACTGCAAATGCATGTTCCAGTTTTGCATTTGACCTAAAATGGATTTATCACACTATGAGCAGATCAAATACATCAATAGTGTGCTGAGTAAGGAGGTGGTGCTGGCTGTGCTTGTTAACAACAAATGGTATAACCCTGGACATATTATTGTTAATGTTATTAACAATTATTGTTATTGTTCTCTTATTTTAATTCTTATTTTGTCTTTTTTTCTCTTTCTTCATCATGTAAAGCACTTTGAGCTACATTATTTGTATGAAAATGTGCGATATAAATAAATAGTGTTGTTGTTGTTAAAGAGAGAATATGCAACTTGGACATTGTACTGCTTGTCATTACCAAGTGCCCTTAAAATCTGCTATGTTGGGGCTGAATTGAATTTAGTTTTGTCAAGTTTGACTTGATTGTATGGAATGTTACATGCTTTAAATACATACAAAAGTTTAAAAAAAAATCTGCTATGTGAATCTTCCCACACCATTCTGCTTGCAGGATACATTCTTCCTTCTGTAGTTCTAGACATAAGTTTGACATCATACCAGAGTAGCCAAAAATTGTACTCAAGTAAGAGTAGTGTTACTTCAAAATAATATTACTCAAGTAGAAGTAAAAAGTAGTCATCCAAAAAATTACTCAAGTAAGAGTAAATAAGTATTTGGTGAAAAGACTACTCAAGTACTGAGTACCTGTTTGAACATAATAAATGATTTATTTTTTAGAAATGTTGTAATAAGACAGACGAAAATATAAAATAATGTGCAAATTCTGCTATTTCCAAATAACAAAATAAAAAATGAGTAAAAATAAATAATATCTTTACAAAATAAAGTTGCACAAATAACACAAAGTTCCAAATCTCAGTTTTTCATAAGAAAGCTTTTGAAACCAATACCTACAGTAGTGCAAACTACTTACAGTGACAAGATATACTGTACACTGACAGTATAATACTGCATATTCACTTTGTGGTGTAGTGGGTTCGCAGCTTCAAAAAAAAAAAAAAAGGCCAGTTTCAAATCCATAAAGCCGTGTCACTCTCCGTAGGCGCAATTGCACGACTGTGGGAGTTAATGAGGTAGTTGGAGCGAGTCACACCTGCACGTGCGGGTGCGATCGTTCTCAATTGCTTCATTGGCTTTCCTCGGTGTGTGATTAAGGCCCACGGAGATGGGAGTGTATATATATGGGTCGGCACAAAAAAAAGAAGGGGGAATCAAAGAAAAGGAGAAAAGAAAACAGTCTGTAGGGGACCGGGATTGTCACACACTTGCCCTCCAAATAGCACAGCTGATAGAAAATAACATTAGAACAAGGCAGCTTGTGCACGTACAAGAAGTCTCACTTTACAATGACTGTCTATGTCTGTGCATGTTTGGTTAAAACCTGCTTGTTCTTCACTCAGTGAAGTGATAGTTAAGCTTCAGCAGGAGTTGGCTCTCAAGGTTCTTGCAGTGAAGCTGTGACTGTTTAGCAGTGAACAGGAGTCCCGCATGACTAAAAGTCATGTGACTGCATGGCTACGTCTGGTGAAACAGTCATGCAGTAGATCCACTGGCGACTTCTCTCTGGCAAAAATATAGCGTATCTGAATGTGTAAATGGAAAAAAGTAATGCGTTGAGTGTTGCCCAATGTACCATAGTAAGAGTAGCATTTCTTCTTCACAAATGTAAAAAAAGTAAAAAGTATGGTGCAGTAAAACTACTTAGAAGTACATTTTTTTTTAAAAAGTTACTCAAGTAAATGTAACGGAGTAAATGTAACTCATTACTACCCACCTCTGCATCATATACATGACCGTTTCTAAATTTCAAAACAGCATTTATTGTAATATATGGAAACTTGAGAACATTCTCGGCAGATAGTATTAAGAATTTAACTGCAAAAGATATCTCTGTTTTAATTCTGTAACGCCGCTGCAGGGTGGGGTTTGTTTTGTTTTGGATGTGCTCTGTCTCTTCGTATGTCAGAGGACTGGAACATCGCGAAGTGGGATCTAGCCTCATGTGGGGAGGCAAAATGCGAGGGTGGGGGGATAAAGGGGTGAGAGAAGGAGAGCAGGTTATATCTAATCTATTCTTGTAATTCTTATAATTATAAATATCAATGCAACAATAGGCTAAAATGCAATAACTCATGGGGAATCTTGAAACTAAGATTAAAACTACCATATTACCAATTAAAACTATAAAATGACATTAAAAACTCAGAATCAATGTCTCCATGATGGGACAGTTAACTTTGTGAGCTGGAATGTTAAAGGCCTGAATCACGAATTAAAGAGAAAGAAAGAATACTCTCACCTAACAGGCTTAAACTCTAAAATAGTATTTTTACAGGAGACCCACTTACTAACCAAGGATCAGTTCAGATTACAAAAAGACTGGACTGGCCAAATGTTCCATTCTAGCTTTATAAAGAAAACTAGAGGGGTGGGAATTCTCATACATAGAACAGTTCCATTTGTAGCATCAGATGTAGTGTCGGACCCTGAAGGGAGATATGTGATGGTCATGGGCAACTTATATAACAGTAAAATGATTTTGATAAATGTTTATGCACCCAATGTTGATGATAAGGAATTCATGCAAAATCTATTTGCATCCATTCCCAATGTGAACACTCATAAAATTATAATGGCTGGGGACTTTAATTGTGTTTTAAATCCACTCTTAGATAGGACTCCTGTGACAGGGGGGACGACATCTAATACTGCAAAGATAATTACACAGTTTTTGAATGATCACAACTTATCAGACCCTTGGAGGTTTCTTAACCCAAACTCAAGAACATATTCGTTCTACTCACCAGTGCATTATAGCTACTCAAGAATTGATTATTTTTTTTATATATAATAATTTCTTGCCTACAATTAAATCATGCAAATATGACACAATTGTTATCTCTGACCATGCCCCTCTAGTCTTGGAGCTAAAATCAATAAGCCCCTCACACTCACCTCACAGATGGCGTCTTAACCCTCTTTTATTGGCAGACGAGAACTGCACAGAATTTATATCCAAACAAATCAGCTTCTTCCTAGAGACAAACATGTCCACAGAGGTTTCTGCAGGAACACTCTGAGAACTCTAAAGGCCTTCTTAAGAGGACAGATTATTTCATATCTTTCCCACAGAAATAAATTAGAAACCAAGAAAGTGTAAGAGCTAAGAAATGAAATTACTAGAATAGATGAAGAACAAGCCAGGCGTCCAAATGAAGTTCTCCACAGGAAAAGGCAGGCCCTACATACAGAACTTAACATCTTAACAACTAAAGAAACTGAACAACTTATTTATAAGTCTAGACAGCATTACTATGAACATGGAGAAAAAGCTAATAAGCTTTTAGCTCAACAAATTCATAAACAAGAAGTTCACAATGCAATACCAGTAATCACCAACAAGAATGGAGAAGAAATCATCAACCATAATAAAATAATGCACACATTTAGAGATTACTATAAGTCTTTATATTCCACTGAGCCCAAAGAAGACAACACACAATCTAATGCATTTCTGGATACTTCACAGATACCACAAATAGATGCTTTAAGTGCTGAGGAACTGGATAAACCTCTAATGCTAACAGAATTACTAGACGCTATAAAGTCACTACAAAGCGGGAAATCATCAGGCCCTGATGGTTACCCCGTAGAATTTTATAAGAAATTCTCCACTCAGCTAGCTCCCCTCTTATTGGCAACATTTACAGAAGCTAGAGGCAACCAAATACTACCTCAAACATTTCGACAAGCATTTATCACCGTCTTTCCTAAACAAAATAAGGACTTGTTACAATGTGCATCATACAGACCAATTTCACTCCTGAATAATGATGTTAAGATACTCTCAAAAATCCTAGCTAGAAGGATGGAGAAAGTGCTGCCCTCGGTAATATCACAAGATCAAACTGGATTTATTAAAGGCCGACACCTATCTTCAAATCTCCGACGCTTGTTTAATGTTATATATTCACCAGCAAAATCAAACACCCCAGAGATATTACTATCATTAGACGCAGAAAAAGCATTTGATATGATTGAATGGAATTACCTTTTCACTGCATTGGAGAAATTTGGGTTTGGCCCGAATATTTGTGCTTGGATCAAACTACTGTATACCAATCCAGAAGCTTCAGTTTGTATTAATAACATTTGCTCAGACTACTTTAAACTAGAACGTGGTACCAGACAAGGATGTCCCTTGTCGCCACTGTTGTTTGCAATTGCTATCGAACCACTGGCGGTTCACTGCCGAAATTCTTATCAGATAAAGGGGATTGTCAGAGAAGGACTGGAACAGAAAATTTCTCTATATGCAGATGATATGGTCTTATATATATCAGACCCAGAAAACACTGTCCCCGCTGTTTTAACAGCACTAACAGAATTTCAAAAGATATCTGGTCTTAGAATTAATCTGAATAAAAGTACAGTGGAACCTCTAGATACGAGTTTAATTCGTTCCAGCACTGAGCTTGTATAGCGAATTTCTCGTATCTAGAACAAACTTCCCCATTGAAAATAATGGGAATACAGTTAATCCGTTCCGCACCCCAAATATATTAACATAAAAATCAATTTTCCTAACAAATAACACTGATAAATTGTATATACTGTAGTCTACCTTTAATAAATAACACTGGTAAATAATATAACTGATTATTAAAAGAATCAAAACAGGTGTCTAAAGTGCAGTAGAGCATTCAATAAATCTTTAAATAAATAATCCTTAAAACAGTTGTGAAGTGGAGGTTTAAAATACACAAGAATAACAATCCTTTAACACGAGGTTAAAACGTCAAAAGGATGCAGTCTTTAAAAAACAGATGACAATCCCCAGTGTTTCTTCTCTGTTAGCATCTCACCTGCGGGCTCTGCAACAGGCGAGACACTCTTAATGCAGCTGACCTTCTCTACACCGTCCTGCTTCAGCTGTTTGGCTCGCCTGTTCAGCTCACTGTTCAGCTACACGCGAGCCTGCACTCGCTCACTCTCCCGCACCGACTGCCTGCCTGCCTGCCTGCCTGCCTGCTGCAACCTCTGTTCTCTCTCCTCTGTTTTCTTTTACTTCTTCTCCCCCTTAACCGGCTCGCGCTTCTCTATATATTCGGGGAGGACATGGCAGCTGCAGCCCATCAGGCACAGGAACAATCATGGATGTGGGCAGTTTCCCACCTGTGCACTTAAGTGAGAAACGCAGACACCGCAGATCGCGGCTCGCAACTGCTACCACGCCCCCTCGCTAAGCTGAGAGCTATACCCACAGCCTGGCTCGTTACACGAGCCAATGCTCGCATTTAGATCTGAATTTTTCGCTCATACTTTCCTCGTATTTTGAATTTCTCGTATACAGAGGTGATCGTATCTCGAGGTTCCACTGTATACTCTTTCCAGTGAATTCACAAGCATATAATATTAGATTAGACACCCTACCTTTTACCATAGCAGATCAGTTTAAATACCTAGGGGTAAATATCACAAGTAAACATAAAGCTCTTTATCAACAAAATTTTGGTGTCTGTATGGAAAAAATTAAGCAAGACTTGCATAGATGGTCAACCGTTCATCTCACTCTAGCCGGGAGAATTAACATTGTTAAGATGAATATCCCTCCTAAACTTCTCTTTTTATTTCAAAACATTCCAATATATATCAATAAATCGTTTTTTAAACAGTTAGATTCAACAATAACCACATTCATTTGGAACTCAAAACACTCACATATCTGAAGAGCGACCCTACAAAGACCTCAGGCAGAAGGTGGCATGGCTTTACCTAATTTTCAGTTTTATTACTGGGCAGCAAACATACAAGCCATAAAAACCTGGATACAAATAAATGAACATACACAGGCTTGGTCCGCAATAGAAGTAAAATCCTGTAGTACTTCTTTATATTCCCTGCTCTGCTCTCCAATAAATGAAAGTTACCGCAAATATACTAATAACCCAATTGTGCTTTACTCACTCAGAATATGGAACCAAATTAGAAAGCATTTTAAGATGGAAAATCTTTTATCGGTGGCACCTCTGCAAGAGAACCACCTCTTTCAACCTTCACAAGTATATCCAGTTTTTAATACCTGGAAAAGTTTTGGGATTAAAATGTTCAGAGATCTTTATATAGACAACATATTTACATCTTTTGAACAATTACATTCAAAATTCAACCTCCCAGCTACACATTTCTTTTACTATCTTCAAATTAGAAATTTTGTTAAACAGAAATTGCCCGATTTCCCCCACCTTGCACCCTCCACAATGCTGGAAAAAATACTGCTCAATTTCGAGGAAATAAACACTATTTCCGCAATATATAAAATCTTATTAGAGTCCCTACCTTTCAAAGATCCAAGAGGACATTGGGAAGAAGATCTCTTAATCAATATATCAGAAAAGGAGTGGAAGGTAGCAGAGAATTCACTCGAGTTCTATATGCGCAAAGCATCGAATTATTCAACTAAAAATTATATATCGAGCCCATCTGTCTCGCTTAAAACTGTCCAAAATGTTTCCAGGGCAAGATCCAACCTGCGAGCGCTGCAACCAAGCTCCTGCCTCACTGGGTCACATGTTTTGGGCCTGCACCAAACTAACATCATTTCGGACAAAAATTTTTAAGTGCCTCTCAGCTGTGTTCGGTGTTCTTCCAGATGGACTTGAATTGGAGAAGGACAAGCAAACGGTGATTGCATTCACTACACTTTTGGCACGCAGACTTATTTTGTTAAATTGGAAGAATCCTAATTCTCCTTTTATAAGTCAGTGGGAAACCGATGTTTTATATTATTTGAAATTGGAAAAAATCTAATTTTCAGTTAGAGGATCTGTACAAAATTTTTTCAGAACATGGCAGGATTTAATCAATATTATTTTAGAATAAGAGAAATAACTATTATCGCATTTAACTCCCTTCTGCATCTCTTATTTACATAGATATTTACTTCACCCTTTCTTTTGTTTAATGTTGCCTTATTAAAAAGCCTTAAGCAATTTTCCTTTAACTAAGCTCTCCTTCTCAGGGGTGGGGTTTGATTAGTCTTCAGATTTGTTGGGTTATGAATTGATCTGTTTGTATGGAATGATTACAATGAAAATTAATAAAATAAAAATATTATAAGAATACAAAAAAAATATATATATATATGGAAACTTTAATTTGGCATCTCACAGTAACCTTATCAAACTGTGGTCAGTTTGTCAAGTGCTGCACAAAATATAATAAAACACTTTATGTCAAGGACACACACAGCTCTTAAGCTATTTCTTCTCTTGGGAGATTAGACCACAGTCTGGTTAACCAGACTACAACTGAGACATGTGGAAGCACAGAAGAAACTAATGAGTTAAATTCTTTGACAGGTTTGACTGTGGCTGTCCTGTTCACCGTTCACCCACCCTGATGCATGGGCAATTGGTAGGGTTGCAAAACCATGTAACATTGTCTACACACTCTGCCCAACCCAATTTCCATTCACTCTTGTGCATACCAAATGCCAGTATCACTGCCCTCATGCATCAACTACAACACCCACCATTCTCGCAACCTCCCAGCAACCCAGGACTGAACTTCACAGCAGATCAAGTACAGAAAGAACTATGGCAACTCAGGCAATATAAAGTTACAGGACTTAATGTTGTTAAATCCTAAGGTACAGAAAAAGTATTGCGTACGCCCATTTCCACGCTCACTTCGTGATGTATAAAACCTAAACTTGGTGTAAAGCCACACACATTTTCACGGCAGCCACACACCATGCGTACAAACATTTCTGCTTGGTTTTGCAAACTGGCGGCACCCAGCATCAAAGCAGTGCTGATGCTCTGTGTCATTTCCCTTTCATTTTTAGATTCACATCTATGATGTGGGCTGTATCAAATACAACAAAATTAATTGTATATTGTTTACAAATTTAAGACACTTGATTGTAATCATTCTGTAACGATGTAATGGTGCATGGAATGGCCAAACTGTTCCAGATACCACCACTGCTTTAGTGTTGTTACTCTCAGTGCACCACTAAGAGTTTTTTAACTCACTTTATGTGTGTATGGTATCACAGCTGCATAGCAGCTGATCAGAAAGCTCTACAGTGGATTGTGTCAAGAGTGTAGTGGATTATCGGGATACAGCTTCCAGCTCTGGAGGACATTTATAGCACATGCTGCCTCAGGAAAGCCACCAGCATCTGCATGGATTCCACTCACATATGCCACAGTCTATTTGAACTTCTCCTATCCGGCAAACACTTCAGAGCCTTTCCTGCACGGACCTCGATTCTCAAAAACAGTTTCATCCCAAGAGCTACAAATGCTCTCAATCAGTCCATCAAGTGCTCCTAGTGGAACTGTTTGTACTTATAATCACAATTACCTCACTGTAAACTTGCACTGCAGTTGTAATACTGCACAACCTGAGTCACTTTATAAACCATTTTCCTAATCACTTTATAGGAAAATAAGTTAAGGGAGCAGTTGCATATTGAATCTTAATGTACCATACAATTAAATTAAATTCAATAGAAGAGAGCACGTATTTACAGATGATGATGACTGGCCTCTAAGTCGATTTAGATATCCAAGAACTATCTTCAAGCTGTGTGCTGTTAGAATACTGTAAGATGTATACTTGGTATCATTTTTATGATGAAGTACATTAAAGTATATATTAAATTCTATAGATAAACTTCATTTAAATAATGTATACTGTTAATAATTAAAATTGTGGGGGCACTGTGGTGCAGCAGTGGTGATGAGCTGGTGACCTAACCAGGGATTGTTCTTGCCTCGTGTTGTATGCTTGCTGGGACTGGCACGACCCTGGATGGATAGATGAATAAAAAAAATTAAGCATGAATAATGAAGATTTTTCAATGTTCCTTAAAAATTTGCAGAATTGTCATTCTAAGCTTACAGCTGGTTTTACATTTATTAAATGCAATTATTGTGTGGCGATTTGTTACATGGAGAAAGAAAATGGAAGGACAGGAATTGGGGGGTTGTAAGTTTGACAGAGACAGAACTGTTGCAATAAATTATTCCATCCAGGGTCATGTGTGTGTTCCAGCAAGCATCTTGCGAGAGGCAGGAACAAGCTCTAGACAGGGTGCCAGGTCATTGCTACTGCTGTGCCCCCATGCCCCCACATGTTTAATACATGATTTAATGTATTCCATCATGAAAATGATATCAAGTATACATCTTAGTATTCTAAAATGTTCAAAGATCTATAATATCATGAATATAATGTATTCTATGTGACAGTCACTGCCTGTGTGCTCCTATCGACATAAGAGAAAGCCACATCAGTAAGAAAAAGGAGATAACCAGTCTTTAACACTGTAATCCCTGAAGCCTATGAAAATATTCGGAATGCCAGGCCACCTTAAATTCCCTCACACCTCCTCATCAGCGTCTTTGTTTTGCAATGTGTCAGTCAACACAAGCACACTCACCCCTCCCCCACCAAGGCAGCGGAAGTCAAAGGCAAAATTTTCAGAGCTAGAGTCTCTTTATCTGGGAGTTAGGTGTCTACAATTGTATAGTGCAAATAATATATTGTTTTTTGGAATACATATATTTCATGTGTGTTCCATGTCTACAACAATCTGTGTAAATGTAGGATGACAGGAAATGTGTGGCAAGAAATGTTGACCACACAACTAAAACAGAAAATTTTTTCATATTATAGTAATAATGAAAAAATGCTGAAGTAAAGTGTATAATGTATGAAAACTGAAGTCCAAATATCAAATAAACACTTTTTACAAAAGGTAATAGTAATATAATAGTAATAATAATCGCAGCTCACTACTCAAGCGATAAATGCAGAGAGAACCTGGGATCAAACCCACAACCTTCCGATGATGAGACAGTAGTTTTTACCTCTGCATCAGCCAAGGAAACGTGTCTACTTTCTGTCGATTGATATTTGGGCTTCAGTTTTTACACATTGACAGCAACATGTAAATTGAACAATTTCTTTTTCTTCAGTTATTCTTGAATAAAAGTGCACTTGTTGTGTTATACATTTTGTGAAATTGTTTATTTGATATTTGGACTTCAGACTTCATATATTATACACTTCACGTCAGCATTTTGTCATTATTACTATAACATGAAAAAAGTTTCTGTTTTAGTTTAAGGTTTAAGGTTTCTTTATTTAGTCATGTTTACACAAGAAAACATGAAATTTACCTTCTCAGTTGCATCTAATAACAGACAGAATGAAATAAAACAGACAAATGGAAACAAGAAAGGTTAAGGTAAGGCAGTTAGATAATACATATTTACACCAAAAAAAAAGAAAAAGGTTACAGGATATATATCAAAACCTTAATCATTATCTCTGATATTTCTTATTGAAAATCGTATGGCACTAGGAAGAAAAGAGTTTCTGGAGCGATTTGTGTGGGTTTTCAAAGCGACTACCCTTCCTGATTTACTGAACTTTAGTTCTACATGTAATGAATGACTGTCATCAGTTGAGATAATTTCCAGTTTCTTTAACATTGCCCTCTGACACACACTAGTCAAATCATCTACATCATCCCCAATAACTTTAGCTACATACTTTGTAATCTGCTGGAGCTTTTTTGAGTTTTGCTTTGTCAGACTATTAAACCAGGCAATGAAACTGAAAGTGATCATAGACTGGATCATACTGCGATAGAAGGACAACATGAGGTCCTTGTCTACTTTAAATAGTTTGAGTTTATAGAGGAGAAATAAGCGCTGGTTGCATTTAGAAAATATTTTTTTTGTATTTGTATTCCAGTTATGATTGTTATCTAGGTAAGTTCCTAAGTATTTATATTCAGTCACTATTTCTACCTCCTCTCCCAGAACTACAATAGTATGTAGTTAGGTATGTGTTCAACAACTTTTGTCTCGCCTTTACTGTCATCCTACACTTACACAGATCATTGTAGACACGGAACACACATGAAATGTATTTATTCATAATGACGATATATTATTTACCCTATACAATTCCAGACAACCTCCCACCCAGATAAACAGACTTGAACTTTGAGTCTGACTTCAGCTGCATCGGTGGGAGATGGGATAGCAGGCTGTCTGCTGCCAGTGCAGACTGACACATTTGCAAAACAAAGACACTGATGATGAGGTACAAAGGAATTTAAAGAGGCCCAGCATTATGACTTTTTCCGTATGCTTCAAGGTTTCTAGTGTTAAGGGTGAATTATGTACTAAAGGACATCAGTGGAAAGTGCATTTAAAACTGAAGCCAGCAAGTGCTTTTTAACAAAAAGAGTTGTGGGACACTGGAACAAACTACCAAGACATGCAGTTAAAGGGAAAAACTGATAACCTTTAAAATAATCTGAATGAGATATTGGGGCAGCTTAGCTATTAGCTAAACAAATGGGCTAGATGGACCGAATGGTCTCCTCTTGTTTATCAGATTTTGTAAGTTATTATAATAATTTGTGATATACAGGTGCTGGTCATAAAATTAGAATATCATGACAAAGTTGATTTATTTCAGTAATTCCATTCAAAAAGTGAAACTTGTATATTAGATTCATTCATTACACACAGACTGATGTATTTCAAATGTTTATTTCTTTTAATGTTGATGATTATAACTGACAACTAATGAAAGTCCCAAATTCAGTATCTCAGAAAATTAGAATATTGTGAAAAGGTTCAATATTGAAGACACCTGGTGCCACACTCTAATCAGCTAATTAACTCAAAACACCTGCAAAAGCCTTTAAATGGTCTCTCAGTCTAGTTCTGTAGGCTACACAATCATGGGGAAGACTGCTGACTTGACAGTTGTCCAAAAGACGACCATTGACACCTTGCACTACGAGGGCAAGACACAAAAGGTCATTGCTAAAGAGGCTGGCTATTCACAGAGCTCTGTGTCCAAGCACATTAATAGAGAGGCGAAGGGAAGGACAAGATGTGGTAGAAAAAAGTGTACAAGCAACAGGGATAACCGCACCCTGGAGAGGATTGTGAAACAAAACCCATTCAAAAATGTGGGGGAGATTCACAAAGAAAGGACTGCAGCTGGAGTCAGTGCTTCAAGAACCACCATGCACAGACGTATGCAAGACATGGGTTTCAGCTGTTGCATTCCTTGTGTCAAGCCACTCTTGAACAAGAGACAGCGTCAGAAGCGTCTCGCCTGGGCTAAAGACAAAAAGGACTGGACTGCTGCTGAGTGGTCCAAAGTTATGTTCTCTGATGAAAGTAAATTTTGCATTTCCTTTGGAAATCAAGGTCCCAGAGTCTGGAGGAAGAGAGGAGAGGCACAGAATCCACATTGCGTGAGGTCCAGTGTAAAGTTTCCACAGTCAGTGATGGTTTGGGTTGCCATGTCATCTGCTGGTGTTGGTCCATTGTGTTTTCTGAGGTCCAAGGTCAACGCAGCCGTCAACCAGGAAGTTTTAGAGCACTTCATGCTTCCTGCTGCTGACGAACTTTATGGAGATGCAGATTTAATTTTCCAACAGGATCTGGCACCTGCATGCAGTGCCAAAGCTACCAGTACCTGGTTTAAGGACCATGGTATCCCTGTTCTTGATTGGCCAGCAAACTCGCCTGACCTTAACCCCATAGAAAATCTATGGGGTATTATGAAGAGGAAAATGCAATACGCCAGACCCAACAATTCAGAAGAGCTGAAGGCCACTATCAGAGCAACATGGGCTCTCATAACACCTGAGCAGTGCCACAGACTGATCGACTCCATGCCACACCGCATTGCTGCAGTAATCCAGGCCAAAGGAGCCCCAACTAAATATTGAGTGCTGTACATGCTCATACTTTTCATGTTCATACCTTTCAGTTGGCCAACATTTCTAAAAATCCTTTTTTTTGCATTGGTCTTAATTGATATTCTAATTTTCCGAGATACTGAATTTGGGACTTTCATTAGTTGTCAGTTATAATCATCAACATTAAAAGAAATAAACATTTAAAGTACATCAGTTTGTGTGTAATGAATGAATCTAATATACAAGTTTCACTTTTTGAATGGAATTACTGAAATAAATCAACTTTGTCATGATATTCTAATTTTATGACCAGCACCTGTATATTGTGCCTTTTTTGTCTGCAGTATTAATCCAATTTCCTTTGGGATTAATAAAGTCTCTATCTGTCTAATGTTCATTTAGCTTAGCAAGATTAAAACCAAGTCCTGAACTATGTACCCAATTGGACTTGGATGGAGCAATTAAAATTTGTTTCTTTGAAGTCCTGCTCTTACACAGTATTTGGTTCTCGGTATGATTGCTGTTAGGCAGATAAGCTTTGAATTCATGATGAGAACATGCATGCCCCTGATTGCATGGGACAGATATCCCTGTATTATTTTGCCTTTTTTTTTGAAGATAAATTTATAATCCATAACATCTTGTTTGACCTTTTTTTGTGCTTATTTTAGAATCTGCAGTGGTGCAGTTGTGTATGTATTTGTAAACATATTTCTTTTTGTTTTGTTGACTATTGATCTGTTATTGTTTCTGGCCTTCATGTAGCTCTTTTTTGTATGCCTAGTGGGAGTGTTTGCAAATGATTTAGCTAAGGCTGTAACTAAATTAATTGTTGGCCCATTATCAATTTGATTAATTCCAAGGTTTAAACCAATGCAAAGTTTGAGCAAAAGTGCAAGCATTATGTTTAATAATGAAAATTTTATTCCATGCATAATGCTTTCCTTCATAAAATAGTACAAAAATTACATTTCTCAAACAGCTGCATAGCAACAAGTCTCGTTACAAACTTTAAAGTCTGCCTTAACACTTTCAAGGCTGTTGTAAATATCAAAAGGATAAACAACAACATCTATCTTTTATAGCACATTTTACATGTTTTGTATGAAGCTTAAAGTGCTTTACCAAATGTTAAAGAATAAAATAAAAGTAAAATGAGCTACATTGCTAAATTATTTTTTGTGTCTCTATGATCACGGCAAATAATGATTATAATCAGTGCAATGCTATTGTCAAATGGTCAAAACTCCAGCTGACAAGATGAACTGTGGTAATAGAATTATAGTAATAGATTGCTAATAGTATAACTAACCTTAGGTTTGCTGATTTTTATGCCGAAGAAAGGCCATATGAGCACCACACTGAGCATTCCATCAAATATAAATTAACTTAAATAGTTCTATATTGTTTTTATGCTTTGTTCTAGCAAAACAATCCAGTGGATCTCTCTGATAGATTAAGTGCCCACATTCATTCAAAAGTCACAGGTAGCTGCAAAATAATTTCTTCAGGTGGCAGTATGGCAAAATACCACCACAGAAAAACAGACAAAAGCAAAGAATAATAAAAGCTAGCTATAACTGCAGATATTTGAAGTATATACAATACAATACAATTTATTTTTGTATAGCTCAAAACCACACAAGAAGTGCCGCAATGAGCTTTAGGCCCTGCCTCTTGACAGCCCCACAGCCTTGACTCTCTAAGAAGACAAGGAAAAACTCCCAAAAAAAGCTTTGTAGTGAAAAAATGGAAGAAACCTTGGGAAAGTCAGTTCAAAAAGAGACCCCTTTCCAGGTAGGCTGGGCATGCAGTGGGTGTCAAAAAGAAGGGGGTCAATACAATACAGTACACATAACAGAACAAATCCTCAATTCAGTATAAAAATAAAAAATGTACAAGTTACAGAGCAGAATTTAACAGTAGATGATATCCCATAATATGATTTGGATTTGTTTAGAGTCCTGGAGACCTCAGCCATCAAGCTGCCTCCCCCATTTGGCCATTCCACAGCTGAAACTGCGCTAGGCCAGCCAATCCGATGAAAGGACCCCTCTACCCCACGATTCATGTGATCTTCCATCAGGGATGACTTTACCTTAGGCAGGCAAAACAACTTGCCAGGTGGGCCGTGGCAGCAAGTGCCACATTTGAGTACCGAGAAGATAAACAGGATAGGTGAGGGTTAGTAACAAATTATAACTATCATGTTACTTATGTTTTAGTGCTAATGACTAACAACAGAGATGCAGTCTGTATAGTTAATCAGCAGCTCTAGTCAGGATATGCTAAACTGAAGTAGTGTTCAGTGTTATTAAAGAGCATTTTGGGAAAATAAATCTTTTATTTTATAAAGATTCTACACTGCCCTTTCCGTATCTGGCCAGGGGTTTTGACAGGATTTCTCCCTTTAGTGGACATTTTTGGGACTTGCGTGCGTTGGGACTCTAAGTCATAACTAGATTACAGCAAAGACTGTCAGATGAACTGAGTCACTGCTGTTATTTTCAAAGATACATACTGCAAAGGAGGTTTTGCATATTGTTGATGACTCAGATTCTAAACTGCCATAAGACGCAGAAGAAAGTGATTTGTATTTATTTATTTATTTATTTTATTGATTTTTATTGATTTTATTAAAAATCAAATAATATTCCATACACATAACTCAAAGTTTTACAAAAAAAATAAGGTTCTAAACAAATCAACCCCCACCCCTGAGAAAGAGAGCTAGGCCAGCAGTGTAAAACTTTATGCTAGTAAAGATAAGTGAATAGATAAATTAATAAATGAATAAAGATAAATAGGGTAAAAGAGGGGAGAGAACCTGCTTCCTCAATTTAAATGCTTTTTCTAAAATGTTATTGATTAGATCCTGCCAGGTTTTGAAAATGTTTTGTACAGATCCTCTAGGTGCAAATTTGATTTTTTCTAGTTTCAAATAGTATATAACATCAGTTACCAACTGACTTAGAATAGGTGAGTTGGGACTCTTCCAATTGAGCAAGATAAGTCTGAGTGCCAGTAGTGTAGTAAAGGCAATTACAGTTTGTTTGTACACTTTAAGACCATCTGGAAGTACACCAAATGCAACTGTTAGTGGATTAGGAGGGATTGTGACACCAAGGCTGTCTGAAAGACATTTAAAGATTTTGCTCCAAAATGATGTTAATTTGGTGCAGGCCCAAAACATGTGGCCTAGTGAGGCTGGAACTTGATTGCAGCTTTTGCAGGTTGGATCTTGCCCCGGAAACATTTTAGACAGTTTTGAACGAGAGAGATGCGCTTGATATATAATTTTGAGTTGAGTAATTCTATACTTTGCGCATATGGAGCTTGAGTGAATTCTGTGCATTGCTACTTTCCACTCCTTTTCTGAGATGTTGAGGGAGAGATCCTTTTCCCACTGTTCTCTTGGATCTTTGAAAGGAAGGGACTGTAAGATAGTTTTATACATTACAGAAATGCTGTCTGAGTCTTTGAGACTGAGTAATTTTTTTTCTGGCACAGAGGTAGGTAGGAGGTGAGGAAAATTGGGCAGGTTCTGTTTAATAAAGTTTCTAATTTGAAGGTAGTGCAAGAAATGTGTTGCTGGAAAGTTGAATTTGGAGTGTAATTGTTCGTAGGATGCAAAGACGTTGTCTATGTACAGATCTCTAAATGATTTAATCCTGAATGTTTTCCAGGCATTAAAAACTGCATATGTTTCAGAGGGTGGAAGAAGGTGGTTCACGTGTAGAGGTGCCACAAATAAAAGCTTTTCTATCTTAAAATACTTCCTACATTGGTTCCATGTTCTGAGTGAGTGAAGCACGATTAGGTTGTTAGTATATTGGCAATAACTTGTGCTTACTGGGGTGCATAGCAATGAATATAAAGAAGTACTGCAGGATTTTATTTCTATTGCGGACCAAGTCTGTGTATGTTCATCTATTTGTGTCCATGTCCAGGTTTTTATAGTTTGTATGTTTGCTGCCCAGTAATAAAATTGAAAGTTAGGTAGAGCCATGCCACCTTCCGCTTTAAGTCTTTGTAGGGTTGCCCTTTGGATATGTGGATGTTTTGAATTCCAAATAAATGAGGTTATGGTTGAATCTAATTTCTTAAAAAATGATCTATTGATGTATTTTGGAATGTTTTGAAATAAAAAGAGAAGCATAGGAAGGATATTCATCTTAACAACGTTAATTCTTCCAGCTAAAGTGAGATGAAAGGTTGACAATCTATGCAAGTCTTGTTTAATTTTTTCCATGCAGAGGGCAATTTTGTTGATAAAGAACTTTATATTTACTTGTGATGTTTACCCCTAGTTATTGAATCTGATCTGCGATGATAAAAGGGAAGGTGTCCAATCTAATATTGTATGCTTGAGAATTCAAGAGCACAATTTTATTCAAATTGATTCTGAGACCAAAAATCTTTTGAAATTCTATTAGTGCTGTTAGTATTTTGTGGATTGGATACAGTATATACAGTACCATATCATCTGTATATTCTGTTACAGTCCCTCTCTGATAATCTCCTTTATCTCAATAGCATTTTGACAATGAATTGCCAGTGGCTCAATGGCTATTGCAAAAAGCAGTGGTGGATCAGAAAGTGATATTTAAAGTGCTTCCAGAATAACCACGAAGTGTAAAAGTGAGAGAGATATAATGGTTACTCCAATATGCTTTTATTTCAGATTTTCAAGTCTTTTCTCCCATGCCATTTCCAGATCTTACAAGACAAGGATTATTTAAACTTAAAAATTTTTTGGTCTTTGACTGTCCGCACTAGTTACATCTTCAGTCTTCTCCATATCTAGAAATGTGACTAACATTACTCTTGGTCAATGAAGTGATATTACTGCAGCTATGTACCCTAAACTATAGCTAAAGTGAAATTCAATGCTAGTAGCTTTCAAAATTATTTGGTACCAGTAGTACCTTACCTGATCCTTGTTAATTTCTGCTGTTGTTTTCACTGTATTAAAAAAAAGGGAAAAGTAGCTTAGATTCACTGCCTCAACATGCATGAAAATGGTTTCCTCTTTTGATTAAAATTAATAAAAACATACTTGAAAATTTTACAAATCATGTTAAAACATTCATACCCTGATGAATTGCTTATTTGAACCTTTGTTGTGCTCAAGAAGTCTAATCCTTCTTCTAGAGACAATGTGATTGAATGTGTGTGTCTGGGAGTGCTTTCTTGTTCATGTTAAGTGCTACTGCCAAGTTTTGTTGTAGTGCTAGATTACAAATATTGACTTTCCCAGCTATTTCCTGTCCCTCTCTCAAGGTTGAAATAAAGTGTGACTATGCACACTTTTTTGTATGAAGTCTTTCAAGAACCTGAGAAATGGAAAATCTGTAGTACATGTAAGGTGGATTGGCAACTTTTTTAAAACTTTGACAGTCTGTGAGAATGTGCAGATTACACACTATCCTGGGCTAGTTTCAGGCTTGTGTCTGTGGCTGATGTAGTAACATGTGACATACTACAACTTTTATTTGCATTGAGCAGGTTCATGTAACATGAATGAATGGATGGATGAAAGTGCAAATTTCAACTTACTATTATTTAATATGTTCAGAAAGCTAATCTTTACATAACTACACACTGACCTTTTTTGTTTCCTCAGGATGCAAATTTCTGTATTGCAATGATTGAAAAAATGCAACTTTACTTCCTGCAGATGAATGAATGAATGAAAGTAAATTTGCATTAATGTTTGCAAATTTCATTGAAAATTAAAAACTTTGAAAAGGTTAAATTTTATCCATGTCCGAATACCTACAAACTACTCAAACGCAGGTGTCTTTCTACAACATAAGGAAAAAATAGCATTTTTGCTACATGTGATAACAATTGTAAATGTATCTAATTGATGACTCTTTCCTGTTTGCTTTCACAGCAAATTATAATATAATCATAGCTCATTACTGGGTTTTCCGTGTTACAATCAATAACTTGTATCATTATGTTTAATCCAATGTTCTTGTTTGTAATCATTAATAGCTAGCAACTTCTGTTTGATCTTCCTTTGATCACTTCAAGACATATTTAATCTCATAAATTACCTGTATTTCCAATATTACACATAGGCCTACCACATGAAAGACATTTTATTTGTTTAGTGTACAGAAAGAATTTTAATTGAGTAATGCTAGAGCTGGAAAAAAGATGCATGTGGGTTAGAACAGTGCATGAAAACATTGTTAAGATCCTAAACATAGTAAACCTAGTTATCTAAGGATATTGATTACATTTATTTCAGAGTCTGGTGAAAAAGTAAGTAAGTAATCTAACATTTTTAAACAAAGGTTGGTAAAATATAAAATAAGTAAAAGTAATTATCAAACATGCAACAATTTTATGAGTAAACAAAGATTAAGCCAGCCTATAAAAGTCATTTCAGAATGTTTTTCCAACAGAAAGTGATTTTTCTACAGAAACAGGAATTTAAGAGATTTTATCAAATCATCTTTAAAAAAAAAAGCTTATTCCCCAAATCAACAATTAAAGTGTCATAAATGTATGCTTACATGAAAACTTCACATTTTTAGAAACATATTGTATACTTTTATATTTTCTGATATCCTTATCTTTTATTATTTTCAGTTCCTTTTCCACTAATGCCTGTCACATATTACAAAAATAATCAGCCCAAAAATGGACCAGATTTCACTTTCCCAACAATCTTGAAAGCTGTCCCATTTTCAGTACTGCCCTAAATGATCATCCTCACAAATTCTCAAGTAATGAGAGGTGCATACTCTAGTGAAAAATCTTAAATTCACCAGTCAGTCAAAGCTTTGTCAATTTCAGCTTTTAAAATATTAAACATCTTCAGTAGTGTTAATAGGTGAAATGCACCAAAGGATTGTTCACTGTGAATATTCCTTCTTCACCAGCGACTTTGTTTGGCAAATATTTTCTGGCAATTCTGTGTGCAGTTGGTTTAGATGACCATTTTTTTTTCCCAGCTCCCCATGATGCTTTGTGAGGCCAGCGTTATATCACAGAACTATGGCAGAGCTGTAGCAGCCATTCACATAACTTTCAAGCATGCATGCTGTTACCGTACACCACCTCACTTTTTACATTGTTGCCTGATCTTCTTCTGCATGATATCACTGATCTAGATGAATTTGTACCCCACACACGTTAAAGACGATAAAAATCACAGTATTTTCATTTGAAGCGTACATTACTATACCGTAGCATTGCCTTTGCCCACTTAATCTTGAGAAGTGTCACAGAAGAGATGGAGCCTAACCCATCTAGCTTAGGGTGCAAGGCAGGAATGATCCATGGACAGTGTGCCAGCCCATCGTAAGGGTGAACATGCATACACACACACACACACACAAGTATGCATAATTCTATTAAACTTAGGACTTTTGACAGGATACACACCAATAAGTTGGGGATATCAGTGAACATGGGGACCAAAAATCGAGTCCTCACGAAAGTAACTATTGTACAGTGATGAGGTGCTGTAGACCTACCCTGTGTTAAAACCTACATAGTCTCTGGGATCAGGCTTTAATTGAAAAAATAGTGTGTAAAAGAGAATGATTGACACCATGTACACTCCCTCTCTGGTTAAAAATGGTATAGAATAGGCAGAATAGAATACACACTTTTGGTCATGTGGTATAATTGCCGACATCCAATTGGGCATGCAAACAGTTAGAGGGCTTCCTGGTCAAATGGAAAGTGAAGTAAAAAAGTAAGTATGAAGATTTTATGTAACCGTATATCTTATAAGTTATCATGATGTATGTTTTAATGCTAAATAAAAAATGTCAGGTATTTTTACAGATGTAGAAAGAGCAAGATAAGGCACAAATATGTTTATTTATATATATCATGCTTGAGTAACACAGTAAAAATGTAGTTTCGCTTTGCTGTGACTTGCTGTATAAAAATATCTGGTTTCATTGTCTTTGACTTTTTTTAAGCAAACTAAACAGAAACATATTGTATTTTATTTTCATGTGTTGAACTAATCATACGTCACTCAGTTGTTCCTCGAAATAGCCACCTCTGCATAATTTAATGTTTCTTTGACTTTATGCTTTCGTATTTCATTAAAACGCTGAGATGCACGAAATGCTTCCATGAAGGAGGCATTGCCTTAAAAAGCAGAAAAATCAGGGCCACAATCTCAAATGCTGAGTTTTTATTGTGACTGTTTTCCTTTACATTTCCTCATCTTTTATGCAGTATGAGTGTTTTATTAAAACACGATAAATGCATTAATATTTTCAGCATTTAACACATACTGCCTAGGATTAATCTGGTTCGGAAAATAGACACGTGAAACATGTGCCTTTTTGACAATAATCACACTTAGTTAAGGTTTAGAGTTCCTTGCCCCATCATTAAATGTTATTTTAAAATGTCTGTCTAATAAAACTGTTCTGTAACCAAAGTTAACATACTTTATGACTGTTTTTGGAAAACAGTGTACAAAATTCTATTAATTAAAAAGTTTAATATTTTTATGAGAGAAATTAAGCAAAGTGTCAAAAAACATTTCTTGAGTTATATTAAATATTAATGTACATATTAAATAGCCGTTCTGACTTCAAACATAGAAAAGTTTATATTAGAGGCAAGGTTATTATAGTTATGCCTTTTTATATCAGTTTTTATTTCTATATTTTTTCTGACCTTACTTGGAAATTCAGTTGAGTTTAAGTTTTCTTTCATGTATTTTTAGTTTTTATTTCACAAAGATATTTCTATTTTATTTTCATATCTATTAGTTTCAGTTTTAGTTTTAGTAATTATGGCATGGAGCTCCTATGGAGTTTAGTTTTGTGTCACAATCAGACAGAACTGTACACTTAACAGATTTGAATATGAGTTTAATGTTAGGCCGGGTTTATACTTCATGCGACGCAAAGCTACTCCAGCGGATGCTCCTGCTACACAAGCGTTGTACTGTTTATACTTGCACGCATACTTCACATAAATCTGGAGGAATCCACCAGGTGGCAGTGCGAGATATTATCATGGTGAGAATTGGTTCAGTTTCACTGTATTGTGAATTGCCTGGAACACCCATCAAATTCCAATGACACCTTACTGCAATATCTCTGAAAAGGATGTTTAATGATTAAATCCATCAATCTAGGGATGTGTCCATTCCAGCTAGCATTGGGCATGAGGCAGAAACAATCCCTAGACGAGGCATCAGCTCATTGCAAGGTGAATACAAGCACTCACATACACTAGCGTAATTTTAGTGTCGCCAAATCTGTATATCTTTGGAAGGAAACCGGAGCCCATTATGGAAACCCAGCAGGAAAACATGCAAACTCCAGGCAGAGAATACCAGCGACGTGACTCCCTGCGGGACAGCAGCGCTACCGCTCCGCCACCGTGTCACCCCCATGTGTGTAATTATTAACTGTTCATTATTTAAATGAAATTAACAATTTATCTGTAAAATGTAACATACATACTTTAATGCATTTCATCATGAAAATGAAATCAAGTATAAATCTAAGGATTCTAAATGTGCAGAGAGTTGGAATATCATACATTTAATGTGTTCTGTGTGGTGATCTATTGCTGTTTGCTGCTGCTGTTGGGTCAGGAGGAAGCCCCAGAAAAAAAAGACGGCACAAAAGGTGGTATGTGAGACTTTTAAAATTGTGTCATTACTTTGGGGAATATGCGACGCTTGAATATAAAAGCACCATGAATGCATTTGTATGTTGGCATTTTGCTTCACCACATCGAACCATTCATCAAACATCAAAGCTCGCACATCGATCCTCAAAGTGGCTTTCTGTCTCAGATAGATAGACAGATAGATAGTAACCAGAGACTCTGACATCACGTTCCAACTTTATCACACTGCGCCCCTCCCCTCCCCGACTTTTTGGTGCTACTGCAATTCGCGTAAGCGTTGCATTAATTTCTGAGGACCTGCTCAGAGGACGCGTCAAATGAACGCTGGGAACGTTGTGGCAGCCATGATGCGTGCGTGTCCGCGTTCTGAGCGTGAAGTATAAACAAGCCCGTAGTGGAAGCTTACTACACTACATGGTTTACTATCTGGTTTTGTTTTTGTCTGATAAAAACAAGCATAATCAAAACTAGATACTGAATATGAACAATTTTACACAAGTTTATAATTTTTAAAATGTTTTCTCATGAAAATCATGGGGGCTTAGGCAGAACAGGGCTCTTAGACTTGAATCAGTGTGCAGACCTCACCTAGCTGTATTAAGGGAAACAAAGAAAAACAACCATGTAGTGTCAAGGTTAGGGGCAGTGAGACTTGAATAGCCCAACATAAAGGACAGTAAACCCATAATGAGCAGAGCAAGAGCAGGTAGTATGAGTACGGACAGGCATAAAACGACAGAGACAGCATCTGAGATTAAGAACAATATCTACATTATCTAAACCTGTTTATCCAGAGCAGGATTGCCGGAAACCTGGAGCCTACCCAAGCAGGTTTGGATGTAAGGCAGGAAAAATCCCTGGTATGCAATATGTATGACAACGCTGATATTAAGAACTAAAAGTATATGATATTTTAACTATCTATTTTGAGAGAGAGAGAAAAACATTGCATAAAGGGAGACAAATATTTTAAAATATAATTTTGCTAATGGATTACTTTCGCAATATTAGGTATTTTGAGTTGTGAATATGAACTAAAAAAGATAATTAATAAATATAGAATAAATACAAAAACCCATTAGTATGTTTAGTTTTTCATCACTTGGCAGACTCTCTTCGCCTAACGACCTTTGTTTCTATCGCTTCATTGTTAAACGATGTTTTTAAAGCAAAAGTGACTGGTCAGCAACAATATGCTGATCTTGTATAATGACCTAGTCAGTCTCTCGATCAGTGCTATTTTATTTTCAAAAACCGGGAGTACTCTCCCCTAGACTTTCTTGTACACTCAGATATGGGGATGGATATTTGAGAAGTAAACCGCAAGACAATTATCACATTTTTATATTACGTACATTAAGGAACCATCAACAACAAATCAAATCAAATTAATAATATATTGAACAATTATTATAAAAGTAAAGTTGAATAAATCTGCAGTATGTGTCTAGGGTAAAGTACCATTTCCGGGTGATGGATTTGGCCCAAAAGTTAATACAGATCTGCAACTGTGGTGTAACAACCACATGCTGAATTTCATCCATCTGTCTAGTTGCGTTTTAGAGTTACCGTGTTTACACACACAGAGACACACACACACGCTATTTTTGGACTCTGTGAGGTCTATAACGTCAAGATTCATCAAAATATCGATTGCTGTCAACAAAAAGCAGTCACCTGAGAAACAAACTGAAACGTTACTCACTCGTGATTATATGGTAAACGTTTTGTCGAGCAGCACATTCTGATTTCAGCCGTGTGAATTACATCTTCATATACTGTACAACAAGCGCAAAGAAAGGCGGCACATAAATCACTTTCTATTTCACACGCTTTACACGCCCGCATTCAGCTCGCTCTGCCACCTCAAATGCTGTGTGAACACCTGCCCTCTGTCGCCAGCCACCGTTCACTGGATGAATATGTGCGGGCGGATCATGGTGGATGACTTTCTCTTTTAGAGTTAAAACTTACCAGGGTTAAAAACTAACAGCAAGAATATTTATTCAAAAATGAAAACTAAAAATATTTTAGTAAATTATTATTTTATTTCAGTTAGTCTTTCCAGCTACTTTAATAGTTTTGTTTAGTTTTAGTTTTTCATTTTGGTTTTGTTAATTGTTTTATTTCAGTTTACAAAAATGTTTTTTTAATAATAGTTTCAGTTTTGATTTTAGTTTTCGTTAACTATAATAACCTTGATTAGAGGTTTACAACTGTACTCTTTTTACAAGGTTCTATGTCAAGTATTCATTGATAGGTTGAATAATTTTATAACTAAATAATTAAAAGGGTTTCATAATACAGCTATTGAAGGGCACTAATGTGAGTATGCATTCATAAATTAACTGTTACTAAATAAATAAGTATAAATGTGTCAAATGAAAAGATGTGGTTGTTAGTGTTATTCTTGAAAGGTGTAGCCTAGAATAAAATCTGATTTTTTTATTCAATAAAGTAAAAATGTAACAAAATAAATTTAATAAAAATATTTATGACTTGGCTCACCTTGCCATAATGATCCATCTAGAAAAATATGTATATATTTATGCTCAATATGAAAAATGAAAATAACTGTATTTTCTTTGGTTCTGTTAAGTTTTGTGTGCTGTTTATGTTATATATTTTTAACTGTTGTAGGTCCATATAAACCAAAGCTTCAAGCAATATTTTGGAAACCCCTGAGTTAACAAAAAAAATTTAAAAATTTAAGTGTTACTTTTTCAAAAGCTCTATCACAGTGTGTCATGTTTGGTTTTAGGTATGAACCCATTGTTTTATCAGTATGGAAGTTCTGATCTGTGGTAACACTAAGCAGTCAACTCTGTGTATATGAGATTTGTTTCAGATTATGCTATAACAAAATGTGAAGAAAATTTTAGCTAGATGTAAATATAAGAACATCTCAAAGAGCCATCTCTATTAACTGATAGTTTTTTGTTTTTATTTTACAAAATATCTGTATAATAGTCCAACAATTCATCGGCTGTGGGGCATCTGTTGGTGAAGAAAGATTCACGGACAATGACTTTGCTGACGATGCTCTGATCTTCGCGGAGTCATTGGAGGCTCTGAACGGGGCACTCGAGAGACTGAGTGAGGAGTCTGAGTGTCTGGGCTTGCAAATGTCCTGGATAAAAACCAAGATCCAGGCCTTTAATGACCTCTTGGGAATAGCCATCAGCAGTGTGTCTGTCTGCGGAGAGAGTGTCGACCTTGTTGAGAGGTTTACTTACCTTGGCAGTGACATTCATGTCTCTGGTGACTCTTCCTATGAAGTTAGTAGATGGATTGGGAGAGCATGAAGAGTCATGAGGTCACTGGAAAGGGGTGTGTGGTGCTCCCGATATCTATGCAAAAGGACGACGGTCCAAGTCTTTAGAGTCCTGGTGCTTCCTGTCTTGCTATATGGTTGCGAGACACGGATGCTATCCAGTGACCTGAGATGAAGACTGGACTCCTTTGGTACTTTGTCTCTCCAGAAAATCCTTGGGTACCGTGGGTTTGACTTTGTGTCGAATGAGCAGTTGCTCATGGAGTCCCAAATAAGGCACATTACTTGCATTGTGAGGGACTGTCAGTTACGGCACTGCGGCCATATGGTACGTTTCCCCGAGGGTGATCCAGCTCGTAAGATTCTCGTTGTTGGGGACCCGAGTGACTGGACCAAGCCAAGGGGTCGGCCCACGTAACACCTGGATGTGGCAGATAGAGGGTTACTTCCGGAGGGTGGGACTGGACCGCGTGTCTGCCTGGGGGGTTGCCAACTGGGATCACGAGTTGTTTTGTCGTGTAGTGGGTGCGGCAACGCACTGTACCAGCGCATGCTCCCCAGCTTGACTTGACCTTACAGATAGTAACATTGGTTGCATGTTACACAAACAAGAAGTTGCCTTTCATTTTTGTGTCATTGTATTGTATAAAAATGAATATGCAACAACCATTATGAAAACTAAATACAGCTGTGTATATGCAGTGCTGTGAAACAGTCTTGGGCACACTCGATTTTTTTATTCTGCATTTTTTTACATGTGCCAAATGCCTTTGCCCAGCAGTAAAAATATTGAATTTGTTGTGTTCTTATGTATTCACTGCTTACTGAGAACTCATATTCTAAAATTTAGGTAATAGTTCACAGTAGCACAGTTGAGGAGTACTTTGCACTGCTTTCTCAGAGCTCCAGACATCTGTGTTCAAATCTCAGCCTATCACTGCCATGATCCCCTTAGGCTCACATTGACATTTAAAGAACTTCTCCAGTATTTTTACACATTTGAGAAGGACAATATTGGTTATGCTAAAATACCATTCTAAATGAACTCCACATGAGTAAGTGTGAATGATGCATGAGTGTGCCCTGGTCTGATATTGGTTTGGTTCTGTCTTACACCCATTTAGATTTGGAAGGATGGATTTATTTTTCTAGAGGTTCCAATGAAGTTATATTTGCACTGGTTAATATGAACCGTGGTATGTGACAGTTTTATTTTTTATTTTTTAATAATAGTTTCAGTTTTGATTTTAGTTTTCGTTAACTATAATAACCTTGATGAGGTCATATTAAAATTATATAACACGCTCATCAAGCAACATTTAGACAACTGTGTGCACTTCTGGTTTCTGTATAACAAGAAGTCCATAGCTGTTGTAAAATTGCAGAGAAGGGGAAAGGCAGAGGTGTAAAAGATCGTGTGTCCTTGATTTGCATATTGACTGTTGAACACAAAAAGTCTTACTTTTATTTATTTATTTTTTGCATTTTTAACTCAAGAAATATTGATTTTTTTGTGTTCTGTAGTTTTAAGATGAAAAATCAAAGGATTAACCCAGAATTATACCTGCACAGACAAAGCTGCATTACAGGTACAGTACATCAACGCCTTGAAAGGTGTGACAATAGATGATCATCCAGGTTTTAAACAGACATCAGTTTTGAAAGCTCTGTATTCATTTCTTTTTTCCTTCCTACCTGTGAATAGGTAGAGGTGTGTTTGCAAGTTTAGCTTTACAGAAAGGGGACTTTGTGGTGGAGTATAGAGGAGACATAATAAGCACTAATGAGTGTCACAGACGACAAAATGTATACCATGATGCACTTAAGGGCTTCGTGTATGATTTCAAATGGAGTGGAAAATATTGGTGGTAAAAATTTTATTTTTTAAGTTAAAGATTTACTTGTTGAATATGAAAAATGCTCTTTTTCTAAATGTTATCACAAGTCGACAAAGAAGAAGATGGTTCACTGGAAAGATTGGTAAATGATAATCATGTTAATCTTAATTGTAAAGTGAAGAGAATCACTGTGAAAGGAAAGTCACACTTGTGTCTCTTTGCAATTAGAGACATATCTCCTGGAGAGGTATGGAAGTGGTGATTGGCCTTGGAGATTTAAGGTAATAATAATACAGGTGTTTTAAAGAAAACACAACTATATCATATCTGATTTCACAAGTTAAGGCTTCTGATAGAAAAAATGAATGCATTGTATTCTGTCTAGGCGACTGATTATACTGAGAATTGTCCAAATGAAGAAAGGACTGTAGAGTCATCTAAGAATAGTATGGATGAATATAATTCAGCAAGTGGCTTGTCCTCCATCATTCAGCTAAACTAATTAGCATTTCTCTTTATTGTAGTTTTGTACCCCAAGTTTCTTTATGATATGAACATTATATGACAAAGGTTAAAATGTGTGTTTACCGGGCCTATTCCTAATGAAAAGGGAACACAGGAGGTGAATGAGAAAAAGTTGATAAGCCTGAATTAACACATTGCTTATCACATGACAATCAGGTAAAATAAATCTTCATTTTATCTTACTCTACAGTATATTAACAATATGAAGAATCCAGATTAGCATCCTGCAAAAGTGCTAAGTATCTGTAGCAGCTCTTCAGGCCATAGTCATAGAAGTGTGAAGGTGATATTATTCCACTCCCCTCATGGGGTGTTCTAGCTGTAAATATGTAAATATTCGCAATGGCCCCTCTATGTGTATGACCTGAAATCTGTGTAAATGCTCAAAACGTCCCCTACCACTGAGTCTGCAGCCTAATATATGTGTCCCACTTCTCTTCTGGGAGCCTCTCGAACCCAACACCATCAGTAATGTAACCGAATAAGCTGGCAGATGAGGACAAATCACACTTAGAGCAAGGGGAAGTTGTAAAGTGTGCAAGTGCGCCAAAGATTGGTCCATCCCAAGGATCGGGTCCCACGGCACAAACAGAGTAACATAGTTTACGCAGTTAAGTGCCAGGAGGAGTGCCGTGAATTGTACATCGGGGAAACCAAGCAGCCACTAGCTAAGCGCATGTCACAACACAGAAGAGCTTCCACGTCAGGCCAGGACTCCGCAGTCTATTTACATCTACAGGATAGTGGTCACTCCTTTAAAGATGAAGAGGTGCACATCTTGGACAGGGAGGAGCGCTAGTTTGAGAGAGGAATCAAGGAGGCCATTTACGTGAAAAAGGAACGACCATCTCTGAACAGAGGAGGGGGCCTAAGGGTACATCTGTCGCCATCTTACAATGCTGTGATTGCAGCCATTCCTCAACCCTCTATGAATGGTTCACACGTCTACTAATCAGTGGACAATTTGCATATCACTGATCAACTGGCCCTTTGTCAAAGGTGCTAGTTTCTGTGATTAAGCAAAGGTTCTGTTTATAAGGTTGGGGAAACCTGCAGTCAATTGAGACTGAGGAAGAGACTTGGATAAGTCTCGAAATATTTCTCCCACTTAAAAACTTTGTCCAGATGAACAGAATCAAATTTCTAGGATATCATCAACAAAGCTTCATAAACATGTGGCAACATTATCCAAAGTTCTCAACTGTGATACTGAGCTGGACCAGTTAGCTGACTTCCTGGGGGATGACAATATTATCCAGAGGAAACGTTACAACTGGCTAAAATAAGCAAATTGCTAATGGCTCCTGTAAAAGGACAGCCAGGAGAATTCAAAGGAAAGAAATGGAGGAAATTGACATTGATCCTGATGGTATGCTATAGACTTTACAATTTTCCATTCCTATCCAGATGTATGTGTATACTGTATATAAAATATAAAATATGTATGTACGTATATATTGTGGAAAGCATACCCCCGGACACAGACAGACAGACACCAGAATGTCCAAAACACAATCCTTTACTTCTGTACAGAACCACAATGCCTTCCTCCAACAACTCTCTTCCTTTATCTCTTTCTCTCTCTTCTTCAGACCACCACTCCCCTCCTCATAAGCTCCGCCTCCTTCCTCCCATCTCCGGCCCGTCTCCTGGAGGGAGGCGGGCCCTTTTATATTGACCCTGATGAGCTCCAGGTGCTCCCCCTGATGACACTTCCCGGTGTGGCGGAAGTGTCAAGAGAACACCTGGAAGCACTCCGGGTGCCCCTGGGATTTCTTCCGGCAGCACTTCCTGGTGTGGCGGAAGTGCTGCCATCCAGGATTTCATAACCGTCCGGGTGCCCCCTGCCGGTGGCCACATCCTCCGGTAGGGATGAGCGTCCCAGCTCCATTCCAGTGGCCCACAAGCAGACCCGGGCGGCTGCCCACTCATGGCCCAGGAAAGGTATCGTCCATCTCGGGGACCATCCAGGCGTCCCGGCTGGGTAGGGTCCCCAGCCATCTGGGACACTGTCCCATCACCAGCTGAAGCCCGTACGGCAAAGTGGCCCATCCCGCGAGGGCTAGGTGTTTCCCACGGCGGGATGCCGGCATACTATCGTCCACAGTCCGGTCCTGCAAAATAAGACACGTAAGGTGCGGAGATGTCGTCCCAACGCTGCCTAATGGGGTCTTCCGTCATGGCATACGGACAACGTCTCCACAGATGACCGGCCCCATGGCATTTGTAACACCGGTGGACCCCCTGCCTTTCTGGTGCCCTCTGGACCTGAAAACAGGACGGGAACGCCCGTGCCTGTATCTCCTCAGCCAGGTTTGGGGCTGCTCTCCATCTCCATGGAGAGAACTCTCTCTCCATACCTGATCTCTCTGGCTTCTGTTTCCTTCTGTCAGGAGACCCCGCCTTCTTGCTCCGAGGTCTCCCATTACTCTGGGGTGCCGCAACAGCCTGGATCCCCTTGTGGGACAAAGAGGGACCCTGTGCTGTTTGCACTCCTCTCGATCGGGTTACGAGCACTGCGGCTTCTTGGAGCGGGGCGGTTTGGGTGCCAACACATACAAGCCGGTACCATCCCCCCGTCTTTTCTCCCCCTGCTTGCTCAGTACTCATCTCCGATCTACTGTCGGACGCCCTGCTACTCGAGTCTCGGCTCCCTTCGCTGGGGCTTCCCCTTTCCTTTACGGTGCCGGTAGTACTCACCTGCACCGCATCAACGCTCTGGCTGGAGAATCCCACGTTGTACTCCCCCCCCCCCCACTCCTTTATGGTCATCAGGGAAACCTCCATTTTCTTCTCCAGCCCGTCGATCACCTTTCGCATTAAGCACAGGACCTGAAAGAGCGACTGTACGGGACGAAGGGCTTCCTCCAGCTGTCGTGCAGCCGCCAGCAAAATCAAAACATCAGCCAGCGATGAACTTACAGTTCGTTCGGTTCTCCCGTCCGGCTGGGAGCCATGGAACTATTGCGCATGCTCAGTTGGGTCTTCGACCGTCCCAGGATTGATGTTCGTTAGTCCCACCCTCGACCACTCACCGGCGGGTACACAACACCATCCAATCCTGTGCTTGTGTCTGGGAGGGACTTACGGTCCTCCAACGCTCCCTCCACCCTTTGAGCAGACTCAATCGGGGAAACGTCTTCCTGGTAGTTTCCGCTCTGCAACCCTTCTGCAGTCAGTAGTGGCTCCTTCTCATCTCCCGTTGTCGTCTCGCCATCACCCCATGGGTCGGCGTGCTTCGGCCACAGACGCGGATTCGGGCATTCCCCTGCTAAAAAGCAAGACCAGGGGACAGCAGGGTAAGCCCCACCAAGGATATCGCCATCATGACTTACCTCCTGGATCCCGTCTTCTCAAGCGTGTTGCAGCTAGGTGGCCTCTTCCGCTGCTCCGCCGACCCGTGCATCCACAAAGACGATGCTGGGTACAGGCGTCGCTACCTTCAGGGCGCGTTTGCCCTTCTTCTTCCCCATTGAGCTGACTGTCCGTTAGGCGTGGACCTCAGCGAGCATTTTATCGAGGTGTTGGCCCAGGTATGCGTACCGCAGTAGATGTGCGCCTTCGTCTGCTGTGTGGGCTGCCTCCACAAAATTATTTTAAAATGGGGTCCCCACCTTTTAGCAGGTGGTGGTCCCCACGACTACGCCACTGTGGGAAGCAGCCCGGACACAGACAGGCGGACATCATTTTGTCACCCAACACACATTTATTTACAATATTTACAAATGTTATGAAGAACACAACCCAGTGCCGCAGCACCAATCACCCCAAAGTCCAGGCCTCTTTCCTCAGTGCCTCTCTTCGCCGCCTCCACTTCTCTGCTCCAAGACTTTTGTCCACTTCCACCCGACTCCAGCCATCGAATGGAGGGAGGCGGCCCCTTTTATAGCCATCCGGATGTGTTCCAGGTGCTTCCTGGCAATCTTCCACCGGCACTCCCCAGTGTGGCGGAAGTGCCGGCTGCATCCCTGGAAGCACTCCGGGTGTCCCTGCTTCTCTTCCCCCCAGCACTTCCGGGTGTGGCAGAAGTGCTGAGGTCCAAGGCTGCCAAGGCATCCGGGCGCCCCCTGGCGGTGACCATGGGCCCCTACAGGGTTGAGCTTCAAAGCTCTGTATCCGTGGCCCCCAAAACAACCAGGGCAGTCACCCCCTCGTGGTCTGGAGGAGGCGCAAGCCCTCCTCCAGTCCTCCTGGGCGTCCCTGCTGAGTACCACCCCTAGCCACATGCCACAATATATGTATTGTAAGAGAAAACACACAAGATTCTCATAAAGGGTCTAGGGCACCTGAAGGCAAACCCCGTATATAGAAATTTGAACAAAAGAAAATGCGTGGTATAGTGGTATTTCGTGAATTATTTCCATATGATATCAAGTCTGGTCCAAGATGGTGGTATCTCTGGCTATGATGGTTTGTGGGAGGAAGAGGTGCGTATAGTTGGTCGGTACCCGGAAGTGACATCATGGATGTTTACCCATCAATTTTTCTTTTTACAGAGGGGAAAAAAGAAGAGATACTGTTATAGCACACTGCCCCCAGGTGGCCCAGCTTAATATTGTCATCAAGTAAGCCTGTAAGTTGTTCCCCAAGTGCACACATGTGACAGTATATATAGTTGTTTTTATTATTTATTTTTTTAAAGAACAACTTCAAGTACATAGTGATTATTCAGGAAGTGAGGATCAACTGGGAGATGTCAAGGAAAAAGAAGGTAAGCACTTTTTCCTTCATATAATGACAGTTTCCTTAATGCTTCAGACAGAGCTCGAGTTGCGCCTTTGTAAACTGCTGACATGCCCCACAGTGATCAATACAAAATATACTAATTTCAGTCAATTTTGTTTTTAATTAGAGAAGACGACCTTCCAGAAGAAGAACAGGACACAATCATTACTAGTGTTTCTAAAGGTAATCTCATAAATTCAACTCTACTCCAATGTTAAAATAAATGTCATTCTAATGATCAAGTGCATTTTATTCTATTAAGTCTGGAAAAACCAAAGAGAAAATGGAAAAACTATGGGATAACTTTGAGTGGAAAGCTGTTGAAAAACACTTAGGAAAGTTTATACACATGTGTAAAGTGCTGAGCCAGAAGTACTGAAAAACAGAGACTGGATGGAAATTACATTTTTTGATAAGAAAAGAATTATAGCGTTAAAGAGAAATCTTTGAAAAACAAAACTCTATGCACTTATATATCAAGAACTGTGTGGATATTTTTAGAATTTCAAAAGTTTCAGTTTTGGGTATTTTATTTTTGATCATTTAAATAGGTTATAAAAGCAACATATCTTCAGAAATATTGTAACAAACCTTTGTTCCCTGAGATTTTTCACTTCTGTCTGGGGCTGAACCTGGGTCTATGACATTACTCCACAGGGACTAAACTGTTTTAGCTAAAGGAGAACACCTGTATCCCAGGAAGGTAGCATTCCTGTTGTATAAACAACCAACTTGGGAAATCTTACACAGTCATTACAATGCTAACCTTCTTTGCAGTCAGCTGTCCCAATGACCCTGTCATGGACTACTTTGTCCATTTCTGGCACCAATCTAATGGTCTCAGGTTCCTTAAGATTTCCCCTTGCCATGGATTGAACCTGGGTTTTTGACATTCTATGAGATATTTGTGATGGAATATTAAAGACCCAGGCTCAAACCTTGGAATAGGTAGAAACCTCATGAAATCTGTGATCATTATACTGGTTTCAGGAGTGTTTGGGATAGCTCAGAACAGAGTCGCTGGGTTGGCTGACCACTTGAGGAACAATGCAAGAACTGCCACTGTCTAACTGTGTGTGAGCCACTTGAGGGCACATTGGCTTCTCCAGCAACAGGAATTCTCCTTTAGTTCTGTCAGAAATGCTCCAGTAGTGTGATGAAAGACACCTGGATTTTAATTAAGCATCAGGGTTCAAAAGTGTTTCTCACTTAAAGTTCAATGTTTGAGAGATTTTACAATTTTGGAGAAGTATCTGGCACTAGTAGAAAATCTGCCTCATTTCTGTTATAGGATTTGTAATTGTACTTGGCATTACTAAAAAATATATCTCATTTGTGTACATAGCATTTGTATTTATATCTGGAACTAGAGAAGGTCTGCCTCATTTGTCTTGATTGGAATCTCATTTGTACAGTATTTATCTGGCAATACTAGAAAATAAATTTAATTTGTGTGAACAAGTTTTCTTTACTACAAAAACTACCTCATTTTTGTAAATGGGATTTGTATCTGTCTCTGGAACTAGAGAAAGTCTGACTCATTTGCGTTGATTGGAATTTTAATTGTATCTGGCACTACTAGAAAATATATTTAATTTGTTTTTGTTTTTTCCAAAATCTACCTCATTTCTGTTGTGACGTGTGAGTCCCTGTCTTACACCCCAAAACATGAGGCTGAGTCTCAGTACTTTAGCAAAACCAGCTTTTATTCAGCTTGAAACAGGAACAGCATGGATATTTATTGTAGCGGGACTCCCCTATACACAGACAAGCAATCAGGCAGGGTCATGACCAGGTTAGTGGCCAAGTAATACTGTTCCCTGCATTTATAATGTTCCTTGCATCACCCATCGATGGCAGGCACTTATAGCACAACCACAATCTTTTCGGATTTGCTTTTGCAGCAAGCTGCTACAGCTCTGGGAGCCTGCGGTTGCCCTGGAAACTGATAGGCTCTCTTCCACAGATACAGCAATCGCACTTCAGGATGCCCTTCGGTGTGTCCCACAAGAGTTTAGAAACATTACACTGTAAATAGGATTTGTATTTGTATCTGGAGCTACTACAAAGTCTGCCTCATTTATGTAAATAGGAATTTTATGTACCTTTCTGTAAAAAGTTTATTTTAGTTAATAAAATAATTTTTATTTTGCTTTGTGTGAATTTTGACAGTATATCTGACTTAAATTAGGTAAAAAAAAAATATATATAAATTAAACTGCATATATTTGTGCCAGTTATCACCTGTGGTGAATCTGGAGAAATCTTGTGGCAAAGTCAATAATTCCATTTGAACATTTTTAAGAAAAAAAAATCAAATTACAGATGACATTTTTAAACTGTTGCTACAGCCAGAATAACTTGTTTTGTTTGTTCTTTGTGCTAATTAAAGTTTTAAGCCCATAACCTTCCAGTATATTGTAGCATCTTAGAATTAGTACCCCATTTTGTGCTGTAAGTTTATTTTTATCCACAAAGAATAATATAACTCTGTAGTGCTGGACAGTTTAATTTTTTCCACATGTGCAAGTGTTGTGATGCTGAAGCTGTCATATTTAAGAAAAATAGTGAAAATAACCTTAACAGTAACTGTAGGGTGTGATATTTAACTCGTAGAAAAAAAAGTAAACCAGCAATGGCAAATTTGAAGGAATTAAAGGAATATTCCAATAAGGACATAATCAGTTTCAGTTAATTGCTGCATTTAACTGAATTAATTTCACAGTAAGGTGCTATTTCCCAGTTTCTAAGTTTATGTTTATTCCAAATTTTCAGCAAACTGCCTATTGATTTTATATGAATTTTAAGATTATTTTCAAAATCATATGTTTTTATTATCTTATTTGTTTTAGTATGTCTGGAAATGTGAGTGATTCTTGTCATTAACATATTGTAGCAGTTACACCTGGTCTTGTTTTTGATACTTACATACCACTGTTAGGATGCAATGAAGTCCAGGGGTCCTTTATATTACAGAAGTGCATTTCTAACTGCAAAATGATGGGGGGGTCAAAGATTCATGCAAGTGTTGTCAAATTTATTGGCGAGGAAAAGAGAAAAGTGTACCCTTGACATACATGTTATGCTTTTAAAACAACAACTCTGGCCAATTTGGAATGGTTGCTCCTGTTTTAAACTGTGCTTATTTTTACACACCGTAGACTACCATGTAACCCTGTAGTTAGGTTATGGCGAGTTGGATAATGGATGGATGAATGGACTTTTAGATTATTTTATGAAAATTGCTTTCTGATTTCCTTATGAGTTATATTATTTATGACATGTTGGCCTGAGTTTCATATTTGAGACTTAGATTATAGGTGTATCAAGACAAGGCAAAACTAAAAACGTGACTCCTTTCTTTTTTATTCTCATATGGCTATTATGTCTATAGAACAGAACATTATATAAAATGTGTTGGCTACTTGTTCATATACAAGTAATAGTTTACAAAAGGTAACACAAAAATGAGCACTTTCAATTGAGTTTTTGTTTTCCTTTTAAGTAGTTTTAAGGCAATGAACATTACTCAGGGCATATTTTGTTAGATGTAACAGCACTGCCATTTGAGTAAAATCTTTCAGAACTCCCCATGCCTGCTAATGCCCAATTTATGGTTGGTGCCTTGCCACTCAATGTTGCCAGGATTGACTCCAGTTGCTCATTACAATAATCAGGGTTAGACAGGTTACAGAACAGGGTCAATTGAGTTTTGTCTTATTTTGTAATGGTTTATACTTTCAAAAGTGTGGAAACTTTTCCAGAAGTCAGCTTTGTAATGAGATTGAAAGTGAAGAAGCTTTTGTTTCAGCTTTAATAGTTACTAATAAGACACTAGTTTTTCTTTAAAATTTTGATTTATTTTTGAATGACAGTTTAAGTTCATGCCATTTCAGAGTGGATAACTACATCTTGAAATTAAGGCCACAATCCCACACTTCAAAAAAAAAAGAAAGAAAGAAAGAAATTTCCACATTAATACAGTAAGGCAAAAAGTGTTCTCTGTATGGCTGTTGCCATGCCTGATTTGCAAAAATCCATCAGAATTTCAAAATGTTATCAAGAAAAGCCTTGCATAAAAACAGTAATAAAGAAAATTGTATTTCAGAGTTTCCTGTATTTTAAAGACCAAGTCCACATTTTTTGTTGTAATTTCAGTGAGTTTGCAATGGTCCCAATACTGTAGTAAAAATTTAGGTTGGTATTGGTTGACACAGGTCCACACAATGCTGCTAAGTCTGAACTTGTGTATTTTGAAAGTCTTCACATTCTATATATACAAAGTAGTAAAACACAAATGTGTATTTGAGGTTTTTCTGTAATGTGGGGGCCAAGTCCTCATTTTCAGAGTATTCCTGAAATTAGACTAAAATTGTCCCCAGGATGTAGTAAAACGTCAGGGTGGAGACTGTCCTCGCAATATACATAAACATGAAATTGTCCTCACAATGTGGTGAAATGTCAGTGTGACACGGAAACATGTCCCCATCGCAACTTGCTGCTGACACTGGTACAACTTTGAGTGTCTAGCGGCACAAAACATAAAAAAGGTGGTTAAACATCATGGTGAAGGTAACAGGGAAAAAAAAAAACAGATCGAAGGATTTTAAATATGAGGACTAACCGTAATTCGCCCCGCGAAAGGTGAAAATCTGCAAAGTAAAAACCGATAAGACATTATGTAGTTCTATACACTTTTCTTATTCAAGATGTGTATGGACTTTGGAAAAAACTCCTCCTCAGTCTGTATGATGTAGACTTTAGTCATCAGCAAACTTGACAATGATGTTATGTGCATCTATGCAGTCATATTTGTAGAGAGAGTAGAGCAATGAGCCCAAATCACAGCCCTGTGGAGTGCCTGTGTTGAGAGTGAGGGATGGTATGGTGTGGCTTGTCAGCAAGTTAAATATCCAGCTGCCTGCTGCAGTGTTCAGACACCCATCCCTGATATTGGTAATGAGTTTAGTAGGGATTATTGTATTAACTGTGTAACAAAAAGTTCTATAAATGGCATTTGTATATAATTCGCTCTCTGTTCAGATGGGCCAGTATTTTCATCATCCTTTGTTATGGATGTGTTGGGTTTGGCTGGGCAGAGAATATGTGATTATTGACTTGCCTCTTGAAACATGTCATTGCTATAAGGGTCTGTGTGATGGGACAATAGTAATTAAGGCAGGTTGGGCTTACTTTTCTTAGACACAAGGACAATGGTGAATCTATTAAAGTGATAGCATGCTTTTTCTTCAGCAACTGGAATTTGACTAGTAGGATACTGGGGAGCAGTGGTCGGTGTGCTTGGGGCTTCAGCCTGTTGTGCATTGTAGTGTTTCCCACAGTGTTGCTTTCAGCTGTATCAGCTGTTGTCTATGTTTTTCTTAAGGATCTCACTTGACCAAACTGAGCCAGCAAATCTGGAGTCAGAAAACTGGCAAGTCACCCTCAATGCTATGTTTATGTGTGTCTGGAGATCATAACTCATGAAACTCCTTGAAGGGGAATAAAATAATACTTAACACAAAGTAAAAGCAAAGTCTGATTGGATACTCCGCAGCACCATCTTCACAAAAAACATATACAGTCCTGATCAAAAGTTTAAGACCACTTGAAAAATGGCAAAAAATCATATTTTGCATGGTTGGATCTTAACAAGGTTCCAAGTAGAGCTTCAACATGCAACAAGAAGAAATGGGAGTGAGACAAAACATTTGTTGGGCATGCAATTTAATGAAAACAACGATTAAACTGAAACAGGCTGTTTTACAGCTGATCAAAAGTATAGGACCACACCTCCAAAAAAACCCGTAAACCCCCCAAAACAGAAATCAAACTTCCAAACATGAACTCAGTACTGAGTAGCTCCACCGTTATTGTTGATCACTTCAAAAATTCGTTGCAGCATGCTTGATGCAAGCGTTTCCATGAGGTGAGTGGGAACATTTCTTCAAGTGGTAAGAACCACTCGCAGAAAGTTCAAAACGACACATTTCAGACCTAAGCATATGGGCATCATTTATACAGTCCTGATCAAAAGTTTAAGACCACTTGAAAAAGCAGAATGGGCCAAAAGAGTGATGTTATTCTCCTGGAAGAAGTCCCTTGTCCTGCGGGCATTGTGTACTGTAGCGTTGTCCTGTTGAAAAACCCAGTCATTACCACACAGACGAGGGCCCTCAGTCATGAGGAATGCTCTCTGCAACATCTGGACATAGCCAGTGGCTGTTTGACGGCCCTGCACTTCCTGAAGCTCCATTGTTCTACTGAAGGAAAAAGCACCCTAGACCATTATGGCGCCCCCTCCACTGTGGCGCGTAGAAAACATCTCAGGTGGGATCTGCTTGTCATGCCAGTAACGTTGGAAACCATCAGGACCATCAAGGTTACATTTTTTCTCATCAGAGAATAAAACTTTCTTCCACCTTTGAATGTCCCATGTTTGGTGCTCTCTTGCAAAGTCCAAACGAGCAGTTCTGTGGTGTTCAAGGAGACGAGGTCTTTGAAGACGTTTTTTGTTTTTGAAGCCCTTCAGTCTCAGATGCCATCTGATGGTTATGGGGCTGCAGTCAGCACCAGTAACGGCCTTAATTTGGGTCGAGGATCATCCAGTGTCTTGACGGACAGCCAATTGGATCCTCCGGCTCAGTGCTGGTGAAATTTTTTTGGGTCTTCCACTTGACTTTTTTGTTCCATGACCCTCAGGATCATTTAAGAAATTCCAAATGACTGTCTTACTGTCTTACTGCGTCCCACCTCAGCAGCGATGGCGCACTGTGAGAGACCCTGCTTATGCAGTTCAACAACCCGACCACATTCAAAAAGGGAGAGTTTTTTTTGCCTTTGCCATCAGAATGTGTGACTACCTGACAGAAAATGACAATGAATCCACATCTTTGCACAGATTTGGCCTTTTAAAGGCATGTGGTCCTAAAATTTTGATCAGCTGTAAAACAGCCTGTTTCAATTTAATCGTTATTTTCAATTAATTGAATGCTCAAAAACTGTTTTGTCTCACTCTCATTTCTTCTTGTTGCATGTTGAAGCTCTACTTGGAATCTTGTTAAGATCCAACCATGCAAAATATAATTTTTTGCCATTTTTCAAGTGGTCTTAAACTTTTGATCAGGACTGTATATATATATTTCATGGTGGTCACAGAGTTCCAGTCTTCAGGACATTGATTGGCCATGACACTAAGCAGTTAGTGCAAACAGATCTTTGGGTCAAAGCATCTAGAGCTGCAGCCCACTCATCAGGACCACATGAGGGAAGGGGGCGCAGGCCAGATGCATGTGCACTTAGACATGCAGAATGAGGCCAAACAAAAACAAACTCTAAAAGAGCCCCAAGCAAAAAGAAAACAAGTCCCAGTGAAAAAATAATAATAATAACAAAGGATGTATTACTATTCACAAGGTGTTTCTATCTTTTTGATGCAAGAAAAAAGTGCTAAACTTCTGCATAGATAGATCAGAAACAAAAGTGCAGATAATTCTTGCAGATACTTTTTGTGCATATGTGTGTGTGTGCATGCATGCTTTTAATTAGTACATTGTGAGGACACATGACTGGAACATAGTTTGTGGGGACACTACTTTTCTGAGTTCTGTGTTACAAAATAACTATAAAAATGAACTCTTTTCTACAGTGCTATCCCATCTATTCATACATATTAGGAAACCAAATAAAGGTCAAGTGAACAACAAAGACAAATATGTAATACACAAAATGTACTGAAAGATTTGTTAGAGATGACTAAGAAATTAGCAGATGTCCTGTAAAACAACCAGAATGGACAGTGTGGTAAAAATGTTACATCTTATTAAAGAAAGAAACATCCTCTAAGAGTAATCAGGCAGGAGAAAAGATGTTCATTGTAGGTTTTAATTATTCCTTGGCAAAATGCCTTAGAGGGAGCATTCTTCAAATACAGTCTATTACAGCATGGTAAGAATGATCAGAGAAACAAAGAATAGATTTTCATTTTTATAAACTATTGAATTTACATACAGTGTCATTCAATCAATACATAAACTCTGGTTGGTTCGTTGGTTTATACCCAAATGCCTTATCTATATATATAAAATCCTTATGTGTGTCCAGGTGTCCGTGTGTGGGTGTCTTCTGGTGAAGTGCGCATGCGCGGGGCATGGTGCTATGCGCGATATTACTGTCAGAGAAACTTAGAGGCGTTTTACAGAAATACAAACCAGTATTACTGCGAGAGGAAATTAAAGGTACACAATACAGTGACGCATATTACAGTCACATACAAGCCAGTATTACTGTCAGAGGAGATTAAAGGCATATTACCGCTGCACACGCCTGTATTACCGCCAGAGGAAATTAAAGGTATATTACGGAAGTACGGACGTATATTACGGACGTACAAGCCAGCGGACGTACAAGACGGTATCCTTCAATAAGGGCACGCACAAAAAGGCGAGCCTCAAAAGGACGACCTCAATTGGGCGCGGCGAATAAAGGGGCGCGTAAATAAAGATCTGCACCTGTTGCTCTTCACATATTCCAGAGCCATTTGAACTAAATTATCTACGTGCCCTTATTGAATAGAGCCGTACAAGACAGTATTACTGTCACAGAAAATTAAAGACACACAAGACACGGCGGCCGCCCAAGAAGAACGGTCAGCTCAGCAAGTAAACATCAACAAAAGAAAGGCTGAAAGAAAGAAAAATACGACCAAACAAAAGAATGAGGTCAAAGTCCCTTGCCATTTAATATAGACTGTTCCTACTAATGTTTATGCACTACTGTTCTAGCGCCCGTTATTGTAATGGGCTAAATGACTAGTATAAAATAAAAGTCTATCATATTATATTTTAGTTCTTCTTATACCTTTAAGTTGAGCCATCACCCTTGAAAGTTGTGTGCATATAACAACAGTCCATTCTGGGTGTTTTACAGGACATCTGATGATTTCTTAGACATCTTTCAGCACATTTGTTGTTCACTTGACCTTTATCTGGTTTCCTGATGTGTCTGTAAAGGTTTTTGACATTTATTAACCCTTTATGCTATTTCTTTAAGATGAAAGCTTTGTTACCCTAACATTATTCTTCCACAACAGTTGTTACATACACATCAATTTCAAAGGTGGTGGCTCAACCAAAACGGTGTAAGAAAAACCAGTTGTTGTGATGTGAGATTTTACATATAACTTGATAAATGTTTTGTATGTCTTTATTTCTAATTTGGGCAAAGCAATGAAATTTAGTGTTTACACCCCACTACCCCTACCTTAGGAATGGGTCTGTTTGAATTTTACGACAGGATTTGGGGGATGTGTGTTTTAAACCAGTCTGGCAAATGTTTCTTTGCTAAAGTCATTTCTACCCCCACAAATGGGCTAAGGTGTACTTTAACATATGGTTTGGGGGCAGGTGTTAAGATGTTCTATTTCTCCCACTGGTTTAAAGTATGGCTGTTTGGAATTGGCTTGGTTCAGAAGCCTTTAAGTACTATGACGCCCTATTGGCTGTAGGGGTTGGACAGAAAATCTATATATTTACTTGTTTAACCTCACACTATCTCTCTTACTAACCAACATCTGAAAGAAGCATCTCTCTTGCTATCCTGTGATGAAGACAACACAATGAACAGCACAGCACTGCAGCCATTTGGAACAGACATGTGGCTGAAAGCTGAGCACCAATGATGCCTTAACCAGAGACATTTAAGTAACTAGAAGACTGTGTGCCGCCTGAACTACATATCACCATTTAATCAGGTTGTATGGTTGCCAATATTCAAATATACTTTGCATTTTGTTATTATTTATGAATATTATCAATAATACATTATTTAAACTGTAACTTAACTTCTGCTTGTCTTTTTACTACATCTAATTGCCTGAGGTTATAGATATAGAAGGGAAGGTGGGGATAAGTTATATACAATAATACCTTATAAACAGTGGTAAGTCTGTGAGATTAGGCATTCTGACAAAGGCTACATGTTAATAATACAATAGGGGAAAGTAGAGCAATATATTACTCTACCAAGACAAAACACCAGTAAAATAGACTTTTATTATATATAAGTCATTTAGGTGTAAACCAACCAGAGTAAAATGCATGCATTGATTGACACTGTATGTAAATTCAATAGTTTGCAAAAGTAACCTCTATTCTTGTTTCACTGATCATTTTGACTACGTTGTAACAGACTACTGAGATGGATGCTCCCTCAAAGGCATTTGCTGAGGAGTAATAAGAGATGCAATGAACAGCCTTTCTCCTACTTGATTACTGACTCAAAAACGTTTACCAGACTTTTCCTAGTATAGGATAAGTTTCTTTCTTTAATTAATAAGTTTGATTTCCACTACAGGAAGCAGCATTTTGCTGTTATGCACCATAAAGCCGGAATACTGTACCAATAGAAATTTGCCAGGCTATAGAAAAATTTAAAAAAAGTGGAAAATTTAAAAAACTGCTAAAAACCCATTGTTTTAATTTGGCTTTTCTTTAGCTATATTTTAGTTGCACTCCTTATAAACTATATATGCATAGAATTATAATATTCTTCAGGGATTTGCAATCGTTACTAATCTCTACTTTTCTCTGCTGTCTTTTTCAGTTCTTCAGTGGCACCTGATCAAGGCACCATGCAGCCACCTGTGTTCCTGGAGTGAAGGCGGGTGCCCCAGCTGTCCATGAGACCAACAACATCGAATCCTCTCAGATGAAACCTGAAAACAAACAGGAATGACTTAAGAATGTTTATGTTAGGTAGAATGCCCAGTGGGGGCTGAGCAGTATTTTGGCCTGGGAACCTCTTGCAGATTTTATTTTTTTCTGATCTTATCACTGGATTCATCTTTAGAGACTTACACATGCTATTGTATTTAAGGACATTACTCTTGTACTGGTTATATACCTATTTTATATGATCGTATAGACTTTTTTCTTTGTTACTTATTTATTAATATTCTTGCCTACTCTTATTTGTTTTTCTTTTCTTGTATCTTTTTCTTTCACTTCTGCCACTTCATGCAGCTGCCATCCCAAGGCCTTTTTCCATATGGAGTAAACATTGATAATATAAATAATCAATTGTCTTGAAACCACTGTTATGTTTATATTTGCAAGATTCATTTTTTTTCCATGGTGATGCCTATGCTCAAGCTAAAAAAATAAGGGTGTTTTGGATATTTCAAAGAAATTAAGTAAAAGATAAAGATTAAGATCAATAAAAATGTATTACTATCAGTTAAAAATGCAAAGTATCAGATTAAGATTTCAACAGCTAAAATTACCAATTGTTTGAGGTTGAGCAAACAATCTTTAGTGTGACTTGTTTTAAAGACGTCAGAATAGCTTATCTTGATTGCAGTTAATTAATCATTTCACAGTTCAAATATGGCTTGTTTTGAACATTTGCAATCTTTGTAGAAGCTTCTTAATCAGCCCTTTTAACTTCGTTAAAATTCTTATTTATTTTTATTTTTACTCACCGTTTAGTATTATGAGTTTGAATATTTATTAAAATAATCTTCAGCATAGCTTATTTCCATCACCATATAGATACTGTATACATTAACATAAATACAGGTATATATGGAATATTGTAACAGTGTCATGTGTGTTTAGTGTCATTGTCTGGTTGTACATTTTCATCATTACTGTACAGACCAACTCTCACACTGAGTGAGCACCACTTAATGTAACACATGCTAAGAAACACCTTTAAAGACATAGGAGGAATTAAACTGACCTCATACAGTATATAACCTGCTATACATAAAATAATATCCCATGTCACAGAATATAAATGTCATCAACATAATGGTATAGAAGGAACAAATTATGATAACCCATTAATAAAGAAAGTATAAGTAAGTATGGGATACAGAAAATTAGAAAACCAACAAGCTCTTTTATATACCATCTTGTGCATGGTTCATCAAATAACCAATCCTAGTGTGTATTAGAGCCTTACAATTACATTAAACACATTCAACAAATCACTGCAAACAAATTGTACAATGCCACAGGATGAAATGTCCTGAGATGCCCATCACCACCCAAAAAGTCTGGAAAATGCCAAATTCTTCTGATAGACTTGGGGTAACTGTAACCCTTGTATATGGAGAGCAATCATAAATTAAAGCATTTCCACCTGAATATCAGAATCTCATATGGTCTACCGGGTGACATAAACTATTCCAATTACAGATTTAGGAGGCCAGGATACATATGTCAATTTCAATTTCAGAAAAGGGAATGGTTTAGAGTAGTTTTTCTCAAATCCAGTCCTGGGAGACCTTTGTGACTATGTGTTTTACTCCTACCAATTTTAAAATCAGTCCATCATTCTTACTTTAGGAGGAACTTTTGAGCCATAGTGGTACATGCTGGAGGAAACAATATTTGATACTGCTAATCTGAGGTGACAAATACGAACTTCTCATGGCTGATTCAGGCAAATAATAGACATGACTGTTATACTCCTGTAGCTGATCTTTCTAAATAAGTACATTATATCCCCCCATAATAATGATTGGTATAGGAAGGACGAAAACAAAGTGTTTTTTTTTAACTGTTTGAGAAAAATATAATAAAAAAAACACAACTTTAAAAATAAAAACAAATTAACAAACAATGAAGACTCACTGATGTGCTTGCCTTGTGGTCTTGTATGTATGTTATCATCCAGTTAATGCTCTGAACCGACCAACTCTATTTAATTTCAAAAGCAACAGGGGCGCGGTTGTGCTCAAACATAAAGAATGCTGGCAGTCACCTCCAGTTCGCCCTCTGGTGGTCGTTCCAAGTGTCAACTGGATGATAACATGAATACAAGACCACAAGATCACCCCCCACCCTACCCAGAAGGGGGTTGGATTAGGTCTGATTTCACCCTACAGTTTTTTTAGTCAACCAATGAGAAACATTTGCACCAAGTTTCATGAAATTCGCTCCAGCTGTTCGGAAGTGATGCCGGAACATACATACATTCATACACAAATTGACTTTTATATATATATACATAAAAAAATATATTTTGTTTAACTTTGTGTGAAACATGGTTCAGTAGCGACAATACTGCAGAATTAAACTACTGTAAACGTCTAACTACAACTTTATTCTATCAGTCCAAAAGGCCAAAAAAGGTGGGGCTTTTCAAATTACAAATTTTCAAATTACATATACTGTTAAAACACTTCCTTGGAGAATTTTGCATCCTTTGAATATTTTGCTATTATTACTCAAAAAGTACTTTTTCCTCTGTTACTTACTGTCTGCTATCCACCAAAAAATAATGCCTCATTTATTAAAGAATTTTCTGTCCTATTATTCTTAATTGTAATTAATTACAGTGCATCCGGAAAGTATTTACAGCGCATCACTTTTTCCACATTTTGTTATGTTACAGCCTTATTCCAAAATGGATTAAAATAATTTTTTTCCTCAGAATTCTACACACAACACCCCATAATGACAACATGAAAAAAGTTTACTTGAGGTTTTTGCAAATTTATTAAAAATAAAAAAAACTGAGAAATCACATGTACATACTGTAAGTATTCACAGCCTTTGCTCAATACTTTGTCGATGCACCATTGGCAGCAATTACAGCCTCAAGTCTTTTTGAATATGATGCCACAAGCTTGGCACACCTATCTTTGGCCAGATTCGCCCATTCCTCTTTGTAGCACCTCTCAAGCTTCATCAGGTTGGATGGGAACCATCGGTGCACAGCCATTTTAAGATCTCTCCAGAGATGTTCAATCGGATTCAAGTCTGAGCTCTGGCTGGGCCACTCAAGGACATTCACAGAGTTGTCCTGAAGCCACTCCTTTGATATCTTGGCTGTGTGCTTAGGGTCGTTGTCCTGCTGAAAGATGAACCGTCGCCCCAGTCTGAGGTCAAGAGCTCTCTGGAGCAGGTTTTCATCCAGGATGTCTCTGTACATTACTGCAGTCATCTTTCCCTTTATTCTGACTAGTCTCCCAGTCCCTGCCGCTGAAAAACATCCCCACAGCATGATGCTGCCACCACCATGCTTCACTGTAGGAATGGTATTGGCCTGGTGATGAGCGGTGCCTGGTTTCCTGTCAGAGGGGGACACTTTTACATTTTTTTGTGCACTGGGTGGTTCCATTAGGCACCCACTGTTGGGACTGGGGGGTGAGAAGTTAAAAGGCTATCTGTACTTATTAATGGTATTTGCTGTCCTGCAAGGGAATCACTGCTTTGAAGTTTGGCCTTAGAGAATGTCTGTATTTACCTGGCTTGGAAATATTGGTTTCTAATCAGCATATCTGTACTTATTAGTGATATTTGCTGTCCTGCAAGGGAGTCACTGCTTTGAAGTTTGGCCTTAGAAGAATGTCTGTATTTACCTGGCTTGGAAATATTGGTTTCTAATCAGCATGTCTGTACTTATTAATGTTTGGTAACCATACATTTTGTTAACTTGTGTTTTTATTAATTGTTAAACCCAGGCAATTTAGATGTGCCATTGATTAAACTGTTTGTCCAGGACTGACAATAGAGGGGTGAAGTAAATATAAACTGCTGGCCAGCAGAAGGCAAGGGAGGGAGAGTCCACAGGAAACGCTGCCAAGACACTCGGACAGGGCACAGGGGCTCACAGGCAGACAAGGGTACCTGGCTGGCACAACGTGAGGCACAAGGACGGGAACACTTCCAGGGAGGAAGAGACAGCTCCACAAAGAGACGCCGGATGTGGGTTCAGCGAGAGAGGGAATCTGCATGAAAGGACCCAGTAAAGCTGACAGACGAGAAATGAGGCGTGCCTAGGTCCCAGCAACACAAGGAGCCCAGAATAGAAGAAAAAGGAACAACGAAGAGACGCTGACAGGGAGTCAACAATTTGACACAACTTCTGCCGGGGAACAGAGTGCATCCATGAACAATTAAGTGTTGGGGTAACACAGTGCCCAAACTGGACTCTGCACCACTAAAGGTTGTATCCTCCAATTCTTGTTTTTACGGACTTTTAGAGTGTGGACTGTGTATTTTCCTTTTGAAAAAAGGAAATTAATTCCTGATCTGTTTAGGTTCTGTTATGTTCATTTATCTTTTTAATGTACCTTATATTGTCTTGTACAATAGAACTTACTGTTGCCTTTTTCTGAAATTACTGTTGTGTCTTTCATTGTGTGTTTACTCACCGCCCAATTTAAAGAAACCTGTGTGCTATTATTGGTAAATTTCAGGAGTTCCCAGTCTCTTAATAAAACTGGGTGGCGTAGTCGGATATTTTAATGGTGTCTAAGTTAGATTACCTATAAGTGTGACCAGACACCTGTGACATTCCTCCAAACGTGACGCCTGGCATTCACACCAAAGAGTTCAATCTTTGTCTCTTCAGACCATAGAATTTTCTTTCTCATGGTCTGAGAGTCCTTCAGGTGCCTTTTGGCAAACTCCTGGTGGGCTGCCATGTGCCTTTTACTAAGGAGTGGCTTTCGTCTGGCCACTCTGCCATACAGGCCTGATTGGTGGATTGCTGCAGAGATGGTTGTCCTTCTGGAAGGTTATCCTCTCTCCACAGAGGACCTCTGGAGCTCTGACAGAGTGACCATCGGTTTCTTGGTCACCTCCCTGACTAAGGCCCTTCTCCCCCGATCGCTCAGTTTAGATGGCCGGCCAGCTCTAGGAAGAGTCCTGGTGGTTTTGAACTTCTTCCATTTACGGATGATGAAGGCCACTGTGTTCATTGGGACCTTCAAAACAGCAGAAATTTTTCTGTAACCTTCCCCAGATTTGTGCCTCGAGACAATCCTGTCTCGGAGATCTACAGACAATTCCTTTGACTTCATGCTTGGTTTGTGCTCTGACATGAACTGTCAACGGTGGGACCTTATATAGACAGGTGTGTGCCTTTCCAAATCATGTCCAGTCAACTGAATTTACCACAGGTGGACTCCAATTAAGCTGCAGAAACATCTCGAGGATGATCAGGGGAAACAGGATGCACCTGAGCTCAATTTTGAGCTTCACGGCAAAGGCTGTGAATACGTATGTATATGTGCTTTCTAAATTTTTTTATTTTTAATAGATTTGCAAAAATCTCAAGTAAACTTTTTTCATGTTGTCATTATGGGGTGTTGTTTGTAGAATTCTGAGGAAAAAATGAATTTAATCCATTTTGGAATAAGGCTGTAACATAACAAAATGTGGAAAAAGTGATGCGCTGTGAATACTTTCCGGATGCACTGTATGATAGGCTTTTAATAGCAGGTGATTTCAACTTTCATTTAGATAATTAGCAAAACCTTAAAACAAGACAGTTTACGGATCTGTTGCATACTTTTAATCTTTGTCAGCAGGCCGTTCATACGTTATATTTGGTCTTTTCCAAAGGGTTTAATATTGAAGTGCCACAGATGTTAGATCTCAAAATATCAGATCACTTTTCATACATTTTAATATAACATTACCTGTGTCTAGAATTGAAAAAAAAACAATGTTTTGTTAAAATGATTTTTAATTCAATGGCTTTTAATGCTTCAATATCTTTAGCAATCACCCAGAGAGTAGTATCAATTCAGAAGCAGCCATTGATGTAAATATTGAGGTGGAAATTATAAATTGTAAACTGAGAGCAGCAGCTGACAAAGTATCTACAGAATAAAATGTTGTGAAATCATCCACTGCAATTTCACCCTGGAAAACAGGAATAGATTTCAAGCTTAACGTTTGAAATTAACCATACACTATGAAATTCTGAAGAATAATATCGATGCATACTTATACAGTATGTTTTTGAAGAAAAAATTAAAATAAAAGTAGTAATATAATGCAAATGACATAGATAAACCACATACTTTTTATTGCAATCAGTTAAACACATTTAATACATTCATCTGAATTGCAGAAAATTACTCATCTTAAGTTGTCCATCTGTGCGCAATATTCTTTAAACAATTCTCAGAAATATTAATTGGCAGTATACTAGAATTTGTTAACTGCTCCATAAATACTGTTATCTTTCCAACATCTTTAACACTAGAATCCTGAAGTCTATGAATAAACTCGTAATCCAGGACCACCTTAAATTCCTTCGCACCTCTCAATTAGCATCTTTTGTGTTGCAAAGGCATCAATCAGCACAAGCAGCCTGCTATTCCATCCCCTCACAGGCGCAGCTCAAGTCGCAAAGAAGATTCTCAGAGCCCAAGTGTGTTTACCTATTTGCAAGATTCCTGGAATTGTATAGGGTAAATAATATTTTGCCATTTGGAATACATACATTGCATGTGTGTTCTGTGTCTACAAAGACCTGTTTAAATGTGGGATGACAGGAAATGCGTTGCAGGAATTGTTGAACACAGCTAAAAGAGAAATGTTTTTCTTGTTTTAGTAATAATTGACAAAATGTAGACATGAAGTGTACAATGTGTGAATACGTAAGTCCAGATATCAAATAAACACTTTCACAAAAGGTACAGGTATAACAAAACAAGTGCACTTTTATTCAAGACCGCTTGGTTGGTGCAGCGGTAAGAACTGCTGACTCATAATCAAGAGGTTGCGGGTTTGTGACCTGCTACTTTTAATAATATTATATATTATTATATAATAAACACATACATTTGATTTTAATCTGTAACCGTAGGTTTAAATTTATGGTAAAAAGCTGTAAAAGTTAGCGGTTTTTTTTCTTCAGTTTTACTATCTCAGTCACGTTCAAAAACTGAATAACAGCTGCTTAATACTCAAAACGGTAAATCTAGGAAAGGCCCTGACTCAAACCCGCAACCTTTTCCTTATGAGTCAGCAGTTCTTACCACTGCAACACCCAATCGTATCAGCATTCTAACCTAACCTGATTTCTTTTTCTTCATTTATATTCTTAAATAAAAGCACACTTGTTTTGTTATACTTGTACTTTTTGTGAAAGTGTTTATTTGATATTTGGACTTCAGTCCTCACACATTATACATTTCATGTCAAAATGTTATCATTAGTACTATCACATGAAAAAACTTTTTGTTTTAGCTATGTGTTTCCTAACATTTCTAGCCTCGCAATTTCTGTCATCCTACATTTACCCAGATAGCTGTAGACACGAAACACACATGAAATGCATGTGTTCCAAGTAACAATATATTATTTACCCTAAACAACTCCAGGCACCTCACACCCACATAAACAGACTTGAGTTGGGAGAACATTTTGTCTGACTTGAGGTGTGGCGGTGGAAGGGATGGGATAGCAGACTGCTTGCTGCTTGTGCTGATCAACATATTTGCAAAACAAAAGACACTAATGGAGAGGTATGAAGGAATTTAAGGTGACTTTATTTGTAGGCTTCAGGGATTCTACTGTTAAACTGGCTTTTTCTTACACCAACAGGACACAGAATACATTACATTCATGATATTACAGCTCTATGAACAATTTAAATACTAAGATGTATACTTGATATAATTTTCATGATGAAATGTATTAAAGCATGTGTTAAACATAGGGGCATGGTGGTGCAGTGGTAGCAATGCAGCTGCCACCCCGTCCAGGGATTATTCCTGCAAGATTCTTGCTGAGACTTTCTCCACCCTCGATGAAATAATTTATTGCAGCAGTACTGTCTCTTTCAAATGTACCAACCTCCAATTCCTGTCCTTCCCTTTCTTTCTCCATGTAACCAATCACCACGCAATAAACTCTGTAATAAATGCCAAGCCATGTGTAAACTTAGAACACCAGTTCTTCAAAACTTTTAAGGAACATTGAAATATCTTCCTCTCCTTTAACCATCACCTTATCGTGGTAGAGGGGTTTGCGTGTCCCAATGATCCTAGGAGCTCTGTTGTCCGGGGCTTTATGCCCCTGGTAGGGCCACCCAAGGCAAACTGGTCCTAGGTGAGGGATGAGACAAAGAGCGGTTAAACAAACCTCCTATGAAGAAAAACAATTTTGGACGGCGTTTTCCCTTGCCCGGACGCGGGTCACCGGGGCCCCACTCTGGAGCCAGGCCTGGAGGTGGGGCTCGATGGCGAGTGCCTGGTGGCCGGGCCTGCACCCGTGGGGCTCGGCCGGGCACAGCCCGAAGAGGCAACGTGGGTCCCCCTTCCCATGGGCTCACCACCTATGGGAGGGGCTGAGGAGGTCGGGTGCAGTGTGAGTTGGGTGGTGGCCGAAGGCGGGGACCTTGGCAGTCCGATCCTCGGCTACAGAAACTGGCTCTTGGGACGTGGAATGTCACCTCTCTGAAGGGGAAGGAACCTGAGCTAGTGCGCGAAGTTGAGAGGTTCCGGCTAGATATAGTCGGACTCACCTTGACGCACAGCTTGGACTCTGGAACCAATCTCCTTGAGAGGGGCTGGACTCTGTACCACTCTGGAGTTGCCCCCGGTGAGAGGCGCCGAGCAGATGTGGGTATACTTATTGCCCCCCAACTTGGAGCCTGTACATTGGGGTTTACCCCGGTGGACGAGAGGGTAGCCTCCCTTCGCCTTCGGGTGGGGGGACGGGTCCTAACTGTTGTTTGTGCGTATGCACCGAACAGCAGTTCGGAGTACCCACCCTTTTTGGAGTCCCTGGAGGGGGTGCTAGAGGGCATACCTTCTGGGGACTCCCTCGTTCTGCTGGGAGACTTCAATGCTCACGTGGGCAATGACAGTGAGACCTGGAAGGGCGTGATTGGGAGGAATGGCCCCCCTGATCTGAACCCGAGCGGTGTTTTGTTATTGGACTTCTGTGCTCGTCACGGATTGTCCATAACGAACACCATGTTCAAGCATAGGGGTGTTCATATGTGCACTTGGCACCAGGACACCCTAGGCCTCAGTTCGATGATCGACTTTGTGGTCGTGTCGTCGGACTTGCGGCCACATGTCTTGGACGCTTGGGTGAAGAGAGGGGCGGAGCTGTCAACTGATCACCACCTGGTGGTGAGTTGGCTTCGATGGTGGGGGAGGATGCCGGTCAGGCGTGGTAGGCCCAAACGTGTTGTGAGGGTCTGCTGGGAACGTCTGGCAGAGCCCCCTGTCAGAAGTAGCTTCAACTCCCACCTCCGGCAGAACTTCGACCACATCCCGAGGGAGGTGGGGGACATTGAGTCCGAATGGGCCATGTTCCGTGCCTCTATTGTTGAGGCAGCTGACCAGAGCTGTGGCCGTAAGGTGGTCAGTGCCTGTCGTGGCGGCAATCCCCGAACCCGTTGGTGGACACCGGCAGTGAAGGATGCCGTCAAGCTGAAGAAGGAGTCCTACAGGACCCTTTTGTCCTGTGGGACCCCGGAGGCAGCTGATAGGTACCAGCAGGCCAAGCGGAATGCGGCTTTGGTGGTTGCTGAGGCAAAAACTCGGGCGTGGGAGGAGTTTGGGGAGGCCATGGAGAACGACTTTCGGACGGCTTCGAGGAGATTCTGGTCCACCATCCGGTGTCTCAGGAAGGGGAAGCAGTGCAGTGTCAACACTGTATACGGTGGGGATGGTGCGCTGCTGACCTCGACTCGGGACGTTGTGGGTCGGTGGGGGGAATACTTCGAAGACCTCCTCAATCCCATTAACATGCCTTCCAATGAGGAAGCAGAGCCTGGGGACTCAGGGGTGGGCTCCCCCATCTCTGGGACTGAGGTCACCGAGGTGGTCAAAAAACTCCTTGGTGGCAGGGCCCCAGGGGTGGATGAGATACGCCCGGAGTTCCTCAAGGCTCTGGATGTTGTAGGACTGTCTTGGCTGACATGCCTCTGCAACATCGCATGGACATCAGGGACAGTGCCTCTGGATTGGCAGACCGGGGTGGTGGTCCCCCTCTTTAAGAAGGGGGATCGGAGGGTGTGTTCCAACTACAGAGGGATCACACTCCTCAGCCTCCCTGGAAAAGTCTATTCAGGGGTCCTGGAGAGGAGGGTCTGTCGGATAGTCGAGCCTTGGATTCAGGAGGAACAGTGTGGTTTCCGTCCTGGTCGCGGAACAGTGGACCAGCTCTATACCCTTAGCAGAGTCCTGGAGGGTGCATGGGAGTTTGCCCAACCAGTCTACATGTGTTTTGTGGACTTGGAAAAGGCATTCAACCGTGTCCCTCGGGGAATCCTGTGGGGGGTACTCCGAGAGTATGGGGTACCGGCCCCCCTGATAAGGGCTGTTCAGTCCCTGTACGATCGGTGCCAGAGCTTGGTCCGCATTGCCGGCAGTAAGTCGAACCCGTTTCCAGTGAGAGTTGGACTGGGATGAGAATCAGCACCTCCAAATCCGAGACCATGGTCCTCAGCCGGAAAAGGGTGGAGTGCCCTCTCAGGGTTGGTAGCGAGATCCTGCCCCAAGTGGAGGAGTTCAAGTATCTCGGGGTCTTGTTCACGAGTGAGGGAAGAATGGAGCGTGAGATCGACAGGCGGATCGGTGCGGCATCCGCAGTAATGCGGGCGCTGCATCGGTCTGTCGTGGTGAAAAAGGAGCTGAGCCGCAAGGCGAAGCTCTCAATTTACCAGTCGATCTATGTTCCTACCCTCACCTATGGTCATGAGCTATGGGTAGTGACCGAAAGAACGAGATCGCGAATACAAGCGGCTGAAATGAGTTTCCTCCGCAGGGTGTCTGGGCTTTCTCTTAAAGATAGGGTGAAAAGCTCAGTCATCCGGGAGGGGCTCAGAGTAGAGCCGCTGCTCCTCCGCATCGAGAGGAGTCAGATGAGGTGGCTCGGGCATCTGATCAGGATGCCTCCCTGGTGAGGTGTTCCGGGCACGTCTAACCGGGAGGAGGCCCCGGGGAAGACCCAGGACACGCTGGAGGGACTATGTCTCTCGACTGGCCTGGGAACGCCTTGGGATTCTCCCGGAAGAGCTAGAAGATGTGGCCGGGAGAGGGAAGTCTGGGCATCTCTGCTCAAGCTGCTGCCCCCGCGACCCGACCTCGGATAAGCGGGAGACAATGGATGGATGGATGGATGAAATATCTTCATAGTAAATGTTACATTATTCCACCATCTATTCATCCAGGGTCACACCATTCCCAGCAAGCACACAATGCCAGGCAGGAACAATTCCTAGACAGATCCCAAGCTTATCATGACTGCTGTGCCACCGTGCCCCCACTTGTTTAATTATTAACAGTATACATTATTTAAACAAAATTTATCTCTATAATGTGATATCCATACTTTAATTAATTTCACCTTAAAAATTATATCAAGATCTCCAAGAAGATAGCTCTTAGAAATCTAAATCGACTTAGAATCCAGTCATCATCATCTGTAAATACATACTCTCTTCTACTGAATTGAATTTAATTCATTTACTGTTATTGTATGGTACAATGAGATTTAATTTGCAAATCCTCCATAAACTTATTTTCATATAAAATGTAAAATAACAATAATAGTAATAATACGGTAATGAAAATTATACAAAAAAATGTACAATATGAAAGCATAAGTACAATATACATGTACAAATATTGCAGACTGTACAAATGGTTCATAAAGTGTCTCAGGTTGTGCAGTATTACAACTCTAGTGCAAGTTTACAGTGAGGTAATTGAACGTATAAGTACAAACAGTTCTACCAGGAGCACTGGATTAAGTGCGTTTATAACTCTTGGGATGAAACAGTTTCTGAACTGTGAGGTCCCTACAGGAAAGGCTCTGAGGCATTTGCTGAATGGGCAAAATTCAAATAGACTGTGCACATGACTGAGGCAGCATGAGCTATAAATGTTCTCCAAAGATAGATGCTGTACCCTGATAATCCTCTGCGCTCTCAACACAATCCACTATAGACCTTTCTGATCAGCTGCCATACAGCTGTGATTCCAAACTCAGGTACAGTAGGTTAAAATACTGTCGAGTGGTGCACGTAGAGTAATAACACTAAAGTAGCTATGGTATTTGCAATAGTTTGACCATTCCTTTGACCATTATATTGTTACAGGTTGATTACAATCAGATGCCTTAAATTTATAAATGATATGCAGTTAACTTCAGTGTTTTTGATAAAGCTGTGTCAGGGATGTGAATCTAAAAAAGAAAGGGAAACCACACAGGAACAGTAATACTGCTTTGATGCTGGGTGCCGCCAGCTTTCAAAACCAAGCAGAAAACATGCATACACAACACATTGTGCTTCTGGGAGAACGTGCATGACTTTACAACAAGTTTAGTTTTTATACATTGCAATGTGAGCATGGAAATGAGCGTATGCAACATTTTTGTGTATATGCATCATTTATATATAAGGCCCCAGGACTTGCTAGAAACAACCACACATATAGGGAAACTTTTTTCTTCACAATAGGGAAAATACGGATTTTTTATGTTCACATAGAGAACCATATACATATAGAATAAATTACCAAATAGTGTGGTAGACAGTAGGACTTTGAGCACTTTCAAAACTAGAATTGATGTTATTTTGGAATAATTAAGTGGGTAGGACTGGTAAGCATTGTTGGGCTGAACAGTCTATTCTCATGTAGATTGTTCTAATGAAAAGAGTAAGACAAAATAAAGAATGGAAGTAGTTAAAGATCTAGAAAAATGTGAAAAGTACTTCAATAAAAAACTATATGCACACATTTAGGCGTAGTTAGTAAAAGCATTTGAGAAACAACAAGACAACAACCAAGGACCTGAAAATGTTTTTACCAGTCAATACAGGTGTTTAGCAAGGAATTACATTAATACATATTTTAAATTCTTGAGAAAAAAAAGGGGAAAATATTATAAAAAATGAGGCCATTGTAATGTTAGTCCTATTTGATTTTTGCATTCTCAGAAATTTGTTTTTTGGTAGCCTAAATCTACAAAACATGTCCTAGTCAGGGACCATGAGACAAAAACTTCACAAAATCAAAGAAATACAAATAGTCACAAATTTTGTTCTTTATTACTTTTGTAAGATTAACATTTTCATATCAAACAATTAGTCATACATAAATGACATGCATTTGGAGAGCTATGAAATTGTGTAACCTATATCTCATGGAGGAAAGTTATTTTGGACAAAAATTTAACTTTTCACTCATTTATTTATTTTAGAGACCTTACATGCAACATGAAATGTGCAGTTGAATAAAACCTTTCATTTTCACCCATCAAATCTGAGAGGATGGGCACTAGTTAGTACTGTTTTAATTGCAGAATCGCTAGTATTGTGGGTTAGGTTTAGGGTAGGGGATAGAAGCCATAAGGCCATACACTGGTACTCTGACCCCCTATTTAAAAATGTAAATGTAATTTGGTTAAAAAAATTATCTTGAATTATTTTTTCCCTTCCAATCTAAACATTAGATATCTATTAAAATTAAAAAGTAAACCATCACAAGAGGTAGTACTACACGTCCACAAATTGTTTTTCATTCAGTACTTTAGGAAAAAATTGTATCTAAAGTGTCTGTCCAAAATGTTTTCTTTCTCTGTGTCTTTGTCTATATCATTTCATGGTCCACTCCGAACATAATAGGATGACAATTGTTTTCTGAAAAATGTTTATACAAAATAGTTGATTTATTTTGATTTTGACAATCAGTTTAAGTTGTATATATATGGCTCTCAAGGAGTTTTTAGTTTTTCCACAGTCCACACACTGTATCCTCAAATTGCAACTGGTCATTTTTAATTGAAATTTGTGAAAGCTTTGAACTTCAAATGCTTTTTGTTTTTTTTCCAAGCATTTTACTGATTTTATTAAAATCAGATAATATTCCATACAAGCAAGTCAAGTTTAACAAAGCTAGGTTTGAAACAGATCAACCCCCACCCATGAAAGAGTAAGGCCCGCAGAGTAAAACTTTAAACTAGTAAAAATAAGTAATTTCATAATAAATTAATAAAAATAAATAGAATAAAAAAGAAGGGAGAGAATCAGCTTCCTCACTTTAAATGCTTATTCTATAATGCTATTGATTAAAGTTTTGCAGGTTGGATCTTGCGCTGGAAACATTTTGGACAATTTTAAACGAGACAGATGTGTGTGACAGATGTTGAGTGAGAGATCCTTTTCCCACTGTACTCTTGGGTCTTTGAAAGGGAGGGACGTTAAATTGGTTTTATATATTACGGAGGTGCTGTCTGAGTTCTCAAGGCTGATCAATATTTTTTCCAGAATAGAGGTAGGTGAGAATTGAGGAAAATTGGGCAGGTTTTGTTTAACAAAGTTCCTAATTTGAAGGTAGCGAAAGAAATGTGTTGCTGGAAAGTTAAATTTGGAGTGTAATTGTTCATAGGATGCAATGATGTTGTTTATGTATAGATCTCTAAGTGATTTAATCCCAAATGTTTTCCAGATGGGTGGCACGGTGGCGTAGTGGGTAGCGCTGCTGCCTCGCAGTTAGGAGACCCGGGTTCAATTCCCGGGTCATCCCAATGTGGAGTTTGCATGTTTTCCCCATGTCTGCGTGGGTTTCCTCCGGGTACTCCGGTTTCCTCCCACAGTCTAAAGACATGCAGGTTCGGTGCATTGGCGATCCTAAATTGTCCCTAGTGTGTGCTTGGTGTGTGTGTGTGTGTGCCCTGCGGTGGGCTGGCGCCCTGCCCGGGGTTTGTTTCCTGCCTTGCACCCTGTGTTGGCTGGGATTGGCTCCAGCAGACCCCCGTGACCCTATAGTTAGGATATAGCGGGTTGGATAATCGATGGATGGATGTTTTCCAGACATTAAAAACTGCATACGTTTGAAAGGGTGGAAAAAGGTGGTTCACGTGCAGAGGTGCCAGTGATAAAAGCTTTTCTATCTTAAAATACTACATTGGTTCCATATTCTGAATGAGTGAAGCACAATTGGGTTGTTAGTATATTGCAGATGACTTGCACTTATTGGGGTACAAAGGAAGAAATATAAAGAAGAACTGCAGGATTTTTATTTCTATTGTGGACCAAGCCTGGGTATATTCATCTATTTGTGTCAATACCCAGGTTTTTATAGCTTGTATATTTGCCGCCCTGTAATAAAACTGAAAGTTAGGTAGAGCCATGCCATCTTCTGCCTTAGGTCTTAGTAGGGTGACCTTTGGATACGTGGATGTTTTGAATTCCAAATAAATGAGGTTAGGGTTGAATCTGATTTCTTAAAAAATGATTTATTGATGTATATTGGAATGTTTTGAAATAGAAAAAGAAGCTTAGGAAGGATATTCATATTGACAATGTTAATTCTGCCAGCTAAAGTGAGATGAAGGTCTCATCTATGTAAGTCTTGCTTATTTTTTTCCATGCAGATGGCAAAATTTGTTGATAAAGAGCTTTATGTTTACTTGTGATGTTTACCCCTAGGTATTTAAACTGATCTGCGATGATAAAAGGGAAGATGTCCAATCTAATATTGTGTGCTTGAGAGTTCACAGAAAGAACACACTTTTATTCAAATTAATTCTGAGACCAGAAATCTTTTGAAATTCTGTTAGTGCTGTTAGGACTGCAGGCACAGTATTTTGTGGATCTGATATATACAGTCTGCGGTGGGTTGGCACCCTGCCCAGGATTGGTTCCCTGCCTTGTGCCCTGTGTTGGCTGGGATTGGCTCCAGCAGACCCCCGTGACCCTGTGTTCGGATTCAGCGGGTTAGAAAATGGATGGATGGATATATACAGTACCATATCGTCTGCATATAGAGAAATTTTCTGTTCAAGTCCTTCTCTGATAATCCCCTTTATCTCTTAAGCATTTCAACAATGAACTGCCAGTGGCTCAATGGCGATTGCAAAAAGCAGTGGTGACAAGGGCATCCTTGTCTAGTACCACTTTCTAGTTTGAAGTAGTCTGAATTAATGTTATTAATACAAATTGAAGCTTCTGTACTGGTATACAGTTGTTTGATCCATGGACAAATGTTTGGGCCAAACCCAAATTTCTCCAATATGGTGAAAAGGTGGCTCCATTTAACCATATCAAATGTTTTTTCTGCATTCAATGATAATAATATCGCTGGGATGTTAGATTTTGTGGGTGAATATATTAGATTAAAAAGGTGTTGAAAACTGGAAGCTAAGTGTCTGCCTTTAATAAATCCAGTTTGGTCTTGTGTTATTACCGAAGAAAGCACTTTATCAATCCTTCTAGCTAGGACTTTGGAGAGTATCTTAACATTGTTATTCAGAAATAAAATTGGTCTGTATTATGTACATTGTAATAAGTCTTTATTTCGCTTAGGAAATAGGGTAATTAATGCTTGGCGAATAGTTTGAGATAGAATTTTATTGTCTCTAGCTTCTGTAAATGTTGCTTATAAAAGGGGAGCCAGCTTGACTGAGAATTTTAGATAATTTATTATGAATTATTTTTTTTCAGACATGAATGGGATATTCCAGGCTTACTGATTTCTCTGTTTCACACTACATGAAGCATGGACTAAAAGATCTTTTAAATGTTTATTTTTTCAATATGCTGTAATTAATTTAATGGATTGTAAAGGTGGAAAGTTTTCTAGCGCTCCTTGAAAATGTGAATGTAAAATCCTGACCATTCATTGTGCCTGGGTCGAATACTTAAAAACAATAGGAAGTTTAATAGTATTATTTGATGAAATCCTTTGAATCAAGGACTGTGAGGCCACCATATCTGAGAAAAACAAATCCCCATTTTTTGTATTTGTCTTAAGGATGTAAATTTTAATTTCCATTCCACCAAAAGTAGGTATTTAGTAATTTAAATGAAGAGAAAACACAGACTTACGATTATCTAATTTTAAGTTTAGTAAAGAAATCAAATGAATTATGTTCTCCCCAGTAACTTTAAGATCAGAATTTGGTAGGGTGAGACCATAAATTAATCTGTTATACAAAGTCAGCGAAGAATGCATATCTTGTTCCTTAAATGGGAGTAGGCCCACATCCCAGAAAGGCAAAAGAGAAGTTTTGTACTTTATTAAAAAAACATTTAAACCAAGAAAAATAACCAGATGAAAGAACTCCTAATTTGAATGAATTTATATCAACCTTGTTTTCTAAATTATATCATAGATCAAAAATGGTTGGATCAGTAATTGAAATAGAGCCAGCAGAAGAGATAGAGTCATAAATAGAGAAGAAAGAGAGATCGAATAAGAGGGTGCAAACCTCTTCCCCATTGCTGTTCACTGGATCTGTAAAAATATTTTATCATCAAATTTGAAATAGTTTTATGTAAGACTTAAATACAACAGTTCCAAGAGTGATTGTGGCCTTTCTGGATCTGGAAATCTTCTAAAAAACTGCTAAAAGTACTTGTTTCAGATTGTGAACCAAATTGAGTGTCTATATTTGTATATAATGAATCTGCATCCAGAGTAAATATGAAGAAGAGTGCAGGAATTTGGTATTTCTTAATACCCTGTAAAAATGAAAAGTACTTGTAACATAACTATAATATAACTGTTAAAATGAGCGATATACTTTGATGTACAGTAAGACTCTGAGGAACAATCTGTTATGATTGGTCTATCCTACTCATGTGGAACTGTCCAAGATTGTAGTGGTTTATGCATCTTCGGAAATAAATAAAACTTTCTGATTAATTACAACTGCCTGTAAAATTTTAATAAAGGTTTTTTCCATAATGTAAAGGATTTTGAGCAGGTCTGTACGTTTGCCTCCAGAGCGCTGTATTAAGGGAGTCACAAAGGGGTTAAGTTGGCCTGCAGTCTCACCAATCAGAGGGGTTAGTTTGTGGCCAGGAAAAAGAGAGGGTAGCATTGGCAGATGGCAGGTTGGGCTGGTGGCAGATAAAAAAAAAAAGAGTAAGCATAGTGACAGGCGCCTTCTATTTTAAAGATCCTTATTTTTTAAAGAGATGTCTTATAAGCTTAAGAGTGAGTTTTGTGGATCATTTGCAGCTGAAAGTAAAGTCTGAATGGTAGAAACTAGCAAAAAAAATGGGGCATGTAAGAGTTTGCCAAAGGCCCAGAAACTTTTAGCCATCTCCAGCGCTATAATTTGGGTGTAAATACAATATGCAATACTCTCAGAGTGATCGGTGTTTGCCAACTGTTACCTGACATTTTCATTTCATGTGAAGGCTTATACCAACTGTATGTTTTAAGGAATAAAAACTGTGAAATTAAGAATTAGTGTTACCTTCGAAACTCATCACATTGTCTGTGTACTTGAACAAGGACATGTCAATGACAGAAAGTTTCTAGAATTAGAATTGATAAACATAACCTAAACGTTACCCCGTCAACCAGATGACATTGTTTCTATGATTCATTTTGTAAACCAAAGGAAGTACTAATATTTATTTACTTGCTCTTTAATTTTTAAGGTGGTTAAACTACCTGAAAGCTGTTAATAGAAAGTGATTTGTTTGGGGGATTCTGAGCAAAAAATGGATTTATTTATTTTTTGCTTCACTGTACTTTCAACAGGAAATGTGATTGTGATGTTTTTAGGGTGGGCTGGATTGCAGTCATAGGTATTGTAGAGGGAAGACAGCAATCAACTTTGCTAACTGCCTTGAGCGGAGCTGGTTAAGCAAGTTGAGGAAAAATGGGGCCAAGTTTCACTGTCTGAGGGTGATTAATGAGAAAGTCCTTTATCCAGGTAAAGAGGAGTAGGGAGAAGCCGAGGTTAGACAGTTGACTAACTAGAATATCTGGAATAACGGTATTAAACACTGAGCAATAATCAATAAAGAGTCTCCTCACATAGCTCCCCCGGTGTTCCTAGAAGCTCAGTACAGTGTAGAGAGTTATGGCTATGGCGACTTAAGTGGACTGGTTTGCTCTATATGCAAGCTGGTATGTATCAAAGTGGGAAAGAGACAGGCTTTGATGTAGTGTGGAACCATCGTCTCAAAGCACTTCATGGTAAGAGATGTAAGTGCTGTTGGGCGTTAGTCATTGAGATTGTCAGTGGCTGATTTCTTGGGAGCAGGAATAATGGTGGGTAACTTCAGACAGAGTTGGACAAAGGCTTGTCTCAGGGAGTGATTGAAGATGCTGGGTAAAACATGTGAGAGCTGGTCAGCACACTCTTTCACCACCTTCCCAGGTATCCCGTTGGAACCAGCAGCCTTTCTTGGTCTTACTGACTTGAGCATTCGTCTCACTTGATGCTCCTGTATAGTAAGGGTCTGGATGCTAGAGTGTAAGGGGCCCAGAGAGAATGAGACTGGATGTTAATGTTCTGTCCCAAAGTGCACAAAGAAGCAGTTCAGCTCCTCTGCTAGAGGGGCTCCCAGGGCTGCAGGTGTTGTAACACAGCTCCTGTAGTTGCTGCTGTCCTGTAATTCGCTGCCACACACACCAAGAGTCATTTCCTGAGAGTTTGGCTTCTATCCTACTTTTATAGATCACCTTAGCTTCTTTTATTTCACTCCTTAGCTCAGAGCACTGTCACCTGACCTGAAAGCTGAGTTGCAGCCTTTGAGGAGGGACCTGGCCTTGCTGGTCATCCAGGGTTTCTGGTTGGGAAGACATAAATACATTTGTCTACAGTACTTGATATAAGAACCAACTCTGTGTGTTCAGTTAAGTTCTGATGTTCAAATATGTCCCAATCAGTATTTGCAAAACAGTCCTGTAGTCGAGGGAGCACATCCTCAGGCTAGGTTTTAACAGAATTTATGAGTGGCTTTGTTTTTCTCCTAAGAGGTGTGTATGTGGAAATAAGGAACAGAGAGAGGTGGTGTAACTTTGCCTAAATGTGGGCTCTATATGCATATTTAATATTGGAATAGACTTGTTCAAGTGTATTTTGCCTCGTCGGACACTCCACATGTTGAAAGAATTTAGGAATTACCAACTTCAGGTTTGCCTAATTAAAATTTCCCACTATGACAAGCCATTGGGGTAAGCCTGCTGGTGTTTGTTTATAGCGTTTAGCAGAAGACTGAGAGTTATTCTAACTTTAGCATCGGGTGGTATATAAACGGCAATGATAATCGCTACTGCTTGCCCTCTTGGTAAAAAGAATGGTTGGTATTTAACTGAAATAAACTCTAGGTCAGGAGAACAATGGCCATCTATTATTATATCATTTTTGACCAGCCATTATGTATGTAGATGCAAAGACCTCCTCTTGGAGTCTTTGTTTCTATCCCTGCAGTGGATTGTGTGGCCAGCTAGTATCGGTAATCGTCAGGTGAAGCCAGGTTTCAGTTATTATTATTACACAGCAATCACGAACATAATGATTTCCAGCCATTAATATTTCCAGTTCATCCATTTTCTGAGTCATGGATCTTTCATAGGTGAGAAACATACTCAGTATAGGAGGCTTTTGCGGTTGCTACCTGAGCCTCTCAAATATGCCATCAGCGGAGATCACAATCTGTGGTGAGCTCAGTGTTCTTGCTAGGTCAGTGGGAATGTTGTGAGTGCGATGAAAATCTTCTGTAATGGGAAGTTTTAGCTAAAAACCAAGATCCAGTCAATCATGGCGGCTATAGCGTGATTTCCACAACTGTATGTAAACATACTAAAAGAACATACAGTGCAAAACAAAAAAAAGTGCAATCGAAAGAGATAGCTGTGAGCATCTGCGTCCATACGTGCTGCTGTGTGAAGGTTTAACACTAGAATTACCAGAGCCTACGAAAAAACTCGTAAATCCGTCCCACCTTAAATCGCGTCTTAAATCCGTTTGCACCTCTCCGCCAGAGTCCTTTGTCATCTAAATGTGCTGATAAACACAAGCTACTAGCAGCCAGCTATTCCATCCCCCCACCGACTTAGAATGAACTTCTCTCCTAGCTCAAGCCTTGCCTTGATTTGATTACCTGGGATTGAAGTGGAGTTTTACAGTGGAAATAATTCTAGCGTTATTTGGAATACACGCATTTCATGTGTGTTCCATTTCTATAGTAGGCTGTGCAAACACATTTTTAAAACAGAAACGTTTTTCATATTCTAATAGTAAATGACAAAATGTAGGCATAAACTATATAACGTATGAAGCCTGAAGTCCATATATCAAAGAAACACTTTCACAAAAGGTACAAATAAGAGAACACGTGCGCTTTCATTCAAAAAATGTAAAAAAAAAAAGCCGCGTTAGCATGCCACATTGACACACTTATTACAACCGCCGCGGTGGCGTAATGGTATCAGCTCCTGACTGGGGATCAGAGGGTGGTGAGTTCGATCCCGCACCACTCCACTTTGAGAAATGAACTGCATTTATTCTTACAATTTTAGAATAACAACATAAATTTGATTTCAGTCTGTAACAGCCGGTGTAACTTATGATACTGGTAAAGGTTAGCTTTTTTTTTTTTTTTTTTTAATTCACTTTTCATTCTCGCAGTCGCATTCAGAATCAATCCATACAACCCCATCTGACGGTTCTGCCTTTGTCCAGAAATGGCTCCATAAGCTTTATGACCACAGACTCGGAAAGTCTTTCTCCCGTGGGACGACTGGGATCTTTTCCTAAATAAGGAGTGGCATTGCACATGTACTTTGTCTCTAAATCTGCCGCAATCCAAAAAGGCAGAACCGTAACAACAGACAACTTCTTCACGTCACTTTCGCTGGCTAATAGACTGCTGCACCGCAATACAACTCTGCTTGGCACCATGAATAAAGTGCGCCGGGAACTTCCACCTGCAGCTAAAGTCAGTTCAGTACACGAACAATTCTCCACGCTGGTGTTTAGATCTCCCAGTGCCATGCTGACAGTGTATGTGCCCAAAAAGATGAAGTCTGTCTGCATTCTAAGCACAATGCACCATGATGTGGAGATTGGGCAAGATAAAAAAAAAAAAACCAAACACGGTCACAGACTACAACCACATGAAGGTATGCTAATGATAAACATATTAGTGTGACGGAGTATTCTGGTGCTATTCTGGTGATAAAATGATTTCTTCAAAATGTCACATATATTTGTCTTTCTTTTTTCCCCCAGCGTGGCGTTGACATCATGGACCAGAAGGCGCGTGCTTGTTCAGTGCGAACAGGAACACGCAGGTGGCCGGTTGCTGTGTTCTACAACATCCTTGACCTAGCAGTGATGAACGCACACGTACTGTATAAGGCATGCACGGGGTCCGCAGAGGAACTTCGTCGTCGCTTCTTACAGGAAAAGGCGATGGAAAAAGAAAAGACGATACAGCATCAACAAACTTCCGTTCTAAGACCTCAGCTTCCCCCAGGGAAGAAAGTACAGTGTCAGGTGCTCATTCGCTGTAATAGGAACCATAGCACAGAGAGGTGTGTACACTGCAACAAGTACACATGTCGTAAATGTAGGAATGGCGGACCTTGGGTGTGTGGGAACTGTTAATATTTGAATGTGATGATTTTATATAGCACGGATCGGAAATCAGCAGTTCTTAACATTGCACCACGCAAGCTGTCGTATCAACCACCAACTGTAACTTGCTTTCTTTATTCTTCGGTTAAAGTCTTGAATAAAAGTGCACTTTTATTTATGTGAAACCAGCTGTGTCAGATGGGGTTGTATGGATTGATTCTGAATGCGACTGCGAGAATGAAAAGTGAATTAAAAAAAAAAAAAAAAAAAAGCTAACCTTTACCAGTATCATAAGTTACACCGGCTGTTACAGACTGAAATCAAATTTATGTTGTTATTCTAAAATTGTAAGAATAAATGCAATTCATTTCTTGAAGTGGAGCGGTGCAGGATCGAACTCGCCACCCTCTGATCCCCAGTCAGGAGCTGATACCATTACACCACCGCGGCAGTTGTAATAAGTGTGTCAATGTGGCATGCTAACGCGGCTTTTTTTTTTTTAAATTTTTTGAATGAAAGCGCACGTGTTCTCTTATTTGTACCTTTTGTGAAAGTGTTTCTCTGATATATGGACTTCAGGCTTCATACGTTATATAGTGTATGCCTACATTTTGTCATTTACTATTAGAATATGAAAAACGTTTCTGTTTTAAAAATGTGTTTGCACAGCCTACTATAGAAATGGAACACACATGAAATGCGTGTATTCCAAATAACGCTAGAATTATTTCCACTGTAAAACTCCACTTCAATCCCAGGTAATCAAATCAAGGCAAGGCTTGAGCTAGGAGAGAAGTTCATTCTAAGTCGTTGGGGGGATGGAATAGCTGGCTGCTAGTAGCTTGTGTTTATCAGCACATTTAGATGACAAAGGACTCTGGCGGAGAGGTGCAAACGGATTTAAGACGCGATTTAAGGTGGGACGGATTTACGAGTTTTTTCGTAGGCTCTGGTAATTCTAGTGTTAAAGATTATACCCAAGTTTTGTTGAATGACTTACTACTCAGAAGTAGGTGTGCCTGACTTCCCCTGTTTGGCTTGGCTAAACAGGAAAGAAACTTGGTTCAAAGTAAACATCTGGTATGTGTTAATTTTCTTCTTGCCAACATGCTAGTGTGGTTGAAGCCCATATAGATATACTCGTGTAAAAACAGACTCAATTAGCCAGATAGGAAATGCTAATAAGGGTGCATTCCCCTACAAAGCTGGGGTTGTTTTCCCTGCCACATACATTTATAGGAACATTTTGCACACAGGCAGTGTGGTGTAGTGGTTAAGGCTTTGGACTCCAGACCCTGAGATTCTGTGTTCAAATTCTGCTACTGACCCTATGTGACCATGAGCAAGTCACTTGATCTGCCCATTTTTCAATTGGACAAACCAAAAAGAAATGCAAGCAGTTATGTTATAAGTGTTGTAACTTACCTTGGATAAAGGTGTTAAGTAAATGAAAAAGTTAAAGAACTATCTATGTAAATTTTGACATTATTAATTTTCCGAGAAATGTTTGTGCATTAACATTTAGCTTAAAAATGTCTGTGAGGTTGTAAAATTTATTTAGGTCTTTAATTTCTTTATCTAGTTTAGTTAGAAATGTGTGAGACAGTTACTGAAAACTGATAGTCAAAGTTGAGGTGCATGGGAATAATTTACTTTTGCTGAAGTGAATCTTAAAACTAGAAATTCTATGGAATCCCTCCAATATACAGTACAGTACAGATGCACTGATAGTGTTAAATAAGTATCGTTAATATAAAGTAACACGTTATTTACATAAACAGGTACTTTTTGTTCAAGTCAGATATCCACTTGTTTACAGGTATAAACAACAAACAGTTGAGTGAATGATTTAATTTTTTGTCAAATCTGAATGATCTTAATCTAAACACCATGTTAAGAGTGTCCTATTCAGTAAAATGAGACATTTATTTATATACTGTAGCACATTTTCATACAAATGATGTAGCTCAAATTGCTTTACAAGATGAAGAAAGAAATGTTTATTAAAAATGAAAATATAAAAATATAAATTTGATTAGGTGATACTAGATAACAAAGAATAAAGTAAGGTACAATGGTCGAGAGGACAGAAAATGACACAAAAAAAAACTCCAGAGGGCTGGAGAAAAAAAAAAAATCTGCAGCAGTTTCAAGGCCATGAGACCGCTCAGCCCCCATCACCCTGATCTAAGTCAGTCCTCATGGTTTTCAGCCATTATGTGAAAGAATTTGATGATGGTGGTCATGTGGCCATCTGGCCTGCAGTTCATCAATGTAGGGACTGCAGGGTGCCTTGACCGAGTGGTAGTGGTGCAGATTGCCACTTAAGAAGAAAACGGAAAAAGAACAGCAGAGAATGTAGGGATTACAGGTAGTACGGATTGTGGAGTCAAGATAAAAATGATAATTCAATGTATATACTGTATATCAGTGTTACAGTAAAATGTAGCTATGAGAAAACCATGTTAAATAATGGGTTTTTAGCAGTTTTTAAAGTACTATACTGTATTAGCCTGTCGAATTTCTATTAGTAAGCTATTCCATATTTTAGGTGCATAACAGCAGAAGGCCGCCTCGCCACTTCTTTTAAGTTTAGCTCTTGGAATTTTAAGTAGACACTCATTTGAAGATCTAACGTTATGATTTGGAATGTAAGGTGACAGACATTCCAAAATATAGGATGAAGCAAGATTATTTAAGGCTTTGAAAACCATTATTATTTTAAAGTCAATTCTAAATGGCATAGGTAACCCATGTAATGACATCAAAACTGGAGAGATATGCTCGGATTTTCTTTTCATAGTTAAGCTTCTGGCAGCTGCATTCTGCACTAGTTGCAACCGATTGATGTCTTTTTTGGGTTGCCTTGATAGGATTGCGTTATAGTAATCTAGTCGACTAAAAACAAAAGCATGAACTAATTTTTCAGCATCTTGTAAAGTAAGAAAGAATCCAACTTTTGCTATATTTCTTAAGTAAAAAAATGCTTACTTGGTAATTTAATTAATATGTGATTTAAAGAGTCAATAGCCCCTGGATTTTTTACCTCTGTCTTCACTTTTAAGCCTAATGGATCAAGTTTAATTCTAATAACCTCACTACACCAATTTTTGCCAATAACAAAGATATTTGTTTTTTTCTTATACAGTTTGAGAAAATTGCTACTCATCCACTCAGAAACACAAGTAAGACATTTGGTCAGTGAACCAAGAGAGCCGGGGTCATCAGGCACTATTGGTAAATACAGTTGTGTGTCATCAGCATAGCTGTAGTAGCTCATGTTGTGCCTTGAGATAATCTGACCTGATAATCTGATTTATAAGAATATTGCAATCAGTGATATCTAATGTAGTACTTAGATCTAAGAGGATGAGAACAGATAAACAGACTCTGCCTGCATTAACCCATAAGTCATTTACTACTTTAACCAGTATGGTTTCTTTACTGTGATTTGTTCTAAAACCTGACTAAAACTTTTCAAGAATAGCCTGTTTGTTCAAGTGATCATTTAGCTGCGTAATGACTGCCTTTTCTAGAATTTTACTTAAGAAAGGCAGGTTAGAAATAGGTCTAAAATTGTCAAAAACAGAGGAGTTGAGATTATTTTTCTTGAGCAGGGGTTTAAAAACAGCAGTCTTAAGACAGTCTGGGAAGACCCATGTAACTAACGATGAGTTTACTATGTCAAGCACACGATCAATTAGCACGTCAGATACTTCTTTGAAAAAGCTTGCAGGTATTGGGTCAAGGATGCAGGTGGATGGTTTCAGTTGAGAAATTGTTCTATATAGATTTGGTAAATCTATCCTTGTGAAAAAATTTAATTTGCTTAAAATTTAATACTGGGGTTTAATAGGATCAGTACTGGGGGGAATGTACTGTATTATTTCTATTAATTTTGTGACTAAAAAATATAGCAAAAGCCTCACAATAATCACTAGAAGTTTTTTTGGAGGAATTTCATTGAGTGACCTGGGTTTAGCAAATTATCAATAGTAGAGAATAAAACTATTGGATTACCAGCGTTATTATTTATAATTTTAGAGAAGTAGCACTGCCTCTCAAGATGCACTGTGTTATTGTATTCTGGTATTTTAGCCTTCAATATTTCATAGTGAACTATCAATTTAGTTTTTTTTTCCATTTACACTCAACTCTACAGAATCCATCCATCCATCCATCCATTATCCAATCCGCTGAATCCGAACATAGGGTCACGGTGGTCTGCTGGAGCCAATCCCAGCCAATACAGGGCACAAGGCAGGAACCAATCCCGGGCAGGGTGCCAACCCACTGCAGAACTCTACAGAATGTTTCCTTTAAATCAGACACTCTTTGGGTCTTCCATGGTATAACAGTGCTGGAGGATTTTTTAACTATTGACTATGTCAACAGCAGCTCTCATTTTAGCATTAAAATTTCCTGCCTTACTATTTACATTATTATCACTATTGTATGGATATGGATATGGAAATGGACTGGTTACTTCAAACTTTGAAGCTGCAGATTAATCAAAAAAGTGTTTTTTTAACAATATGCTTCTCATTAGTTGTAGATATCAGTATTTCTACATTAAATAGTAAGAGAAAATGGTCTGATAAACAGATATCCACGATTTACCTCACATCAACTTTTAATCTTTTAGTAATCACTAAATCCAATGTGTGACCCCTCATGTTTGTTGGGTGACTAGCATGCTGGATCAGCTCAAAAGAGTGCAGGAGGTTCAAGAATTCTTTTGCTTTCGTGTCACAGTAGTTATTGATATGAAAATTAAAGTCGCCAACAATTATGAACCTGTCATAGTTAGGTATTATAAATGACACTAAGTTTGAGTATTTCTCAAAGAAAGATGCATTATATTTAGGAGGTCTATACACAGACAATACTAGAGACTGAGAAAATGCTGATGTTGATGTCCAGGATCTACATACCAAAATCAAAACAATTGTTAAATGCAATGTAATTACAAGAAACAGACAGGGAATTAGCCCCCTTAGCATCATTAGTGTAACAGGAACATGTAATGTAAATACCACATCAGTAGGAAAGGTATGTCTAGTGTTCACTGTTGCAGTGATGCAAATTTAGTGCATATCCTCTGTGTGATATATTTTGAGACAGTCAACAACACAAAGCCTGATGTTGCAAATAGGACAGTAGAAGTGCATTTTATAGTGCATTTTTCCTATATTTTCCAATAATTGACACATGTATTGTGTTATTATAATCTACCACATCATAAGCACTTAGTAACTTCCACAATTAATAATATTAATAATAACTTCATTTATATAGCATCTTATCATACATGATGAACCCAGCCACAGGGGATGCACAAACCAGTGTGCTTCTCCGTGCCGGTCCAAAGCCTGGATAAATGGGGAGGGTTACGTCAGGAAGGGCATCCGGTGTAAAAGTTTGCCAAATCAATATGCGGACAACAATACAAATTTCCATACCGGATCAGTTGACCCCTGTGTTAACAACGACCGCCACCAGTACTGTTAGCCAACAGGGTGCTGGCGGAAATTGGGCTACTGTTGGCCGAAGAATGAGAAGAAGAGGGGGGAGATGTGTCCAGAGGCAGGAGGAGAGGAGGAAAGTAAAGAGAGTGGAACTGAGGGTAGGAACATTAAATGTTGGCAGTATGACTTGTAAGTGGAGAGAGTTAGTAGATATGATGGAGAGAAGGAAGGTTGATATATTGTGTGTGCAAGAGACTAAATGGAAGGGGAGTAAGGCCAGGTGGATTGGAGGTGGATTCAAATTGTTTTATCATGGTGTGGATGGGAGGAGAAATGGGGTAGGAGTTATTCTGAAGGAACAGTATGTCAAGAGTGTTTTGGAGGTGGAAAGAGTGTCAGGCAGAGTAATGATTATGAAGCTGGAAATTGGAGGTGTGATGATGAATGTTATTAGTGCATATGTCCCGCAAGTTGGGTGTGCAATGGGTGAGAAAGAAGATTTTTGGAGTGAGTTGGATGAAGAACAGTGTAGCCAAGGGACAGAAAGTGGTGATTGGAGCGGATTTCAATGGGCATGTTGGTGAAGGGAACAGTGGAAACGAGGAGGTGATGGGTAGTTATGGTGTCAAGGAGAGGAAGGTATGGTGTCAAGGAGAGGAATGAAGAAGGTCAGAGGATAGTGGATTTTGCCAAAAGGTTGGACATGGGAGGAACATAGAGTTACATACAAGAGTGGAGGAAGATGCACAGGATGGTAGATTACATCCTATGCAGAAGAGTTGATCTGAAGGAGATTGAAGACTGCAAAGTGGTGGGAGGGGAAAGTGTAGTTAAGCAGCATAGGATGGTGGTCTGTAGGATGACATTGAGGATCAAGAAGAGGAAGAGAGTGAGGGTAGAGCCAAGGATCAAATGGTGGAAGTTGAAAAAGGAAGACTGCAAGGTTGAGTTTAGGGAGGAGGTGAGACAGGCACTGGGTGGCAGTGAAGAGCTACCAGACAGCTGGGAAACTACAGCAGATGTAGTAAGGGTGACAGCAAGAAGGGTGCTTGGCGTGACATATGGAAAGAGGAAGGAGGAAAAGGAAACCTGGTGGTGGAATGAGGAAATACAGGAGAGTATACAGAGGAAGAAGATGGCAAAAAAGAAGTGGGATAGTCAGAGAGATGCAGAAAGTAGACAAGAGTACAAGGAGATAAGGCGCAAGGTGAAGAGAGAGGTGGCAAAGGCTAAAGAAAAGGCGCATGATGAGTTGTATGAGAGGTTGGACACTAAGGAAGGAGAAAAGGACCTGTACCGATTGGCTAGACAGAGGGACCTACCTGGGAAAGATGTGCAGCAGGTTAGGGTGATAAAGGATAAAGATGGAAACGTACTCACAAACGAGGAGAGTGTGTTGAGCAGATGGAAAGAGTACTTTGAGAGGCTAATGAATGAAGAGAACGAGAGAGAGAAGAGGCTGGATGATGTGGAGATAGTGATTCATGAAGTTCAACGGATTAGCAAGGAGGAAGTAAGGACAGCTATGAAGAGGATGAAAAATGGAAAGGACACTGGTCCAGATGACATGCCTATGGAAGCATGGAGGTGTTTAGGAGAGATGGCGGAGTTTTTAACCAGATTGTTTAATGGAATCTTGGAAAGTGAGAGGATGCCTGAGGAGTGGAGAAGAAGTGTACTGGTGCCGATATTTAAGAATAAAGGGAATGTGTTATGTGAAAGAGTAGTGGAAGCTAGGTTAAGAAGTGAGGTGATGATTAGTGAGCAGCAGTATGATTTCATGCCAAGAAAGAGCACCACGGATGCAATGTTTGCTCTGAGGATGTTGATGGAGAAGTTTAGAGAAAGCCAGAAGGAGTTGCGTTGTGTCTTTGTGGACCTGGAGAAAGCATATGACAGGGTGCCTCGAGAGGAGTTGTGGTATTGTATGAGGAAGTCGTGAATGGCAGAGAAGTATGTAAGAGTTGTACAGATTATGTACCAGGGAAGTGTGACAGTGGTGAGGTCTGAGGTAGGAGCGACGGATGCGTTCAATGTGGAGGTGGGATTACATCAGGGATCAGCTCTGAGCCCTTTCTTATCTACAATGGTGATAGACAGATTGACAGACGAGATTAGACAGGCGTCCCCGTGGACTATGATGTTTGCTGATGTCATTGTGATCTGTAGCAATAGTAAGGAGCAGGTTGAGGAGTCCCTGGAGAGGTGTGATATGCTTTAGAGAGGACACGAATGAAGGTCAGTAGGAACAAGACAGAATACATGTGTGTAAATGAGAGGGAGGTCAGTGGAATGGTGAGGATGCAGGGAGTAGAGTTGGCGACGGTGGATGAGTTTAAATACTTGGGATCAACAGTACAGAGTAATGGAGATTGTGGAAGAGAGGTGAAAAAGATAGTGCAGGCCGGGTGGAATGGGTGGAGAAGAGTGTCAAGAGTGGTTTGTGACATACAGGTGGGTAACAGCAAGAGTGAAAGGGAAGGTCTACAGGACGGTAATGAGACCAGCTATGTTTTATGGGTTGGAGACGGTGGCACTGACCAGAAAGCAGGAGACAGAGCTGGAGGTAGCAAAGTTAAAGATGCTAAGATTTGCACTGGGTGTGACGAGGATGGACATGATTAGATATGAGTACATTAGAGGCTCAGTTCAAATTGGACAGTTGGGAGACAAAGTCAGAGAGGCGAGATTGCGTTGGTTTGGACATGTGCAGAGGAGAGATGCTGGGTATATTGGGAGAAGGATGCTAAGGATAGAGCTGCCAGGGAAGAGAAAAAGAGGAAGGCCTAAGCGAAGGTTTATGAATGTGGTGAGAGAGGACGTGCTGGTGATGGGTGTAATAGAACAAGATGCAGAGGACAGAAAGATATGGAAGAAGATGATCAGCTGTGGCAACCCCTAACGGGAGCAGCCGAAAGAAGAAAAAGACTTGCAACTCAAGGTACTTTCCAAGAATTATTCAACAAAAACAAAGATGTACCACATTTACTTGGATTATTAGCAATTGTTAATACTATGTTAAATTTAAATAAATGTAAGTATACTAAATACAAAATCAACTAACTAGGTTGTTATAGTATTGTTAACACTAGAATCCCTGAAGCCTACGAAAATATTTGTAATGCCGGGCCACCTTAAATTCCCTCGCACATTTGTTTTACAAATGTGTCTTATCAGTGCAAGCAGCCTGCTGTTCCATCCCTCAACGAGGCAGCTGAAGTCAAGTCAAAGACAAAATTCTTAGAGCTGAAGTCTCATTATCTGGGATTGAGGTGTCTGGAATTGTGTAGGGTAAACAATATATCTTTATCTGTAATACTTACATTTCATGTGTGTCTACAACAATCTGTGTAAATGTAGGATGACAGAAAATGCAAGGCATGAAATGTTGAACACATACCAAAAACAGAAACTTTTTTCATATTATAGTAATAATGAGAAAATGCTGACGTGAAGTGTATAATGTGTGAACACTGAAGTCCAAATATCAAATAAACACTTTCACAAAAGGTATTACAAAGCAAGTGTATTTTTATTCAAGAATATAACCAAAGAAAAGGAAATTCTTCAATTTACATGTTGCTATCAATGTGCTGAGATGTAGGTAGGGGCAAAAGTGTTTAAAATACTGTATACAAGAAAAAATATTTTAAAAAGCAATTCTAAAGGACAATGGCAGCCAATGTAAGGATATTATTAGTATTGGGGATAAATGCAAATTTTTTCCTTTTGGAAAATTCTTGCTGCTGCATTCTGGACAAGCTGTAGCCGATTTATGGCCTTCATGAGTATTCCTGATAGGAGAGCATTGCAGTAATCTAGTCAGCTAAATACAAATGCATACTATATATTCATTTTATGCCATCTTTAAATGTTAGAAGAGATCGCACTCTTGCAATGTTCCTTAGATTGATAAAGCAGTCTTGGTAATATTATTAGCATGCAATTTGAAATTAAGGTCAGAGTCAATAATAACACCTAAATTCTTTACCTCTGGTTTGATTCGCAAGGCCAGATGATTAATTCTGTTTCTAAGATTCTCACTTTGTTTATTGCAGCCAATTTCTAACAATTCTGTTTTTTCCTTGTTTAGTTTAAGGAAATTCATACTCATCCATTCTGTTACACTAGTAAGTCAACGGATTAAAGGATTCATCAGAAAACAATGGATAAAACTGAAAAACTTCTTTTTCTAGAATTTTATCCAGAAAAGGCAAATTGGAGATTGGCCTATAATTGTCTAAGATAGAACAACCGAGGTTATTTTTCTTGAGCAGACGCTTAATTACAGCAGTTTTGAAAGAATCTGGGAAAATGTCAGAATCTAATGAACAATTTACCATTTCAAGAACGTTGTTGTTAAGTAGATCAGAAACCTCTTTAAAGAAGCTTGTAGGAATGGGGTCTAATACACAAGTGAACTGTTTTAACTGAGTAATTATTCTATGAAGTTCAGTAAAGTAAATTTAATGAAGCAGCTTAGTTCGCCATGCTGAGCTTGTTGAGGCTCAATAAAATTTTTATTTGAAGTCGGCTTTAAAGTAAGACTAATATACTTATCTTTTCTTCAAAATATACTGCAAAATCTTCACTTTTAGCCTCTGATGCTTTCAGTGATAATGGAGCTGGCTTTAAATAGCAATCAACAGTTGAAAATAAGACTTTTGGATTTCCTGAGCTGTTATTAATAATTTTAGAAATGTAAGACATTCTTACACAATATTAGATTGGACAACTTCCCTTTTATCATCGCAGATCAGTTTAAATACCGGGGGGTAAACATCACCAGTAAACATGACGCACTTTATCAACACTATTTTTGCTGTTTGCATGAAAACGTAAGCAAGACTGGCATGGATGGTCTACCATTCATCTCAGTTTAGCTGGAAGAATTAACACTGTCAAGATGAGTGTGCTTCCTAAGATTCTTTTTCTATTTCAAAGCATTCCAATATACATTAGTAAATATTTTTTAAGAAGTTAGATTCAACCATAACCTCATTTATTTGGAATTCAAAACATCCACGCATCCAAAGGGCAACCCTACAAAGGCCTAAGTCAGAAGTTGGCATGGCTATACCTAACTTTCAATTTTATTACTGGGTGGCAGGTATACAAGCTATAAAAACCTGGACATTGACACAAATAGATGAACACACACAGGCCATGGTCCGTAATAGGAATAAAATCCTGCAGTATTCCCCAACATTTCCCCGACAAGAACATTGACGATTGCTGCATTGTGAGCAGTGCTTAGGGGAAAACACATTTTCTTGTCCTTCCAGTTGATCACAATCATTTTGCCTTTTTTCCACACAACTACTTGAACCATGGTGAACCTTTAAGTGACCAGATTCACCAGGCATGTAATGATGGTTAGGTCATACAGTACCATATGCATCAATTTCACAATTTCTGTCAAAGTCTGATGACCAATTCACATTATCATCGCTATCGCTTGTTTCAAGTAATGGTTCAGATTCAGTTTGGGCTAAAACTGTTTTTACAGCTTATTGTTTACATGATATTGCATTTTTGTTGAAAGCTTCACCCCACTCATGAGTTACAATGGAGTGGCAAAAAATACAGAAATATTCATGATTTCTTTGCAGCCTATTGTTATTTATTTACCAGAAGAAAGCAGAATACTGTCCCAAGCATTGCTCAGGATTAACTTTTTACAATGGATCATAATAGCTAATCCCGAGAGACATTTGAGGTATACTGAATGTACATAGAATTCTGAGCCTCAGAAAGGCTTAGGGTTAACAGTAAGGATGTTAAGTTCAACTTGAAAGTCAATGAAGAATTATTAGCATAAACAACAGATCGATGTGGTGGGTTAAGTCTTTAGATATTTTTAGAAGATAAAATTATGAAATACTAGGAGGTTTACTCTCTTCGGAGTAGCAGCGAGCGGAAGCACAGAGCAGCAGCGTCTCCCACAGGCACGTAGCCCTTCGCAAACACCCAAGTAAGTTCAACTGAAGTAAAGCCGACAGCTGACCAGGAGAAATAACCACCAGTGAGAAATCAAAGTCGATCGCTAAGTGGGTGGTGGAAACTTAAAGCCGATTGTCTCTTAGTGATTCAGCTGAATGCGGAAAGTGCCTAAGCACCGAAGTTACTACAAAAACAAAGAAGATGATATCAGCACTAAACGTAATTTCTTTCTGCTCTCTGCCCGTCAAGGGCACATTTATATGTTATATGTCCTGCACCATGTACAGTTCAGGTTGTTCCGGCCAACAGTGTAGACAGCTTCACCTGCCAAAAGTGTTTAGTTAATTTAGAGTTGGTCGGGAAAATATGCGAACTGAAGGACCGCGTTAGGAACCTGACAGCAATTAGGCAAACCGATAATTGGATCGACTCGGTTTGTTTAGACAATTCGGCTACTTCTGATTCGGCTTCAGTCTCTCCAAGTCCCACTGTAGTCAGTGCGTGGCCAAAGTCAGCAACACCAATTCAGCCACAGGGCGAGTGGGTAACAGTAAGATGGGGGTCTACAAAGCCAAAATTTAGTCCTTTGGCACCCAGGTCACCAATTTGGACCCAGAACAGATTCTCAGCACTCCGCAGCTCGCCTGTGGAGACTGAGAATAAGAAAGTGCTCATAATTGGCGATTCCATAGTGTGGAATGTTAGAATTCCAAACTATGTTAAACCAACAGTTAATGTTAAATGCCTCCCAGGGGCCAAGATTTCTGACATAGTGGCCGCATTGGACCGTGTCGCAGACGATGAAGTATCTACCTTATTGCTGCATGTTGGCACTAATGATATTTATTTACATCAATCTGAGGTATTAAAGAGGAACTTCATCTCTCTATGCACCAAAGCTAAAACAAAATGTCGGAATTTAGTTGTATCTGGCCCCTTACCAAGATTATATAGAGGGGATGTGATTTATAGCAGATTGCATTTCCTTCACTGCTGGCTAGAAACCAGGGGGGTATTTTCCATACGTCGTTTAAGTCATCCGAGATCGGATGCCTGATCTCGGATGAGTTAATGCCGGTGAAAGTCGGTTTTTCAAACGCAGCCGTGTAGTAGATTAGTCTAGCTGGATCTAATCATCCGAGATGTTTGCGTGTGCCCGTGCTGAGTGAAAAGCCCATATATATTGAGTCTAGAAAACATGATTAGCAAGTCTTTGATAGGCTGCAACAAAATGATGAAAGAACGGGAGCATTTTTTTTCACACAAGCTGTGCGTGCGTGTTACTCGAAGGGTTTCAAGATTTAATATGCACAAGGGGTAACACTGCAAAAGCATCCCAAACCAGAAAAGACGGCTGGCAAAAAGTGGCTGACAAATTAAACGTGTGTGCATTGTACTTATTGAAAGCAGCGTTTCATTTCCTAGTGTCAGCACACCCAACCACTCGTCAGAGGCTGAAGCAGCCATCTGCAATATGAAGAATGGTAAAGTGGCTGTGATATGCAAACATTTGGAATATCTTTGGATATCCTATTGCCAAATTTCTTGTGCCAGTATTCAACAAGATCATTAAAGATTGCATCCCAAGCCTCATCAACTAGTATCACAGTACCAATCTGGAAGGTCAAGGGAGATGTCAACATATACACAAACCATTATCCCATCCATTTTCTGTGCCATGTAACAAAGACGCTTGAAGTCATCCTGGACAGCTGTCTTTGCAGTACTGTTAGCATTACCAGCAATCATTGATGCTTAATCCAGGAATGTGGAACAATAGATGCTATCCATGCTGATTGCCTACTCATGGAAAGGCACAGCAAGAAAAATAACCTCTACCCATAGAGTTCTTACATCTAGAGAAGGCATTTGACACAAGGTTATTTCTTATGGTGCTCAATCACACTGTGGCACCAAAGCCTACATAAGCCATACCTAACTCCTAAACAGCAAAGTCATAAACACTGTACAGTGCCCTACCCAAGTCCATTCACCATCTGAGTCAGCATCCACCAAAGATCAACTCACTTGCACTTACTATTCATCCTTTGCATAAATACAGCCATGGCAGATATTCAAACACTGCATCCATGGACACTGCTATACACTGATGAAGGAGACACACTATGATTTTCAGTGTCACACGCAGCAATGGAAGATGCAGTTGGAAGAAAACAGAACGCTACTCAACAACGAGTATGGTTTGTAGACAGATGGTACCATTCACATTAATGTACAAGGCCTTAACAAAGCCAACCCCCTCAAGTACCTTTGCCCTCTCTGACAGTAACACTATTCGCAATGTCTGGGCATGAGTCAACACCACGTGGCTTAAATAGCGCCAGGTCACTGAAGTCCTGTGTAACCCCAAGATGCTCATTTATCTCAAGATGAAAATATACAAGACTGCTGTTTGCCCAGTCTGCTGTATGCTAACCACTGACCATCAAACACAACACACTTCTTATTATGAAAATGCAAATGCTCCATTCGATGCTTGGCCTGATTTGACTTGATCACGTTAAGAATGAATATGTATGCAGGGGTCATGGACACTTCCAATGGTATGGCCACTTGATTCGCAGCAATGACGAAACATTTTTGAAAATGGCTTTGCATCTTAGCCCACAAGGAAGATAGCCATGAGTACAACCAAAGAAACACTGGCTCAATCGTCTGAAGTAGGATATGCAACAAGTCAGCTTCACCCCTGAAGACATCCTGGACCAGATGAAGCAGTGAGTGGCATGCAAGCAAGTGCACAAGGACAATTCTGTTTTGCCAAGATATTCCATAGGAGCAAATCTATCAAGGCAATTACCTTTACAATTTTCATCAGATCATCTATTCAAAATAATAGTTGAACTGCATGTATGAGCAACAGTTACACACCGCAATATCATAACTTAATTGGATTTTGCCATACTCATTGAGTTTTGCCTGTATTGTGGTGTATTGTTGGAGTGACCAGAGATAACAAGGATGTCATGATAACCAAGGGCAGACTCATTATGTACAACCCCCCGCGAACCTTCTTTGGGATTAAGGCAGAATGTAAGTGGAAAGAGGGGGATGGGTTGTGTGCACTTTCAAACTCTTTGTTAATGGCTCATATGGGAGAGGTCATAATCAACGGATTTAAAGTGATGTCATCAGGACCGGAATTGGAAGTGACGTGGTTGGCTGCCCCAGAGCCCGGCAGGATTTCCCTAGAATGGTCTGTAAGAGATCGAGAGGGAGAATTAGTGCACTTCGCCACCCCCTGGTCCGGCGTGGAATTACATGTATTCGAGCCCTTTAGTTGCCTCTTAAACACTCATGTGTGACAATGCATAGCAATATTATATGTGTGCATCTATTTAGTGCATCTATTTATATTTAAATAGATAGATACTGTAAATGTATATCTTTCCCCTCAGTGTTTTACAGATCTGATTTAACAATATTTTAAACTTTTTAAATATACAATGTAGTTTCTAAACTGAAAAAAATGAACTGATTTTGTATAAAATGTACTTGTTAAATGCAGTTTCACTTTTAAGGATAGTCTTTTTAGAAGTAGTCTAAGAAAATATTTTTCTTAATATTAATAGGACAAATTTTTGAAATGCATCCTAAAATTAAAAGTATAAGTGGTCATGTTGCAGACATTTCCTTCTGTTATATTAGCACCTTCCCAATTTGCTAGACAGTGAGTTAATTTTTTGTAAAAGTAGGCCTATTGCTTCCTTAAAGGGTGATAATTAAGTTCTGTCGGAGACAGAGTAGAACTGATAAAAACAAACCAAGAATCTGAACAAATTCACAAATAATACACACACCTATAAAAATGAATGAGTGAATGAAACAATTAACATCCTAAGTTTTCCATTCTTCTCTCTTGACTGCAAATGCATTCTGAGGCTCAAGCAGCTCGCTGTGTCAAATAGAAGGCTGTCTCGTTTTTGAATTTAATTTTGTTTGCTCTTTTCATTTAATCACATGCTTTTCACACATGTGGGCTATCTCAGACATTAAACAGTAAACTGTAGAGTTGAAGGCATGTGTGAATAAAGCCAAACTAAAGTGTACCAGTCATATTCTTGATCAAGACCCAGTATATCTGTTAGGTTAACCACACAAAATGTCACAAAATTTACACCTAAGAAGAGCTGATATTGACTGAAATCATAAGAATTCAGTCCATAATATCCATAAGCCTAAAACTGAATAATTTCATAGTAGTTTGCCTAATATGATTAGTGGTTGGATCAGATTGGACATTGGATCAGACAAGAAACAAGTGAGTCTTCAAATAAGCCAAGAAGAATGTGGTTGAGGCTACAAAATTCAAAAAGTCTATTTGTATTTGATATGTGATGCTGTGTGTTTTCTTTAATAATTACTTTCATTATATTTCCAGTGCTGCAGTTCGCAGGAGGTTCTGTTTACAGTAAAGGTAAGCAGATTATTCAGGCTGCATTGAAGCTGGAAGTTGGATAAATAGCTTTTTATAACTTTTAGGACCAGTAAAGAAAATCAATCACATATACCTTGATGTTTTTAGATCTTCCATTTTCTAGCTTCTCATCTATAGTATTGTTGATCTCTCAAAAGCATCTTTGTGATTCAATTACATTGAACTACACTAAAATTTAAAATAATATGAAAGCAACTCTGCAGTTGTATCTAACTATCTATATATTAATTTTCTAACTCATTTATACATTTTAGTGGTATAGCGGGTCTGTGGCTTAGAACAAGGTGGCCGATTTTAACTAAGTAACTAATTAAATTGGCTAGCTTGATCTCTGTGTGTGTGCAGGCTCAAGCATCTGTGGAATGATTTGGTGGAGAAATTGGGGTTAAATACACTTGAATGTGAGGGTGCGGTCTGTCTCAATTGCTTCATCTGATTCCTGCGGTGTGTACTAGAGCCATGCTGACAGTGTATGTGCCCAAAAAGAAGGAGCCTTTGATTTCAGCCTTTAACAGCTGGTGTAATGTTTGTCCGCATACACCATTAGCATGGTGCTGTCAGATCTAAACACTAGCGTGGCGAACTGCTCACGTACTGAAGTGACTTTAGCTGCAGGTGGAAGTCCCATTTTACTTATGGTGCCAAACAGAGTTGCATTGCATTGTAGCAGTCTATTAGCCGGCGAAAGAACTGTAAAGAAGCTGTCTGTTGTTACGGTCCTGCCTTTGTCTAGTCTGATATAGGTCAGAGGACATCATATCTTTGATTGCCGGTACAACAAATAGTTCTGAGCAGGCATCAGCCATAGTGCTGCTCTTGTGAAAAGAATGGGGATAAATGCCATCAACTCAGAGAGGAAGAAGCAAGTTCGTTGTTCGTCGTTAGTGAGGACATGTGGCTTCGCCTGGAAAATATTAGGGAAAGAGGTCTTATTTTAGGAGTGTGTTATAGACCACCCAATTTAGACAGTAATTTCAACACACGTCTTTTTAGTAATATCAAAAAGGCAAGTTTACAGGGAGATATTATAGTCATGGTGGACTTTAATTATCCAAATATTAACTGGGATAACCTTGCAGATGGCAAGAGCAGGAGTTTTTAGAAGTAATCAGTGACTGTTTTTTAACACAGCATGTTAAAGCACCAACAAGGGATGAAGCCTGTCAGGATTTAGTATTTTGTAATAATCAGAATAGAATTGAGGATATAGAGGTGATTGAACCACTAGGGTCAAGTGACCATAATGTAATACAATTCTCAGTATTTTGTAAGAGTACAAATGCAAAGACTAAAATTGTTAAGTTGAACTTTGGTAGAGCTAATTTTGAGCAGATGCAACAATGTCTAAGTAGGATACACTGGAAAAAGATTTTAAGTGTGGAGACAGTCGAGGAGCAGTGGAACAGGTTTAAAAATATTTTTCATGTAATGCAGGACAGATACATACCTAAATTTGGATTTAATAGGAAATTAAAAAAACTCTATGGTGGATTAATAAAGATTTAAAAAAGAAGTTTCAAAGGAAAAAACTGCTTTATAAGGCATATAAGACTAATGACTGCAAAGTGAATTGTAGAGCATATGAGAACATGAGGGCAACCATTAAGAAGGATATCAGGGAGGCTAAAAGACAGTTGGAGAGGAATATAGCAGATAAGGCAAAAGACAACCCTAAGAGATTCTTTCAGTATTTTAGTAGTAAAAGAACAGTCAAGGGGGAGGTCAAGATTACATCTGAGTTGCCTCGAAAGCTTGTATATTGAAATCTTTTTAGTTAGACAATAAAAGGTGTCATTTTGCTTGACATTTCACTACATAGGAAGTAAAAATGTTAGGTTTGAATTGTAGTGGAAATTGAACATATTATTAAAGAAAGAAACGTCCTCTAACAGGACAATTCAGTAATCAGGCAGGAGAAAAGCTTTTCATTCTATCTTTTAATGACTCCTCTGCAAAATGCCTTGGAGGGAGCATTCTTCAAAAGCAGTCCGTTACAGCATGGTCAGAATGATCAGAATGGTTCGAGAAACAAAGAATAGAGGTTCATTTTATAAACTGTTGAATTTACATACAGTGTCAATCAATGCATACATTTTACTTTGGTTGGTTCATTGGTTTACACCCAAATGATTTATATAAAATAAAAGTCTCTTATATTCTGGTTCTTCTTATACCATTTGAGATGAGCCACCACCCTTGAAATTTCTGTGCGTATAACGACTGTCCATTCTAGTTTATAGGACATCTGCTGATTTCTTAGTTATCTCTTAGTCATCTTTCAGTATATTTTGTATATTACATCAACCTTTTTTCTTGTACATTCTTCATTACTTGACCATTTCAGTATTTTTCGTAAACCAATTCTTATATTTCAGTGTACATTTTGTTGGTCACTTGACCTTTATTTGGTTTCCCACATTTATTAACCCTATATGCTATTCCATCCATCCATCATCTTCCGCTTAATCCGAGATCGGGTCGCAGGGGCAGCAGCTTGAGCAGAGATATCCAGACTTCACTATCCCTGGCCACTTTTTCTAGCTCTTCCAGGGGAATCCCGAGGCGTTCCCAGGCCAGCCGAGAGACATAGTCCCTCCAGCGTGTCCTGGGTCTTCCCTGGGGCCTCCTCCTGGTTAGACGTGCCTGGAACACCTCACCAGGGAGGCGTCCAGGAGGCGTCCTGATCAGATGCCCGAGCCACCTCATCTGACTCCTCTCGATGCGGAGGAGCAGCGGCTTTACTCTGAGCCCCTCCCGGATGACTGAGCTTCTCACCCTATCTTTAAGGGAAAGCCCAGACACCCTGTGGAGGAAACTCATTTCAGTCGCTTGTATTCGCGATCTCGTTCTTTCGGTCACTACCCATAGCTCATGACCATAGGTGAGGGTAGGAACACAGATCGACTGGTAAATTGAGAGCTTTGCCTTACGGCTCAGCTCCTTTTTCACCACGACAGACCGATGCCGCACCAATCCACCTGTCAATGTCACGCTCCATTCTTCCCTCACTCGTGAACAAGACCCCGAGATACTTGAACTCCTCCACTTGGGGTAGGATCTCGCTCCCAACCCTGAGAGGGCAATCCACCCTTTTGTGGCGGAGGACCATGGTCTCAGATTTGGAGGTGCTGATTCCCATCCCAGCCGCTTCACACTCAGCTGCGAACCGATCCAGAGAGAGCTGAAGATCACGGCCTGATGAAGCAAACAGGACAACATCATCTGCAAAAAGCAGTGACCCAATCCTGAGTCCACCAAGCCGGACCCCCTCAACGCCCTGGCTGTGCCTAGAAATTCTGTCCATAAAAGTTATAAATAGAATCGGTGACAAAGAGCAGCCCTGGCGGAGTCCAGCTTTCACTGGAAACAGGTTCAACTTACTGCCGGCAATGCAGAAAAAGCACTGACACCGGTTGTACAGGGACCGAACAGCCCTTATCAGAGGGTCCGGTATCCCATACTCTCGGAGTACCCCCCACAGGATTCCCCGAAGGACACGGTCAAACACCTTTTCCAAGTCCACAAAATTGTAGACTGGTTGGGCAAACTCCCATGCACCCTCCAGGACCCTGCTAAGGGTGTAGAGCTGGTCCACTGTTCCAAGACCAGGGCGAAAACCACACTGTTCCTCCTGAATCCGAGGTTCGATTATCTGATGGACCCTCCTCTCCAGGACCCCCGAATAGACTTTTCCAGGGAGGCTGAGGAGTGTGATCCCTCTGTAGTTGGAACACACCCTCCGGTCCTCCTTCTTAAAGAGGGGGACCACCACCCTGATCTGCCAATCCAGAGGCACTGGTCCTGATGTCCATGCGATGTTGCAGAGGCATGTCAACCAAGACAGTCCTACAACATTCAGAGCCTTGAGGAACTCCGGGCGTATCTCCTTGCCACCAAGGAGTTTTTGGACCACCTCGGTGACCTCAGTCCCAGAGATGGGGAAGCCCATCTCCAAGTCCCCAGGCTGTGCTTCCTCATTGGAATGCATGTTAGTGGGATTGAGGAGGTCTTTGAAGTACTCCCCCACCGACTCACAACGTCCCGAGTCAAGGTCAGCAGCACACCATCCCCACCATATACAGTGTTGACACTGCACTGCTTCCCCCTCCTGAGACGCCAGATGGTAGACCAGAATCTCCTCGAAGCCGTCCGAAAGTCGTTGTCCATGGCCTCCCCAAACTCCTCCCATGCCCAAGTTTTTGCCTCAGTAACCACCGAAGCCACATTCAGCTTGGCCTGCCGGTACCTATTATCTGTCTCCAGAGTTCCACAGGACCCAAGTGTCCAAGACATGTGGCCGCAAGTCCGACGACACGACCACAAAGTCGATCATCGAACTGAGGCCTAGGGTGTCCTGGTGCCAAGTGCACATATGAACACCCCTATGCTTGAACATGGTGTTTGTTATGGACAGTCCATGACAAGCACTGAAGTCCAATAACAAAACATCGCTCGGGTTCAGATCGGGGGGGCCATTCCTCCCAATCACGCCCTTCCAGGTCTCACTGTCATTGCCCACGTGAGCATTGAAGTCTCCCAGCAGAACGAGGGAGTCCCCAGAAGGTATGCCCTCTAGCACACCCTCCAGGGACTCCAAAAAGGGTGGGTACTCCAAACTGCTGTTCGGCGCATACGCACAAACAACAGTTAGGACCCGTCCCCCCACCTGAAGGTGAAGGGAGGCTACCCTTTCGTCCACCGGGGTAAACCCCAATGAACAGGCTCCAAGTCGGGAGGCAATAAGTATGCCCAAACCCGCTTGAGGCCTCTCACTGGGGGCAACTCCAGATTGGTAGAGAGTCCAGCCCCTCTCAAGGAGATTGGTTCCAGAGTCTAAGCTGTGCGTTGAGGTGAGCCTGACTATATCTAGCCGGAACTTCTCGATCTTGCACACTAGCTCTGGCTCCTTCCCCTTCAGAGAGGTGACATTCCACTTCCCAACAGCCAGTTTCTGTAGCTGAGGATCAGACCGCCAAGATTCCCGCCTTCGGCCACCACCCAACTCACACTGCACCTGACCTCCTTGGCCCCTCCCAATGGTGGTGAGCCCATGGGAAGAGGGACCCACGTTGCCTCTTCGGGCTGTGCCCGGCCGAGCCCCATAGGTGCAGGCCTGGCCACCAGGCACTCGCCATCGAGCCCCACCTCCAGGCCTGGCTCCAGAGGGGGGCCCGGTGACTTGTGTCCGGGCGAGGGAAAACGCTGTCCAGATTTTTTATTCTTCATAGGAGGTTTGCTGAACAGCTCTTTGTCTCATCCCTCACTTAGGATCAGTTTGCCTTGGGTGGCCCATCCAGGGGCATAAAGCCCCAGACAGCAGAGCTCCTAGGATCACTGGGACACGCAAACCCCTCCACCACGATAAGGTGGCGGTTCGAGGAGGGTATATGCTATTCCTTTAAGATGAATGCTATGTTACCCTAAAATTATTCTTCCACAGAATACACAATGGGCTGTTGGAAAATCGAGAGTACACCTTATGAGAAGGATTTAGGAGTCATAGTTGACTCTAAGCTATTGACTTCCCGGCAGTGCTCAGAAGCCATTAACACTAGAATTACCAAAGCCTACGAAAAAACTCTTAAATCCCGCCCACCTTAAATCCCTTCGCACTTCTCAGTCAGCGTCTTTTGTCTTGTAAATGTGCCAATCTAGATAAGCAGCCTACTATTCCATCCCCTCACCGCCGTAGAACAGCCACAAAGTTCTCCCTGTTCCAGCCTTTGTTAACTGGGCGCGAAGTGCTGGAGTTTTAGAATGGAAATAATAGATCATTATTTGGAACACATGCATTTCATGTGTGTTCCGTTTCTACAATTAACAGTGTAAACACACCGTTAAAACAGAAATGTTTTTCATATTTTAGTAATAAATGACAAAATGAAGACATAAACTATATAATGTGTAAAGCCTGAAGTGTCAAGATCAAATAAACACTTTCACAAAAGGTTCAAGGATGATACAACAGCTTCCGTAGCGCAGGAATTCTAGTATTAAACACATGCTGACACCCTTCTCTGTACATATTCCAATAGGACAGAAGTACATGTGTGCAGTATCTTCAAAAATATTTTGTGGCATTACAACTTTTTTCATAGGCTTCAGAGATTCTAGTGATAAGGCCCAATTGTAGTAATCTACTGCCTTTCACCCTCAGGGTTGCGCTGGAAAAGTACAGCCCCTATTCCTACGTCACTTATATCAGTGTCTAACAAAAACGGCTAATGGGTATCTGGGGGTACCAGTAAAGGTACAATGCAGAGGGCTCTTTTTAAATTAACAAAGGTTGCTTGTTGATCCACACCCCAATAAAAGACTTCATCCTATTGTAGTAAATGATGTAGAGGGACTGAATTTGTGGCAAAACCGGGGACAAAGCAGTGGTAATAAGATGCTAGGCCCAGGAATTCTCTGGGTGGAGTGGTGGCACTGAGGCTAAGGATCTGCCTCAAACTGCAAACACCAGAAGTGACTCTACTCTGTTGAGCCCTTGAGCAATGTTCTTAACCTGCAATTGCTTCATCCTGGGTATGACATTAACCTGCATCCAGCCCTGCTAGCAGGTCCTCATACTTGGTGGCAGGATTGGCATTCCAGCCACCTTAAAAAAGCTCACACTGTTCCATTCGAACTAGTATGGTGGTGAGGTGTCACCCATTGCACAGCTGCACTCGGGTCCCAATCTGGGATCCTGAGGTGGTTTGCCATGTGGGCGGTGCAGCGACAACACTGCATCAGGACATGCTCCCAACCTCTCTCTGCTGATTTCTCTGCTCAGGCCACCCCTGCACAGTTGCCACATTCTTCTCATCAATAGTGATTCACTGGTTACTTTCTAGATCTAGAACTGATACCTCCCCACCAGAGTGAAGCTTACAGTTTGCATACCACAGCTTATGCAGCACTTCCCTCAATGTCTGCAGTGCCACTGCAAAATTGCTTCCATTTACCTATCAGCCCCTTTTCTATAAGAGGCTCAAAAATGGCATGTGCAATGCACAGGTCAAAAAGCATGATTCTGAACTGCCACAGCCCCCTATCAATAGCGAATGCAGTCTTTGGCCAAACATCAGATGTCAGCTCTATCTACCAGTATCCAATCTTAGGTTCAGGGAAGAAAACCATGTTGACCCAGCAATAAGCTCTAATAACTCATCAATAAGTTGAAGAGGATATGAGTCCTTTGTAGTTATTGTATTAAGCTTTTGTTAACCTACACAGAAGCACCAGCCACAATTTATCTTTGGTACAAGGATAACTGGTGAAACCCAAGGAGACTCTAGTGGCTCAGTGATTCCTGCTTTCTATATTTCAAGTAGTACAGTATCTTGTTGGCTGCTTCCTGCCTAGCCAATGGGATGCAGCAGGGGTGCTGTTGTATAGGGCGTGTCCCTCCCATCTCAATAGGAATCTGAACCAGGTAGGTCTGGCCAACATCATCTGCAGAAGTGGAAAAGCAGTTTTGAAACTCCTGCAGCAGACCCCACAGCTGGTTTTTCTGTTCAGGTGTCAGCCCTGCTTTAGTGGCTTCAAAAATCTCATGAACAGTTTTCAAATCAGGAGACTCTGTCACACAGAGGTCTGGGTCAGTAGCTGGGGGTGGTTGTACGGCTCGATCAACAGAACCATCTTGGATAGTGTTATAGCCCAGCAAATGAAGGGTTGGTCCTTCCACAAAACTAAAAGTGTAAGAGTTAAATTTGAACCCTGCTCTATGTGTGCACCTGGCATGTGTCTGAGTCTCATATCCTTCTGAGCTTATGCTTAAAAGCTGACGCTGTTATTTTTATTCACTATGATAAAATGTGTTTCCTATTTTGAACCAAGCTGGATCATAATATATATAGGCCAGGGGGTGCCTGTCTGTATTCATAATTTTCTTCCACAAAAGTCCCCTTTAACAAGTCAAGGCAGGCACCCACTAGAAGAAGAAAGTCAAGACCCAAAATACATACATCCTTAATAGGAGCCACCCATGCATCCAAGGAATGTGTCTGCCCTGTGACACATACTGTATGTCTACTCAAGTCCTCCCCAACATGGGTGTTATTTCACCAATGGCTGTGGACAGCATCACACTGGTGGAGGTCCACTGCACCCCTCTCTCAGTACATCTGAACGAACTAAGGAGGCAGTAGCACCCGTGTCAACTAGGGCCTCACAGGTGAGTACAAAAACCCATGTGTGGATATGACAATTAATGCCTTCTCCCAACTGGCCAACAAGCACCTGGTCTGTTCCTCAGAATAACATACATGTTGGGCTGGTTGATGGACCAGTGCTGCCCCGCCTACACCTGCACTGGCTCGTTTCCCGGCACTGCCATACGCTCCCATTTCTTTCTTTCAGGGCAAGAGCACTGGATGCGGCCTTTATGATCACAGTGCCAGCAAGTGGGGGGTCTCATTGAGTGCTGGAATCTTCTGAGGTAATGATGCTACTCCAAGCACCTGGTTTGGCCCTGTCCCCAATGTTTAAGGTTTAAGGTTTCTTTATTTAGTCATGTTTACACAAGAAAACATGAAATTTGCCTTCTCAGTTGCATCTAATAACAGACAGAATGAAATAAAACAGACAAATAGAAACAAGAAAGGTTAAGGTAAGCCAGTTAGATAATACATATTTACACCAAAAAAAATGACAAAACTCATGTTTTTCCAATGACTCTACACAGTGTCAAAAAGGCATGAAGTGTAGCATAACAATTTCAACCTTGTCTAATGAAATTTAGGTTTGCAAGTGTATGGAACCTATTCCAACTGTGCATTTTGAAATTTTTAGCTAACTTATTTGGCCCATTTTGGAAACATGGAAGGAAAATCAGAGTACCTGGAAGTAAATCCATTCAGATTTAAGATGAATTTGTAAATTCCACACAAACAATGACCAGACACAAGCTTTGATCATAGGACAGTGGATTTGTGAAGTGTTAATATTTCCATCTGAACCACTGTGTCGGTTATGAATAGAACAACTTGTCCAAATTATTGCAAATGAAATTTTGCAGTGTACTATCAGTCCTATTGAAAAAATATAGCACAGTTTTAAAGTGGTGATCTTCAATCCATATCCTAAAGATCTAAATGTGCTGGAGCAAAGCTGCAAAGGAACCTGGGCAAGTATGCTGAGCAGGTGGACCCCTACCCCATATAACTGTTTTACAGAAAAATAATTGTCTCAGTAAACCGCAGTTTTGTAATGTCTGAATACCTATGCAAACCAGCATATTTCAACATATTTTTATCTTGTAAGATGCCTGCTGACAAATATTTGTGTTCCTTAATCATGTGAGTAAATAAAATACAAATGCATTAAAATATGCATTTGGATAAGATTTATACACATCCTTTGTAATCCAGCAATATTTGAAAACCTTTAAAAGCGTTTGAATTGTTTTGTAAAGGAGTATAATATTTAACAAACAAAAACTTTAGATAATCAAAAAAAGGTTTTGAAGTCAAACATATTGGATAATCTTTCTAATTATACATGTTTTGGAGAGTGGGGTTATTTACAATAATTTTGCAATAATCACATTTCAAGACGTTTAAGTTACTTCTGGACTATGTGAAGAGTTAATTTCTTAATAAAATAAAATTGACAAACTGTGATTTTGTCTACTGACCTTCTTTCATATTAATTCATGGTGTCTGTAATCAGAAAAGATGTTCTCTCACCTCTTCTGTGTTCTTCATTCATAAGACTGACTCGTTAGAACATCTAGGACCTCATTTATAACATTTCGTGCTGATTTCAATGTGAAAGTATGGGCACGCCAAAAAAACATGAAATTGTGAATGCCAAAAATAATCAGATTTATTAAATCTGGTATACATACATTTCTACACAATTTATCCTTTATAAATAACAATCACCTTGTAAATACAATACAATACAATACAGTTTATTTTTGTATAGCCCAAAATCACACAGGAAGTGCCGCAATGGGCTTTAACAGGCCCTGCCTCTTGACAGCCCCCCAGCCTTGACTCTCTAAGAAGACAAGGAAAAACTCCCAAAAAAACCTAGTAGGGAAAAATGGAAGAAACCTTGGGAAAGGCAGTTCAAAGAGAGACCCCTTTCCAGGTAGGTTGGGCGTGCAGTGGGTGTCAAAAGAAGGGGGTCAATACAATACAATACAATACAGTACAGTACACAGAACAATTTCTCAATATAGTAAGAAATAAAAAATATAAATTTTAGAAGTACAGAGCAGAATGTGACAGTAGATGATATATCCCATAATAAGATTTGGATTTGTATAGAGCCCTGGAGACCTCATCCTTCAAGCTGCCTCCCCCATTTGGCTATTCCACAGCTGAAACAGCGCTGGGCCAGCCAATCCGATGAAAGGACCCCTTTCTCCCACGATTCCTGCGATCCTCCATCTGGGATGACTTTTCCTTTGGCAGGCAAAACAACTTGGCAGGTGGACCATGGCACCAAGTGCCACATTTGAGTACCGAGAAGGAAAAACAGAATAAGTGAGGGTTAGTATACAATTATAACTGTCATGTTACTTATGTTTAAGTGCTAACGACTAACAACAGAGATGCAGTATGTACAGTTAATCAGCAGCTCTAGTCAGCATATGCTAAACTGAAGTAGTGAGTCTTCAGCCGGGATTTAAAAGCTGAGACCGAAGGAGCATCTCTTATAGTAGCAGGCAGACCATTCCACAGTTTAGGGGCCCTGTAACTAAACACTGTTATTTTATTAATCCTTGGAATCATAAGCAGACCGGCATCTTGAGATCTTAATGTGCGCTCTGGTTTGTAAGTCATGATAAGTTCAGACAAGACCTCGACCATTTAATGCTTTATATGTTAAAAGAAGGATTTTGAAATCTGCCCTAAACTTAACCGGGAGCCAGTGTAAGGATTTAAGAACTGGAGTTATGTGTTCGTATTTTCTTGTTCTTGTAATAATTCTCGCAGCCGCATTTTGGATTAACTGGAGGCTGTATAAAGAACAGTTTGAACATCCAGTGAACACCACATTGCAGTAGTCAATCCTACTAGAGATAAATGCATGAATTAGTTTCTCAGAATCCTGTTTATTTAAAAAGCGCCTTAATTTCCTAACATTTTTAAGATGGAAGAAACATGTTTTGGACAACTTTGTAATATGCGCTTTAAATGACATGCTAGAGTCAAAGATAACTCCTAGATTGCGGGCTGATTCAGTAAAATTAACTGGGATTCCCATTGAGTTAAATGATGACAAAATATTATTGTGATCAGCATCATTCCCTCCAACAATTAACATCTCTGTTTTATCTGTATTTAAAGACAAGTAGTTCTTATTCATCCACTCCTTTAATTCACTAACACAACTAATTAAAGACAACATTGGAGAAACTTCATTTGATTTAAATGAAAGGTATAACTGGGTGTCATCTGCATACGAGTGAAAATTAACATTATGTTTCCTAATGAGAGATCCCAGTGGAAGCATGTAAAGTGAAAACAGTAAAGGTCCCAGTACTGAGCCCTGCGGGACACCATATTGAACTTCTGTGTATAATGATGGAGTACTGTCAGCACATTTCTGTACATATTGGAATCGATTTGATAAGTAAGAACTAAACCAAGCGAGAACAGTGCCTGTAAGCCCAACATCATTTTCTAGCCTGTGCAGTAAAATAGAATGGTCGATGGTGTCAAATGCTGCACTTAAGTCCAACAACATAATTACACATAATGTGTGTATATGAATATGTTTCAAACACTGCTCTGAAACATCCAATATACTGAGCATGCTAATCAACCTTATATATACAGGTATGCAGTCATAATGCTGTAGAACTTTATTGGCTGGTACCTGCATTCAACAATATCTGTCTGCACTCTGTAACTGTTAGCGAAAGATCATGCATGGCATTTTAGTATCTGTCCTCTACGTTCTGGGAGTCAGGGAAAAGTGTAAGGCGCCAGCATCTGAGTGGGTAGCCACTATCACCTGGCAAATGTAATGACATGATTGCTGCTACAATGAAACATCATATGAAACACTGAAGGTTCGACAGTTTACCTTGCCATTAAGCCAGCCAAATGTACAGAACCATCATGTCTGCCAAAGCCACTTTACCTCAAAGGAAATGCATCATGAGCTGACCCAAGCCTTTACAGGGTCAGGGTTGACATTACAGATTACTTGTGCATTAATGGAATGTCACTGCTCAGAGTTAACAAAAGTAGCTTCATTCTCGCTACTAGGTGACAACTGGTAGCTGATATAAAATGATAAAAAAAACAAAAAAGTTCTTCAGGTCAAAAACACAGCATTGGCCCTCTTAAAATTGAACTAAAAAGTGGTCTGTATATCATAATCATCACTTTTTATGTGTAATATGTTTGTCAAATCACATTATAACAATGGTTTGGTAATATGAAGTATTAAACACTTAAATCGCCATTTGGCTGGTTTAGCTGCATTTCACTACTTGGAGCTGTTAATTCCCAGGTTCTCTGAGATGTTGCAGCATGTATCAGAGTTGCTATAAATATATGCATATACCCCCAGCAAGTTTTCTTTTAGAAGTACCGATGTTTGCATGGGAAGTTGTATATGCACATTTTGAACCTTTTTTATATGTATGCAATCATTATAGATGAAGCCCAGGTCTACCTTCTTAGGTGTGTCTTGCAAGCTGTGAAATTTTAAAGAAAAATACATATATACAGTATACTTCCAACATACTTATGTTTAATATTCCGAATTTTGCAGCATTCAAAATAATTAACACTATATTTACTTTATGGTTAGCAATGTTGTACAACTGCTGCGTTTTAGGTTTGTATCTTGACCTGAGCTGTGCCTGTGTGGATTTTGTATGTTTTCCTAGTGTATGCGTGAGGTTTTTTCTATAGTCATTTCAGGTTCCGTCCTGCATCCTATAAGCATGCTGTTTAGGCTAGCGTACAGTTCTTAACCTGGCAATGTATGAGTGAGTGTGGATACCTGTGTTCTATTATAGACTGGCACCCTCTTTGGAGCTGGTTCCCATCTTGTACACATGTGCTGCCAAAATAGGAACTGGCTTCACAAAACCATGAATTGCATAATCGAGTTAGAAAACTGATGGATGAATGAATGAATGTTTTCCAGGTTTCTGTGTCTTATTTTAATATACTGCTCCTGTAAACAAGTGAAAAATGTATTATTAAAGAAAAAAAAATAAACCCTTTGATAATAAACAGACTGCAGAAATCCCAAAGATATTTTAAAAAAATTTGATAATTTCTGGGTTAAACAGGTGGTGAAAGATGGAAAAAGGCAATATGGGAATTCAGTATACATGAAGATGAAAGCATTCAGCAGTTTCAGGCCTGCAGTTCTCAAGGCTATATATGCCAGCTGCTTTTTACAAAACTCAGAGAGCCTCATTCATGGTTGCCTTATGTTAGGAACACATTTCAAAATTCATCGACTTTATAGCCAGTCTATGTAGTTTAAGCCTTACACCTGTAGTCATCATGCAGTCTGAAAAGTTAATCATGTCATCTGTAAACTGATTAATGAAGTTCAGTTGTGTGTTGGTTGGGGGTGGAGTTGTGGCCAGGCAGTTTTATCCAAAATAAAACATCGTTTAAAAGAAATGAAAAATGCGTTTTAAATATTGTGTACATATGTATACTGTACAGCCCTGAATGTCTGTCCCTTTATTCTTTGAGTAACTCTCATCATAGGTATTTGTTTACTTTGAAATGTGAGTTACAGTTCTGTGAAGCCTTTACTAGCTATTAAGGCATAGCATTAAGGATAAAGGTAAAGCTTATCATTTCACCTGCAGTTTATTCCAGATTTGAACAGTGAGTTTATTACAGGGTAGCCCAATTCAGATAATAAGCAAATTCCGAATGTCTGTTTGCAGCTTTCTAAGAAAACAGTTTGGAAACTTTATTTTTGTATTGTATCTTTTTTAGTTTGTTAATTTTATTAACACTTATGAAATAAAAGACTGGTCTATAAATTGTTGTCTTGTTCAGTTTAGAGGTAGAAAATAATTTTGATTTTCTGTCCCATTTCTCCTTCATTAAAATTGAAGGACAAAAGATTTTTTTTCCTCTAAACTTTGGTTTAGCTTCTGCTCATACCCAAAGTTATTACAGAGAGAAACTGAAAATGATTTAATATTGATTTTAATTCCCTGCCTTTGTTTAAGCAAGAATACAAATGTAGTGACTTACCTAATTCCGTCTTAATTTCCTCATTCTGAGTGACTCTTTGCTGAGGTAACTGCAGTACCAGATCATATAACTGTCAGTCTACTTTTTATTACCCATTTAATTTTCATAATTAACAATCAGACCAGCCTGCTGACATGTGTCTACAAGCAGAGCTACAGTGGATGAATCTGCTGATTATAGTTACAGAAGCAAGTTATCACTGCCTGAGCTGCAATCAAAACATTTTTAGTTTGATTTGAAATCTTTTATATTCAGCTTCATAATGAGATCTCTTTTACAGCAGTCTTTTAACTTACATTTATCAGAAGATAGTCTGAATTAATGCCTTGTTGACAAACTTACTGTTTTTCTTTTCACTTTTAAATGATTTACCCCATGATATATGCAGCCTCACAATGGAGACATCTATTAGGCTAATAGAGGCGCACACCTTCTTGTTGCTTGTAAAACAACTGGGTTTGAGATTAGATTAGATTATAACATTTACTTGCCATTTGCGTACGTACATGTGTATTGAAACTCTTGTGCTGTTCTCTCCTTAAAAAAACTTAAACAGCAATAAACATAACAACACAACAAATAATAATAAATAACAATAAATCATCATACATATAAAAAGTAACCTATCTATGCTATCTCTGATTTCTGTTAAAAACTATAACCTGCACCAGGATTGATGGTATATTTGTAATGCATATATATACATAATTAGACATATATAAACAAAAGACCTGTGTATGTATGGAGGAGTCCGCTCTGGTCACACTCAACCACAGTCACTAGATGGCGCATATGCATGCACTTTTACATTTTTTCGGTGCTTGCATGCACATCGCTTCTCACTATGAAAGACCTGTGTGCAGCATACGCAGCCACACAACAACGACGTCTTGCTAATGACACAGATGAAGAGACACAACATCGAAATGAACAAACACTGAGGCTCAACAATGTGCAAGTGAATTCCCTCAGCAATGAAGGGCAAGGTTTGAAGTTTTCACTGAAAGCATTGTCTATCTGGACGTATTTTCTTGAGACAAAGATTAATAGGACTTATATGCCAGTGATACGGCTAAGATATGGTTATCGCCAGTGTCTTCTTACAAAAGCCAGTGGGGCAGCAAGCACAGGTGAGTCCACATCCTCTGCATTTTATAATTCTTAAGAGAATGCAGAGACCTCTCCAAGTTCATGAATATAGTAAAACCTCTAGGGATTCTTCAGGTTGTTTTTTGTCCCAAAAACCACACACAGCTAGTGTATAATAAGAGAGAAATGCATAATAAAAAAGGAAATATGACTTAGAACTTGAGCTTCCCAAAATCGAGCAGCTAATGAGTTGGCAAGGTGGGTTACAGCTTGAGTCAAAACTAATTTCTCAGTTCAGTAAAGTTTGTTTTAAAAGTTTGGTGAAAATTTGAAAAGGAACAAATCACTAAAGTTTGGAAAAAAGTTATTACACATGCAGAATAAAAGGCAAAAAGTGAAAAAGATTTCTTCTGCAATTGTCCTTTTTCTTGTTAAACTTCAGTTACTTTCAGTATTTAAAAGCTATGTTATTTCTTTATGGCAAACTTAAATAAGCTTCACTTAATACATTCAGTACATTCTGTAAGTACATACGATATAGTTTGAAACTGCTTTATCCTCCGTGCCTTACCAACTTCAAGGCAGATAGATAATTAACTGGGACTAATATTTAGTCAGAGGAACAAGAAATAATTAGATATTCCATTTATAATTTAGCTTGTGGGAGTTATAACAGAACCTCCCATTGTCTATGCTCTAATATATTTAGGCAAACATTTTAACACAACTAAGAAAATACTTATATCAATTTAACATAAACTTACTAACTAACAAATGGCTCCTATAGATACCTATCCCCACACTGAATGTCCTCAGCTTTTAATCTGGTAGCTACTGTAGAAAAGGTACTTAATTATATAAAATACTGTGTAAAATTAAAAATATATTATAGAATATATAATATAAAATAGTGCTTGCTGTGGGATTTGATGTTCTTTGATCTGCTGTGCCTGATGTGGTTAACTGAGATCCTCTACGTGAACAGAGAGTGACCTGGATGGTCTGGGTCTTTAAGGATGGGCTTAGCTTTATTCCGGCAACCATGGATGAATAAAGTATCTATAGAAGGTAAATGAGATCCGATTAGTCTCTCAGCAGTCCTACTAATCCTCTGTAGAGCCTTCCTCTCCTTCAGTGTGTTATTCACTACACTGTGATGCCTCTGGTGAGAACACTCTCCACTAATCTCCAGTAGGGCTGAATAAGAGGTTGTTGATTCAGGGCATCTTTTTTCAGCAGCCTAATAAAATAAAAACACTGCTGAGTTTTCTTGATGATAGCTGTAGTATTAATTGACCCAGTCAATTTTTTTAAATAGCCAGGCCAAAGAACTTAAAGCCATCTATTACCTTTGATAAACAGAGGCTGTGGAGGGGGGCACAACTTCATAGAGTACTGAATAAGCTCCTTAGTCTTGGCTCCATTTAGAACAAGGACATTCTCTTCTCTGTTGCTAATTGAATCGGCCACCAGAGGCAGCAGCCCTGAGGAGTTCTTGTACTTGTTATTAGTTCAGCTGAAACAGCACTGGCTGACCTCACCACCTCTGGTCATTCTATAAGAAAATCTAAAATCCAGTTACAAGTGGTTTTGGGCTGCCCAAGATCTTCCAGCTTTGAAATAAACTTATTAGGTCATCCAGTATTAAAGGCTACTGGGATTTCTTGATAATAGCTAAAGTATTAATTGACCAATTAATTGTAATCCATGAAAACAATGAACTTCAACACCAGTTTCTCCAGGCACCTCATGGTGACTGATGTGAGGGCCACTGGATGAAAATCATTCAGACAGGTCATTGGTACAATGACGAAATACTTAATTAAATGTGGAACAACAGCCTGGTCCAATGAGATGCTAAAAATATCTGTATATACACATGCCAACTGAGAAACACAGGGTTTCAATACTTTCAGTGACATTCCATTGGGTCCCACTGCCTTATTTGGATTAACCTTAAAACTTAAGAACCTGTGCATGCATCACCAGGTACCATCCAGGGTATCACATGGTGATCTGGGAGAAAATTTTATATTAAGGTCTTCAAAGTGACCATACAAAATATTAAATCTTCTTGGAAGAGTGTTATCCATATGTATATGCTGATATTTCTGTACCCCTTGAAATTTGTAATGCCCTGGATACCATGCCACATGTTCTGGGTATTATTACCAAAATAGCCATGTTCCAATTTTTGTGCGTACATCCTGTTGGCTGTTCTAATGTCCTTCACCAATGCATAGCAAGCCTGCTTGTACGGGAGGTGATTTCCAGCTCGAAAAGCAAGGTTACATTCCGTGATCCTGTGTCTAGCCTCTTAGTTTAAGCCAAGGCTTTTGACTCTGTAAAACTCAAATAGTCCTTAAAGGAACACATATGCAGGTACACAAATTAATATAGCAGCAAACAGTCTCTGTTTACTTATGGATATTGCACGTGGCTACCGTAAACAGATCAATATCATTGATTTCTAAACAGTACTGTAATTCAGCCAATGCTTGGTCTGACCATATCTACATAGTTTTCACAATAACTGGTTCTGCTTTAAGCTTCCTGATTATAAATGCTGCAGCAGGATGGCTATATGATTGGACTTGACAAAATGTGTCTTTGGTACTGCACCATATGCCTTTTTGACATAACTGTAATAATGTATTCTGATCCCTATTTGGAAAATAAATGTACTGCTCATATAAATGTTTTTTAAGATTACAATGATTAAAATCTCCCAAAATAATAAAAGTAGTATCAGAGTATGTGTTTTCATATTTACTAACTGTAAGAGACACATTCTTTAAGTTAATGTTAATGGTAAATTTACCTTGTTTTGCTTAGCTTGAATTTAAATGTAATTTAGCTTTAAAATAGGTAATGTAAGATTCTCATCCACCCCGTATTGGTTAAAATTAATGGAATGTTAATAATGTTAGATTTACATGACAACAGTATACTGTAGCTCTTGGATTGAAGTAAAACAGCTAGAAAGAAACATTACAATTAACAGCATATAGTCTTTTGAATGTTATGTACGTTATGTACGTATGTCCTAGTGTATGTGATAACAGCTAGAAACCTTGAATATAGAAATAAATACCATAAGCAAGAAGTTTTCCCCTTTTCCCTTTTTTACAGAAATTATCAACCTTTTTCCTTGTTTTTTGTGTGAATTGTTTGCTTTGATTCTCACTAAAATCTTTAAAACAAAGACTTTGAAGTTTTTTATACAAGTCATACTACTGCTGGAATACCTTTCTGGTAGCTGAATTTAAATTATTTATCATAAAATTCTTTCTGTGCTTCATCATCAGTAGCAGACAGGGGAATATAAACAATACTCAAAATAAAGCACCTCAGTTCTTTCAGTAAATAAAATGGTCTATATCTAATTATCAGATATTCCTCATAAACTGAAGAAAATTTTGATAATACGTTAATATCAGTACAGCAAGACAGTTTGACGAGGACTGCTATTCTTCCAATCTGAATTTTCGCTACATTCCTATAACCTGCCGGTGTAATGGCTTTGTCAGGAATCTTCTAGTTCAGCCAAGTTTTACAAAAACAAAAAACTGAGCAATTTCTAATATGCCACTGTGTTGTGATCTTACTGCAAAGATCTGAATGTTAGCAAGAAGAATATTCGGAAGGGTTAGCCTACCATGGCTGACTAAACACAAGCTTAAGGATAGCAGCAACTTTGACCAGGGCAGTAGTATTTTTATTTTATCAAGTCAATTCTCTTTTTAAATGATCATTTCATTGCATTCCAAAGTGTAAAGCACTGTATAGTATTTTTTAAATATTTTACTTATATCTTGTTATTCAGTGGTTTAAATTCTAACTGATTGATTTTTGTGATGCAGTTCTGATTTGGCTTAATTTTCTGGGCTAAGGCATTATTAGCTTTTCCATGTTCATAATAAAAAAATATGTGACTAATATGGTAGTTGTTCAGCTTCTTTTGTAATCAAAAGATTGAATTCTTATGACAAAATAAGTCATTGTTGTAGAGCTCAGCAGTGATTGATCTTAAATATTTTTATTGATTTTATAGATACCTATGAATTCTTCCTTTGCCCTTCTAGTTTGCAGCCAGTCAACCCTGATTCTTTTACCGTCCAGTTACAAGTTCCTCTGCTCTCTGTTCAGAAGGGCCTATTAAATCCCAGCCAATTAGCATTCAGAGTGTCTCTTCCAGTTCCCTCACAATTACTTCTAGGTCAGGTGCTAGTCCTCTTTTGCTCCAGGGACACCAGAATAGAGCTCCTCTTAGTGGCATCTGTTGTCTCTGTAACCCCATAAGGGTTTGTCCATAAAGTGCAGCAGAACTGCATGAATTCCTTAATGCCCCACATCTGGACTGAATCTCACAAAAGATTATGTATTGATGAGTTTTTCCATTATTATAATACAGGCCTCTACAAAATTTGTGTCAAGAACTCATTACTCATTAAAGTTTCATATTCAAGAGTATTTATAGCCAGCAAAGCAATATTTCTAAAGTTTATTCATATAATTATTTTTGTTTTGATTATGTCCTTTTGTTAGCATTTTGTGTGTTTTGTTCATGTTTACAACTGTGTGTTTTGTGCGTTTTAGAACTTTAGGTCATTCGAACAATGAACGTTGCTAGACATGATGTATATCCTGTGGGGTGTGAGGTGTCACAGTGATATAAAAGATAGTGTAGGACTGACTAGCATTATTAATCTTGTTACACCTGGAACAGAAGTAACTGGATTAACACTAGAATTACCAAAGCCTACGAAAAAATTCATAAATTTATTCCTATCGTAAATCCCTTCGCACCTCTCCATCAGCGTCTTTTGTCTTGTAAATATGTTAATAAGCAGCAAGCAGCCTGCTATCACAACTCCCCACCACTGCACAAAGTTCTCTCAGCTCAAGTCTGTTTACCTGCGTGTCAGGAAGTCCAAATATCAAATAAACACTTTTAGAAAAGGTACAAGTATAACAAAACAAGTAAGAGTATAACTGCAGAAAAAGAACACGTGATAGGGTGCGACATTGACACATCTTTAATATGACTGCTTTGGTGGTGCAACGGTAAGAACTGCTGACTGGTAATCAAAAGGTCACGAGTTCAACTCTGGATGACTTAGTTTTGACAAGTGAGCTGCTCTTATTCCTACTATTTTAGAATAAAAACATAAATCTGATTTGAGTATATAACAGCTGGTGTAAATTTATGGTACTCGTAAAGATTAGCTTTGTTTTTTGTTTTTTTATTCAGTTTTTATTCTCCCAGTCACGTTCACACTCCCCCATGTGACACTGCCCTTTACACAAAAAAACGCGCTATTACAGAGGTGAACTCAGATGATGATGAGGGTCCTACATCAGAGAAAAAATGCATGTCACACTTTTGCCGTCGCTGTACTTTGTATATGTGCACAGGAACTTCTGCAGTCTACTTATAACTTTACACTGAAGAAAGTAAGTAAATAAATTAGGGTAAATAGGTAAATAACATTAGATCTAGCTTTTATATACAAAGTACAGTGACAGCAGCTTCCACCTGCAGCTATAGACTCTTCAGTACGCAAGTGACTCTCCAACTAGTGTTTAGATCTGGATGGTGTATGTGCCCAAAAAAGAAGTTTGACTGCATTCTTGTGTCATTGCTTGCAAAATGAAGTGTCAGCATGCACTTTTCGTGACATTACACATATTTTTTGAACATGCCCGTGTCGATCAAACACAGGAAGCTCTACGGTCTACTTGTGACTTTACAATGTAGGAAGTAAGTAGATCAATCAGGGTAAATAGGTAAATAACATTCGATCTGGCTTTTATATACAAAGTACAGCGACTGCAGTTTCCACCCGCAGCTATAGACTCTTCAGTATGCGAACGACTCTCCATGCTAGTGTTTAGATCTGGATGGTGTATGTGCCCAAAAAAGAAGACTGACTACTTTCTTGTGCCATTGCTTGCGAAATGAAGTGTCAGCATGCACTTTTTGTGGCATTACACATATTTTTTGAACATGCCTGTGTCGATCAAATACAGGAAGCTCTGCAGTCTACTTGAGACTTTACACCGTAGGAAGTATGTAAATAAATCAGGGTACATAGGTAAATAACATTTGATCTGGCTTTTATATACAAAGTACAGCGATGGCAAAAGTGCAACGTGCATTCTTTCTCCGATGTAAAACCCTTGTCATCATCTGACTTCAACTCTGTTGCATCTCTCAACTCTCTCTATACCTATGTCTTTGTTTTTTGTAAGTGCAGCTTTGACATCATGGACCATAAGGTGCATACTAGTGGTAGTGCTGCTGCTTTGCAGTAAGGAGACTGTGGAAGATTGTGGGTTCGCTTCCCGGTTCCTCCCTGTGTGGATAGCGCTTTGAGTACTGAGAAAAGCGCTATATAAATGTAATGAATTATTATTATTAATTCAGCGTGAGCAGGAACACTTAATAAAACTGAATAAAAAAAATTCAAGTGACAATGAGATACCAAGAAGGCAGATTCACCAGCGTTTGTGTGTCAGCTTTTGTGTGCCGTCCAGATCAGAGAATTTCCAGTTCCATTGTCTCAAAACACCTCTCACATCTACAGTTCTTCCCAGTTTTGCATAAAAACTAACAGTGTCAGAATCCAGGTGGGGGTGGTAGTATGTATCGGGATCGTGACTGAGAGAATAAAAGTGACAAAAAAAACGCTAACTTTTACAAGTATTACAAATTTACACTGGCTGTTACAGACACAAATCAAATGTATGTCTTTATTGTATAATATTAACAATAAGACCAGCTCACTACTCAAAACGGCAAATATACAAGGCAGTTAGGATCGATCTGGGGGACTCTTGACTACAAGACAGCAGTTCTTACTGCTGTGCCACGGAAGCTGTTGTATCATCCTTGTACCTTTTGTGAAAGTGTTTATTTGATCTTTGGACTTCATGCTCCACACATTATACAGTTTATGTCTACATTTTGTCATTTATTACTGTAATACTAGCGTGTTGTACTGTGTTAGTCATTATGAATGTAGAGAAAAGCCAAGCAAAATGACACCTTTTATTGGCTAACTAAAAAAGATTACAATATGCAAGCTTTCGAGGCAACTCAGTCCCCTTCTTCAAGCAAGATGTAATCACTTGCCTGAAGAAGGGGCCTGAGTTGCCTGAAAAGCTTACACATTGTAATCTTTTTAGTTAGCCAATAAACAAGGTGTCATTTTGCTTTGCTTTTCTCTTCATGTATTACTAAAATATGAAAACGTTTCTGTTTTAACAATGTGTTTACATAGCTTGTTGTAGAAACGGAACACACATGAAATGCATGTGTTTCAAATAGCAATCTATTATTTCCCTCACTAGGTACCTGACTCCCAGATAATCAAAGCATGAGCTGGGAGAACTTTGTGCTCGTTCTGTGTTGGTGAGGGGATGGAATAGTTGGCTGCTTGCTGCTTGTCTTGATCGGCACATTTACAAGATAAAAGATTCTGATGGAGAGGTGCGAAGGGATTTAATGTGGGACTGATTTATGAGTTTTTTCGTAGGCTTTGGTAATTCTAGTGTTAAAAAGTTGGTAAAAGACACTCTTAATATCAACTTCATCGTGACTAGGCTTCTCTTTGGAATGCAGGCTTATCTGATAAAATGATCAATCACAAGCCAACTGAACAATTCACAAACCTTGATGGACAAAAGTATGCTATAATAGTCAGACAAAACAGATGAGTTTATGTGCACTGAAGAAACCAATGCCAAAATGCCTATTCCTTCCTTTCTGGGCTATTCCTATTAAGCTCACTGCTCAGGGTGACTGTAACTCTGCTCTGTGTAGCAGGACCTGTTGCCTATAGAGTGTGGCCACAATAAATAATGGAGCAATCTCTTTACTCCAAAGGGTAACTGTGTTCTGGACTTCAAGGGTGGAAAACTTGTCTGTATTGGAGTTGGACGAAAGTGACATTTGTCAAAACTTTGCAAAATAGCAAAAAATAGCAAATGCATCTCTTCCTATGATGGGAGCTGACAAACTCATCTTAAATCCATTTGGAATTTTCAGTGAGTCATCTAACACTCAGACACAGAAACTGTGTGTGTGTAGGGTAAGCCAGTGGAGACTAGTTGTTGAGCACCAAGTGCAAGGTGCAGGCATTAGGAATGTTATAACTAGCTAAAGAACCTATCCATTTTGACCACAGTAATCAAAAGATCTGAATTCATATGTTATGTGCTCTTTTCTATTAGAGAGGAAAAGTTCAACTAAGCTATTGTAATTTTATGTTTTGTGTTGTTTTTTTATAGATATTTACCTGCAGGTAAACACATGAATTTTTTCAAGACACCACACTACTGTGTTTTTTAAGTGTTGTGGTAATCAACACATATTTATCCATTTGTTTTTGTAACCTGCTTAGTGTCAACCCAAGATGGAACCTATTGCAGGGCTCACACATCCTCCGGTCCATACTCACTCCAGTTGTTGCAATACAGAGCTGCCTATAAATACAACCTGAAGCTCTTTAGTTCTTCAATGTGGGAGTAAACCAGAGTACCTGGAGTAAACCCATGTTGATATTGGAATAATGCAAAAGCTCCACTCAAACAGTGCAGGGTGAGAATCAACATAGGAGTTTTGAGCAGTGGGGCAGGAACAGAAACAATTTATGCTCATATCTGCCCTTTGACAATTTTAATTGAGTTTAACTGTCTTGGTTTCAGTTTTTTTTCTTATTTCTAGAATAGTGATGCTAATATTACAAAGAACATGTTATTTTTCAATAGCAAAATGACAAAGGCCAACTATTTCTTCAGTAAAATTGATCATTCAGAATATTTCAAGAGCCATGTTTTATTTTGAATTTCTAAGCTATAGGTTAGCTATTATCAAAGCATGCTGATAAAATTTAAAAGTGCAGTAAATATAGTAAATAAGACATTTAATTAGACTTTGTTTCTTAAATTATACATTAAAAAAAAGTTTTAGTCTGACTATAAACCTTTAAAACAACAGTTTCATCAACAAGTAAATATTATTTTTAAATGATTACAAGATAAGAAGGTGCAATTTACACAAAGATATTTACAAAAATTGTAAAAATGCTTTTGTTTTTAAACCTTGTCTAAAAGTGACTGGAAATCAATTATGGCTTCCTGATGGATAATTTCTCTCTTTACAGAATAATTGCATATTGAATTTTAACAGAAGATAGCATCAAATCTGCAAACAATGAGGGAGTAAAGTGATCTTAAAAAGATTAAAGGCATATCAAACAAGTGGACTTATCATATATCAATTAAAATTAATGGAACCAAGATGTGAGAAGTCATCATCTATATTTATTTGTGACAATTAGTAACAGTAAAATGTTAAACAGATGAATAAAATAAAAAGAGTTAAAATATCTAGTTTAAAAGATAAAATACCTTTTAAAATGTGATTTTTTTTTTAGTCTGTATTTAAATGCACTATGGAACAAATATTATTATATGCATTTTGACAAAATGAACAAACCATGTAATAATAATAAAAAGAAAATACAAATTGCAAATATTGTTTTCTTCTCTTTACTAAATAATTCTCTTTACACTTTTAATTCAATTCAGGATTATGGTGGAATTCTATCCTGACAGAACAGGCACAAGGTAAGAACTAACCCTGGAAAGGAAATCATAAGCCCCACTAATGCACACATTTATACTCATAGCCATGCAAAGCCAATTAACATGCATTTTTGGGATGTGTTTGGAAAAATACAGTACCCAAGTAAATCTCAAAGAAATGGGGAAAACTTGCAAGCTCCACAAAGAACATTCAAACACAAAGTTCTAATTGAGGACAATGGAACCATGCAGCAGCAATGTCAATAACCATGCAGCCTTTTACTAAAACATAAACATTGTAAACATATTTTAAACATATTCGTTTGAACTATTATTTATATGGTCTTGTTAAAAAGTACATTAGCTCTTCCCTATTAGCTTTCTTTTTGTTTACCGTTGTATAGTAATAAGTCTTGTGTACTTTTATAATTCTTAGAACTTTGTTTTTTGAACCATATGCTCCTAAAAGTTTATTTATATGAATGGACTAATGGGAAGAGCCAGACAAAGAATATTGTATAAAGGATATAGGAAATTTGGTGATTCTGAATTGGCCCTAGTGTGTGCTTGGTGTGTGGGTGTGTTTGTGTGTGTCCTGCGGTGGGTTGGCACCCTGCCCAGGATTGTTTCCTGCCTTGTGCCCTGTGTTGGCTGGGATTGGCTCCAGCAGACCCCCGTGACCCTGTGTTCAGATTCAGCGGGTTGGAAAATGGATGGTTGGATGGATGGATATAGGAAATATGGAGAAATCTGTACAATTTATGAACAAGGTTCTGCATTAACACTTTTACTTTCTCTGTTGTGGTTTGAAATGTGGCAAAGCCCAGATATGGTTGTTGAAAAAAACAAAATAATATAATTTATTTCTAACATAAGGATAACAGAAGAAGGATATATGCAAGTATACATGTATTGTGGTCGGGTATAGTAATGACAGACTCTATACAGGTGAATTTTTGGGACACCAGCCGGGTCGTCCCTTTTATTTGTCCGCAGATATCAGCAAAAGAAAAGAAAAAAGTTGAACGTAAATAACGCCTAATGGCGCTTCTCCCCAGTCCTGGTTAAAGTAGAAACAATAAGGATTTGGTTGTCTTGTAATCGAGGCTAGATGACCTCAGTGGGTAGTCTCCCGGTACTGCAGATGAAGTAAGAGAACACAAAATTAGTTGCAGTGCCCCCTCTTGTTCTGGCGGTGTACTACTTAATTCAACAGAGCCTTTGAGGAAGTTCTCCAATTCACATTCATGACAATATATACATATACATATATATATGCAGGGAAAAAAAAGTTTGGTTTGTAAATATGTAAATTAGTTGAGATATATATATCAATTCAGATACATTGGTTTGAATATATACATTGGTTTGGATACATCCATTCAGATATATACATTATTTCAGATAGAAAGATGGAGATATATATTCCTTGGTTTTTATAGGTCCTTTCTGATATATAAATATACATTGGTTAAGATATATAGATTGGTTGATATACATTGGGTTAGATATATATTGTCAGAACTTTGAACCCCTTTGAGACCCTCCCCAACTGTGCTGCATACCGAAACATGGTTGACACATCTGTTGAGGATTGCTAGTCCATTGCCAAGGTAACTACAGCTTTGCGGTGCCACCAAGGCAACTGCAAGTTCACAGCCTCACCGGTAGGGATGGGAATCGAAAACCGGTTCTTGTTGAGAACCGGTTCCCACTGTTTCCATTCCTTGGAATTGTTTGCCATTTTTGCAAACGATTCCCCTATCGATTCCAGTCGCCTCGAATGACGTCACCGCGTTGCGTAGCGTCATTTACCCAGCAGGAAACATGGCGCCTAAGCGGCACAAATGCTCAAAAGTTTGGTTATACTTTACGAGAAAGGATGACAACAGGGCAACTTGCAATACTTGCAAAGTAGATATTTCATCAAAGGGAGAAAACACTACGAATATGCAAAAGCAATTGCACACAAAACACGCGATAACCTTAAATGAATGTTGTGTTTTTGATCCGCTCCGGACTAGTGAATCTCAACCCAGCAGCAGCGGTAACGTTTGCAGGTCCTCTCCCGTTAATACGGCAGGTAACTAATCAACTAACATTGCATATTATGTTAGCGCGATTTGCCTTATTGCAAAACCTGCTATCACTGTGCATTGCATTCAGATGATCATGACGAGAGAGACAGACAGAGTCTGGCTGTCTCAGATGCTGGCAGTTCTCGCTGCAGTCTACCGGTAGCTTCTCCTTTCACAAAGGCGGGGAAAAGTAAAATGACACAGGCCAGGATAGACGAATGTCACCGAGCAGTGACTAAGTTTGTGGTAAAAGGCTTGCACCCATTTGCCACAGTAGATGCCCCCGATTTTCGGTAAGTGAATGTGTTTAATTGTAGGCTAAGTCAGGGAATGTCAAATTTGCGTGTTCTCCTCTTACCAGATGTTTCATCCGTTTCCATTTCTGAGCTGAAATGTGTTGAAGGCAGCCGTCACTGCAGATGGATGGGCAAGTTTTAGTCAAGATCATTACCTCACAGTAACGCTGCATTATGTCAGGAATGGCCAGGCTCAAGAAAAAGTCCTCAAAACCAAACCAGTGTAACAGGGACAGCTGTAGAAGAGGAGACTGATGAGATCTTGGAGGAGTATGGTATCAAAGACAAGGTTGTGGCAGCCACTGTTGATAATGCGGCCAACATGGATGCAGCTGTCAAAATAGTTCATGGTTGCAGAATTGCACTGTGCACAGTTCCATTGGACTTGAGTTGATTGTATTTGTTGCTGGCTGATGTAGTTTTATTTTTGAGTGCTCAGCTCATATATACTTTTAAAAAGGAGAGTGTAAATGTTACTGGACATTCTTGTGTAATTGCCACAGAATAATTTATGTTATACTTTGTTATTGCTACAGAAGAATATTTATTTTATTATTATTTTACATTTACACATTTTTTTCTGGGGACCCCGTGGCACCCCATCGAGGAGCCGTAGGCTGTGGATCTCTTAAGATCTCACTGTTGGGTTTGTAAGGTCATGCTACTCCTAAATTTCTATCTTGTTCAAAGATAAGATATAAAACAAAGTTCTAAACTAATCGACCTGTGTGTTCTCCTTTTCTAAAAATAAGAATCGATAGGAGAATCGATAAAGAATCGAATTGTTAAACAGAATCGAAAATGGAATCGGAATCGTGAAAATCTTATCAATTCCCTTCCCTACTCACCGGTAACATGTCTGTCGCCCAATGGTTGATGTAAAGAACATTCTAACCCAGCCACTGACCTGGCGGCATCACTGCTTGCTTGCTGTGTCTGTGTGTATTTATGTGGTAGCTCCCATTTGAATAAATAGCCTGACTGTTTCTGTTTTAATTGGAATAAAGTTGATTTTCTTAAAGCCTTTGAACTCAGGGTCTTTTCTCGGGTGTAAGACAGTGACTCACGTGTCACATGGTACCAGAAGTGGGATCTTGCAATGATGGATCCTCAGCAGGCACACAATTATCCACTCCCACTAGAGCTACACTTGCCCATCCCAAAGATTTGCTGGTGAAGATGACTCCCTCAGATGACCCACAGTGTTTTCTTTTCTGTTTTGAACACAGGAACACTGATGTGCTGGGATAATAGAGGCTGGGCAGCTGTTTTGGCCCCTTTTTGACTGGGGAGGGCCTATGGGTCATGCAAAAACTTAGTCCCAAAAGGCTTGATGATTATGACTTCCTGAAGCAAACAATGCTCCTTTGTATGGCTATGAGCCCCTTGTCCAAGAAAACAGGTCCGGGACTTAGCGGGCCTGATCCAAAGCTGGTTTTAGGGAGACACTTTGAGCACATTGTGGAAAAGCTCACTATTGACACAGTCTTGTCAGGGATGAATGAAGACCTTTGTGTTGAGATGCTCTGGAACAATGTCACTGCTAGACCTGACATGGAGGGCGCCCAAACCATTTGGAAACAGAGGGGCTATCCTAACTTGGCACTGACTTAGACCAGACCATTTTATCCCTAATCGCCGAAACTTTGGGTCGCAACCTCCACCTCCACCTCATCCTTGCCTTTCCTCAGAGCAATATCTTCTGCTACTCCCTTCCTCAGATCCTCCTGTTCAAGCCTGGGCTCCTAGAGTTGCTAACTCCATTGTTGGGGACACAAGAACCAGCACCAGAAGTAAAAGGCGCTATCATAGTAACTCCATAGCTCAGACAGAGTGCAGGTGCTTTCGCCATGACTAACTGGGGCATTGGGATTCAGTCTGGTCCAGGTATGCAGGTTGCAGGTTTCACCTGCAGTGTTGAAGAAAGACAATTTTAAGGTCTCTATAAAGTTGGCCGGATGTGAAATCTTGGCCCTGTTGGACTCTGGTAGTGACCTCTTCATCTCTTCATAATCTGTTGTGACTTGCTCCGGCCGATTCCTTACACAAAGATGGACATTTGTGAACATTCGCTGTGTTCAAGGAGATGTTAAAGAATAAGAGACTATCTTACTCCCTCTGAAATTTAAAGGGACAAACTTTAAAGTTTGTACTGTTGTATCAGATTCTTCACCATGGCCTCTTTTAATACGGAAGAGGAATGCCCTCTTCCTATGTGTGCTAGCCACCTGCAGAGCACCTCTTTCTGAAGTATAAAGGGAGAGGCTCACTGCTGACAAGGTCAGTCATGGAGCCAGCTTAGTGATTGAAACTGATTTGTCCAGCAAGGTAGGAGAAGAGCCATCACCTGAGGGTCCAGAACAATTGGAAGGCTCTTCAAATTAGGCACTCGCACCTTCAACCTCCACCTCAGGTGATTTCTGATTGCATAGGGGAAGGGCTGATTGAACAGTTGGTGGTCCCGAGTGGACATAGAGAGATGGTTATAAAAATTGCTCACACACATGTCTTGGGAGGCCATCTTGGCATGGAGAAGACAAGGTATCAAATTTTGAAACGTGATACTTATTTTGGAGTCCCATTTTTGGATGGCCCATTGTTGGCCCACTTTCAAGAGTAAGAATGGTTATTAGTATATGCTTGTGTTGGTTGATTATGAAACAAGATACCCTGAAGTGGCTGCTCTGCAGAGGTTCAACACTCAAGCTTTTGGTAAGGCTGTATTAGAAATATTCACACATACTGTACTGGCAGTCCTCACGAGATCTTAACTGACCAGGGTACGCCCTTCACTTCTCACATCATGAAGCAGCTCGGTGGTTCGCAATGCAACTCACATTATGAGATTTGTTGATCAGGTTGTTTTGCTCCAAGAACAGATTTCTAAATTGTCCTGTATCATGGTGGAGCATCAGCAGACAGGAACAGGAGGCGCAAAAAACATAATTAAGACAAGAAAAGAAAATTTCATCAATTCAAAAAGGGCAATTGGGTAATGGCTTTGGTCGGATCACATAAATTTCAGGTGAAGTTATGTGCTGGGCTGTGCACACTGAGGGTGAGCCATGGAAGCAGTCACATTGGTTCTACTGGTTTATCTGTAGTAAATGCAACCTCACTTCAAGTGGCACTTCAAATAAAGACATTTTGCCTTAACTGGTTCCAATAGACAACTGCTTTAGACATTTAGTTAGCTTCTACATTACCTGCAGAGATGGGACCTGAAGTAAAAAACCCTACACGTTCACCACAGCCATTGAAGATGGAAGTAACAGAGTAGTTAAACAATAAAAGAGCACAGTCAAGATACTGTGCTCTATGGATGTACAAGCAGATGTAAAAATCCACAGTTTTTCCAGAGCATGCCAAAATCATACACCACTCCAAATGCATATCTCGAGTCAGAATATATTTTGACTCATTTCTGCAAATGTGTTTGCTGATATGTGCAAATAATTCTATAGTTTAAGTTGCACGAGGCCAAGGTTAAGCAATGTATTCAACCAGTGAATTTGCATAATCTGACACTCAAGTACCTGAAAATAAGTGAAAAAAGATAAGGAATCCTCATACAAATTTATATCTGGATCTTGCAATACTGTTTAATATAAATCACTTCTGGGCAAAACATACTCTTCTTTCTTCTTCTGTAGAATGAAAGGTGGCTGGTGGAGCACATAGTGCTGAAATATAACAGAAAGATAAGACAATTTAGCAATTTCATATTTGCTAAGACTAGTGGACAAAACACGTTGTGTTTCTTTAGAGGGCAAAAGAACAGAAGGAGTATGGGGATCTAACATGTAACAGTTAAAAGACATTTTTGGTTTTGCCACTTTGAGTGTGTGATAGGCTGATGATAGTTACTGGGCAAAGACAAGGTGAAACCAGTAAAGTTACAGGGTCCAGCCACTTAGAAAAGTAAGCAACAGGCTAAAAACATTTTTCTGTGCCAGCACAGATAGAGAAGTTGTATAGGGTAAATAATACACTATATCGTTATTTGGAACACATGCATTTCATGTGTGTTCCGTGTCTACAAAGATCTGGGTAAGTGTGGGATGAAAGGAAATGTGAATCAAGAAATGCTGAACACATACCTAAAGCAGAAACATTTTCCATATTATACTAATAATGATGTGAAGTGTATAATGTGTGAAGACTTTAGCCCAAATATTAAATAAACACATGCACATTTATTCAAGAATATAACCAAAGTAAAAAAAAACATTCAATTTACATGTTACTGTCAATGAGTTACAAACCCAATCTCAAATGTCAATTGACAGAAAAATAATACGTGTTCCTGGATGGTGCAGTGGTATGAGCTGCTGCCTTATAACTGAAAGGTTGCTGGTTCGAGCCCCAGCACTTCTCGTTTTGAGTAGTAAGCTGCTATTATTGTTATTAGTATAATATAATAAAAACATACATTTGACTTGAGTCTGTAACTCCCAGTGTAACTTTCAGCTACTTGTAAAAGTTAACTCTTTTTTTTTTATTCAGTTTTATTCTCTCAGTGACGTTCACGTGGTGCTATGAACTTGCCTCTCCCTTTCTGAATTGATGCTGTTTATCTCCATTCTTTTCACAAGAGCAGTGATGACCACAGTCGGTACTGTGCTTGATACTTGCTCAGAATTATTTGTTGTACTGGCAATCAAAGATACGATGTTCCGTGTAGTTTAAAACTGATTAACATGAATTAACAGCAATATCTGTACATTAATAATTGTTGAGCTATGGCTAGTTGACAACAGAGGAGAGGAAAACAAAAACTCCAGTCAACAGCATCTTAGGAGAAAATAAACCTCTGGAGTTTCCATGGTCAGTTATAGCAGAGACAAAGTCAGACACAGTCACAGTCCTGGAGACCTTGGCCAACTCGTTTCCACCCAAACCTGGTCATTCTGTAGTAGAGTCTGTGCTGGGCCATCAAATCTTACGATTGAATCTTTACATCCATTGATTCCAAAGGTTTCATTTTCTCAGGCGTCTTTTCCAAGAGCAAGAAAACCGCTTGGCAGTGGACATTAAGTGTAAGAATAGATATGCTTTGTTATACTGCATTGTTTTTGTGTATGAATGTGTGTTATTAAATGATAAGCTTTCAAAATGGGTTGAAATCTTTCCCTTTCAGAAGGTGAAATTAGTGAGGTTAAAGGTTATTTCCACCTTGAAAAGGAAAAGACAGAGACACAATAGTCTGACAGCATACTCTTCATCAGTTGTGTAAGTGAAAAGAAACTATTCACTATATATTAGTTAACTTTAAAACTGTCTTTTACAAACCAACTGACTCACACAGTTACTTTCAATACAGCTTCTACTGTCTAAGCATAATAAGAACTCTCTGTTTGTTTTTCATAGTTTCTTAGACTTTACTGCCTGTGCACAGATGATGTTGACTTCTGTAATGAACTTTTCAGAATATGGAGTTTCTTCAACGATAGAGGAGTAGACTGAAAACATCCACTTTAAGAATACCCCCAATAATATAATGAAATTCACATCCAACTGGTCCCTCCCATTCCACCCTACCACTCTGTACCTTTCCCACAGGTCATTAAACAGAATTTCTTCATTTTGCAGACTGATCCTTCACAGGAGCCTTTGTTTCTAACCCTCCTTTGATTTCCTTCTATTGACGAAATTGCTTGTTCGCAGTTCACTTTACTTCCCCAACAGGCACTTTGAGTTAAAACAGCAGCCACTGTGTTACTTGCAAATACGTTACCAACAATGCCATTGTATCTAGTGCCACAGGTAAATTCAATATTATTATTATTATTTTTTAAATCCTTGATAAATTATTGAATTTATTAAAAATATATAGCATTCCATACAGTCAAGTCAAAACCTAACAAAACTAAATTCAAATCAGCTCCCACCCATGAAAAACAGAGAAAGGCCAACAGCCAGAGTAAAACAATTGAGAGTAGTAAAGAGAGAAAGGAGTCTTTTCTCCCAAAATACGTGCTTACTCTATAATATTATTGATTAGGTCCTACCAAGCCTTTTGCCAGCCCAAAAATCTTATTTCCTGCCTATGTTGTAGCAAGTGTACCATCTTCTGCAAAGGTTGCAACAGGACACAGCTAGCAGGCCTTTTCAGGAAGCATGTTTTAAAAGTTAAAATCAAGACCTTACAAAGCATATTGCAAAACAATTCAGATCCCTTATTTATAGCTCCACTGATTTCTCTGTTTATGTTCATTCACAGGGCCTCACATACACTTTTCAAAGAAACAGAACTAGGAGAAGCTGAGATCATTCCCAGCCTAATATCACATATTTCCCCAGGTTGGAATGGCCAACTGATGTTTAATTCTCTCTGTTTATCTTCGCTAATGGCACCTTTTTAAACTTAACTCATGTTTCACTCCTTTCATCTGACCTAGCTTTGTTCCATTATTCTCCTCCTGTATTTACCAAGGGTTCCAATTCTAGTGGAGGGCACTGTATTTAAGTGGGAAAATTATCTTTAGGATTAGGCTTTGTTTTTTTCCCCTCATGCTGAGAAGACAAGGCATCTGCTTCAGTGTTCTTATTTTACATCTTTTGCAACATAGCAAAGTCCAAAAAGCTAAACAAAATGCACATCCATCCTGTCTGCAATGCCGCATATTATTTGTAAATTACTAGGGGGCTACGCCCCCTTCACTTCACTCTCCAACTACGCGCCGTTGTGAAGAGTGGGGCTGAACGCACCCCAAGGAGACGCTCCTCTGAAGCCCCTTCTTAAACAGTGATACAATAGGAAACAAATAATTTTTTTTACCTCCTCTTTGCCCGATCAGCTGCTGGATTGATGCTGCTCCTGTGTGGTGTGATCTGCATTTTGTGTGGTGCTTAAAACATTTTAAAGTCACTGCCATGTCTCTCTTCTCCCCCAGACATACTCAAACACTATTCGATCTATTTTTGCTGTTCTGTTATTTCACTAAGTAATATTTTCAGTTTGTTTGCGCTAATGTGATCTTTACTCTACGGCTACGCACCGTTGTGAAGAGGGGGGCTGAACTTTTATTTAATAGACATTTTGCTTACAGATAGCTTTACTCTAAACAGAATAAATTGTTTGTGAAATGTACATATGTTGTCACAGATTGCTCTAGTGTCCCATGAGTCATAACCTTGGAGTTTGGTGCAAACAATATGAAGAACTTCTAGTGCCTCAGAGCATGATCTACCTAACTTTTCAAGAGAGGCCTGAAAACATCTAATGAACTACCGCAAAAACAATAAAGAATACACTTCAATGTTAAATAACAAAATGATAATGCCCAATATGGCGTTGCACTTATAAAAAAATAATATCAGAAACAGATTCCTTGAAGTAAAACACTCCAAAAAAGACTTTTTCCCACAGTAAGTGATGGTTTGGGGTGCCATGTCATCTGCTGGTGTTGGTCCATTGTGTTTTCTGAGGTCCAAGGTCAACGCAGCCGTCTACCAGGAAGTTTTAGAGCACTTCATGCTTCCTGCTGCTGACGAACTTTATGGATGTGCAGATTTCATTTTCCAACAGGACCTGGCACCTGCACACAGTGCCAAAGCTACCAGTACCTGGTTTAAGGACCATGGTATCCCTGTTCTTGATTGGCCAGCAAACTCGCCTGACCTTAACCCCATAGAAAATCTATGGGGTATTGTGAAGAGGAAGACGCAATACGCCAGACCCAACAATTCAGAAGAGCTGAAGGCCACTATCAGAGCAACATGGGCTCTCATAACACCTGAGCAGTGCCACAGACTGATCGACTCCATGCCACGCCGCATTGCTGCAGTAATCCAGGCCGAAGGAGCCCCAACTAAATATTGAGTGCTGTACATGCTCATACTTTTCATGTTCATACCTTTCAGTTGGCCAACATTTCTAAAAATCCTTTTTTTGCATTGGTCTTAATTGATATTCTAATTTTCCGAGATACTGAATTTGGGACTTTCATTAGTTGTCAGTTATAATCATCAACATTAAAAGAAATAAACATTTGAAATACATCAGTCTGTGTGTAATGAATGAATCTAATATACAAGTTTCACTTTTTGAATGGAATTACTGAAATAAATCAACTTTGTCATGATATTCTAATTTTATGACCAGCACCTGTATTGTAACAGATAGAGGCACTGTCGACCCCTTGAACCCTCAGATCAGACGTCAGACACCAGGTAAAAGTCCAATAGTTGCCTTTATTATTAATAAACTGTGCACAAAGCACCCTCCTCTCCACAATACTCATAAATAATAAACAAACCACTAATCAATAACACTCCACCACTCCCAGACACGTTGCCACCCTTCTACCCAGCTCAGCTCACTCGTCTGGGTTTCCCAGTCTTTTATAGTCCATGACCCGGAAGTGCTCCTGAACCCTTGTCCATGTGACTCGTTAGTACTTCCGGGTCGGATGAAAACTCTCCTTCTTCATCCCAGAAGTACGTCGTTTCCTCTGTCGCAGTAATTAAGATGCACTTCCGGGTTATAGGGCACATGTAAGTCCTTGAGCCTCCCTGCAGGGTGTCCAGCAGGGTCGGGAAGAAAAACTCCATTGTCCATGATTCCCTGCTGGTCTTTGGGGCACTTCCATGCTACAGGGAAGGCTCCATCTAGTGGCCTGGGGGTATTGGCTGGGATGAACGACCAGCCATCTCCCACAATATTCAATCTTGGCCATCAATTGTCTGAGTTGAAAGTACACACATATAATTGCCAAAGACAAATGATGATAGTTATGCCTAAGATAGCAATAATTGGATGACACATTTTATTAAGCCAATCTGTACATGTAGGTGACCAATTTCCAAAGAAGTTCTACCAGCTATGAACTTAATATGGATTTAATTTCCTCTACAATCAGTACCACCTTAGCATTGTCAGCTTTTAATTGTGTAATCATTTTTAATAGTAGCATTCTGTACATCACAGTGTTGATGTAAGCTTTTCTATACTGTAAGAGCCATTTTCCTAGTTATATAAGATTCATAAATATTTTACTAGATGGCAATATATAATCTATGGGAGGTTCCTATAACCCCCATAAGTAGAACTGAATTGGTATATTCTTGGCATTTCTAACAGCTTTGAGTAAACATATCATATTCTTCAGTTAGTGACACCCTTGCCATGTGTAAGGTGTAGAGGCATACGGTTTTAAACCATGACCGTGCCTGAGGGTCTACGGGCCTTTTGAGTGTGTGAAACAACTGTAAGAAAACAGTGCTTACTTAAGTACTGTACCATATGCTTAAGGTGTACAGAAGAAGAAATTAAGAACCTTTAAGTATAGAAGAAGAAGTAAAGAACGTTTAAGTACAGAAATAACTAAAGTTTCTCAAGAAAAGCTAAGTTTAGAGAAGATACATTTTTCCTTTTTTTTGTCTTTTATTCTATGTGTATAACTACGTTTCTCTTTATTCTTGTGTGGATTATTTGCTTTTAACTTTCACTAAATATTTTTAAAATGAACTTTTGGACTGAGAGATTTCTTTCGACACACGTTTTACCCGTGCTTGATCTCGCCTTATGCTTCGGCGGCTACACATACATTATGGGGTTCTAAATGTGGTTGTTGAACACTGTCAGTTCTGATGACCAATGCCACATATGTTCCTTAGTTAAAGTTACAGTTTGACTTTCTTCTACCCAATAGAGGCTAGTTATATTAGTCTTACAAAATCTACCTAGTTATTTATTTAATCTATAATTACACCATTCTATAATGCCTTTGGTGACATTTACTTGAAAAGTCACTTCTTTATGCTGAAAATGGCAAATTGTGTGCAAGAATGACCAGAAATTCTCATATAAACAAAACCATTCTCCCATTTATCACACATATCCATTTTCACAAGATTGCCCTTTTGTTTTATGCAGCAGTAGTCTATACTAGGTTTCCAACATGGGTTTCCACTAAAGATGGACAGTATCTGTTCTGTATAGTAGGTGTCAGTACTCCCTATGTAAAACATTATTACTACCGTCATTGATGCAAAATACAGGCACCCTTCAGGATCACATTTGAATTACAAGGGTCATACCCAAGCTTCTTTACTAATGTTAAAATTCTTCTACAGGCTGGGACCTTTGATTTGTATCTATGCTTTCCAATTCACATACTGCACACTAGCAGCCACTCACTCCATGAGGCACTTCATCTCTGTCATAGTATAATTACTACCTTTCTTTGTTGCTGTAAAAAGGTATTACGTTGCCATAGTATTTTCCATATTGGTTTGGAAGGTTTGTTGGAGGGTTACCTAATATTTGTTTTAGACATAATTTTAATCATCTGACCTGTATTCCATCCATCCATCCATTTTCCAACCCGCTGAATCCGAACACAGGGTCACGGGGGTCTGCTGGAGCCAATCCCAGCCAACACAGGGCACAAGGCAGGAACCAATCCTGGGCAGGGTGCCAACCCACCGCAGTGACCTGTATTGTCACCAACAATTGTTAATTTGTTTTATATTTGTTCTATGCTAATTGAGTTAGACAATTCAGTGCTAAGGGATCCTATTTTTTAAACACTATTAATACCTTTACATAAGCTTTGTTTAGTTTGTCACACATGTGCAACTGGGAAGCAGTCAATGGGCTTGACTAAGAGTGTGGTTACACTGGACCAGGGGTGTGCACTAATGCATCTTTTCCTTCCTCTGCTGATTCCCAGAAGGGAAATCCTCCTAAAACCACTTTCGGTCCCTCTACAGAAGTCGCTTCTGGTCCCACCTCCAGAGACATCCCAGCTACTCCCTGTCCTGACCTCTCTTCCAGTTTAAGCTCAGAAGACCCAACTCTTGCCACCTTTCTCTTGTTTAGTTAGTTGTGTTATGACTCAGTGGTTTGAGACTACTCGTTTGGTGTGTTTACCGTTACAAACTCCCACAAAAACTGAAGTATACAGGGTGGATCCCCAAACCTTCTTCCTGTATCTCTTGTGCTCTTTTACAACTTCTTTTAATTATTTTCAACAAATAATCTTGAATAGGTCATGATATGGTAGATCATTCACACTTAGTCCCATTAATGGTGAAACTTATACCAAAACATCTAATGTTAACATTAACTACCAATAATGCTTTATTTTTCTGACTCTGGTTGGTATACACAATTTGCTGAGAGTTAAAATGCTAGCATTGAATGGATGGGCAACTGGTGGCATACTCCATTTTAGATGTAACCCTTTGTCTCCAAAGGCAACTTTGTATTCTCCATTCACTCTTGTAGCTATCAAAATAGGGGAAATAGATTCAGACATATTTATCCATTTACATAAAGTGAGACTGACATCTATATTGTTAGGTGCTGTTGAGTCAGTTCCAGCTCATAGTGACCCTGAGTACAACAGATAGAAACATTGTCCAATCCTGAGCCATCCTTGCCATTCCTTCCATGTTTGAACCCATTGTTCCAGGCACTGTTTCGATCCACCTTGTGCAGGGCCCTCATCTCTTCTGTTTTCCTTCTATTTTACTGAACATGATGTCCTTTTCCAGAGATTCCTGTCTCCTGACAACGTGTCCAAACAATGTGAGCCATAGTTTCACCATCCTCACCTCAAACGAGTATTCTGGTAGAACTTCCTCCAACACAGATCTGTTCGTTCTTTTGCCAGTCCATGGTATGTTCAACATTCTTCACCAGCACCATAACTCAAAAGTCTCAATTCTTTGTAAATTTTCCTTATTCATCGTCCAGCTTTCGCACCCATACGAGGCGATTTAAAATACCATTGCTTAGATCAGATGCACTTTAGTCCTTAAAGACACATCTTTGCTTTTTAACACTTTGGGGAGGTCGGTCACAGCAGATTTTCCCAGTGCAATACCTCATATGATTTTTTTGTTTGCTGCTACCATGGACATTAATTTTCAGTGCAAGTATGCAGAATGAAATCATTCACAACTTTAATCTGTTCTCCATCTATCATGATGATGCATGCTGATCTAATTGTGAGGAATTTTGTCTTCTCTGTGTTCAGATGTAATACATATTGCAGACTGTGGTCTTCGATCTTCATCAGTAGATGCTTCAAATCCTCTTTGTTTTCAGCAAGCAAGGTCATATCATCTGCATATCTCACATTGTTAATCAGTCTTCTTCCAGTCCTGATGCGACTCTTTCCTTCGTTTAGACTGGCTTCTCGGATGATTTGCTCAACATACAAATTGAATAGGTATTGCGAAAGAATACAACCTTGACGCACACCCTTCCCAACTTTAAATCATTCAGTATTCCCTTGTTCTATCTGAACAACTCCCTCTTAGTTCACATATGGGTTCTGCATGAGGTTGATTAGTTGTTCTGGGATTCCAATTCTTTGCAAAGTTATCCATAATTTTATGTGATCAACACAGTCGAATGCCTTTGCATAGTCAACGGAGCACAGGTAGACGTCCTTCTGGTATTCTCTGCTTTCAGCCAAGATCCATCTCACGTCAGCAATGATATCTCTCGTTCCACGTCCTTTTCTGAATCCCGCTTGCACCTCTGGTAGGTCTTTGCCGATGTACTGCTCCAGCTGCCTTTGAATTATCTTCAGCAGGATTTTGCTTGCATGCGATATCAGTGATATTGTTCGGTAATTCCCACATTCTGTTGGATCACCTTTCCTTGGAATGGGCACAAATATTGATCTTTTCAGTCGGTGGGCTCTCTGTCCAGTGGTCAAGTCAGGTTAGAGAGCATGCACTGATACTGCGTGTTGCCGCAACTACCACACGACGAAACAGCTCAGTTTCCCGGTTGGCAATTCGCCAGGTCCACCAATCTGTCCAGTCCCACTCTCCTGAAATGATCATCTATCTGTCACAGCCAGGTTTTACGTGGGTGTCCCCTTGGTGTGGTCCAGCCACTCGGGTTCTCAACAATGAGGATCCTGTGAGCCGGATCACCCTCGGTGAATTGTGCAACATAACTTATTCCCATAACTGATGCTCTCTCACAGTGCAGGTAATGTGCCTCATTCTCGACTCCATGAGCATCTGCTCGTTCAACACAAGCTCAAACAAACGTTACCCAAGGATTCTCCGAAGAGACATAGTAGCAAAGGAGTCCGGTCTGTGTCACACAACCCTTTCCAAAGACCTCATTACCCTCCAAGGTCTCCCAATCCGTCTACTGACTTCAAAGGAAGAGTCACAAGACACATGAATGTTTCTGCCAAGGTAAATAAATCTCTTGATGAGGTCAACATCAGACAGACACACTGCTGATGGCTATCCCAAGAGGTCATTAAAGGCCTAGCTCTTTGTTTTTATCTAGGATACTCGCAAACCCAGACACTCAAATCCCTCACTAAGTCTCTCGAGAGCTCCAATCAGAGCCTCCATTGATATCATGAAGATAACAACATCATTGGCAAAGTCAAGATCAGTGAATCTTTCTTAACCAACAGATGCCCCACAGATGCTAGAACCCACAACCCTGCCCAACATCCAGTCCATGCAAGCATTGAACAGAGTAGGAGCAAGACGGACCCCAGAATCAACTGGGAAAAAAATGCAGAGGATCTGCCTCCACTTTGCACAGCACTCACAGCACCAGTGTACTTGCTGACCACAATATTCAGCAACTTCGGGGGGGATCCTGCGAAGACATCAGCTCATTGCTGGTGAACGCCAGCATACAGATATACTAGCGTAATTTTAGTGTCACAAATCCCCAAAACTTCATGTCTTTGGGAGGAAACCAGGGCACACTGTGGAAACTCACCAGGAAAACATGCAAACTTCAGGCAGGGGACACAAGGGATGCAACTCCCTGTGAGGCAGCAGTGCTATCGCTCTGCCACTGTGACACAACAACATGTATAATTATTATCAGTATTCATTATTTAAACAAAGTTAACGATTTATCTTTATAATGTAAAATACATAGTTTAATGCATTTCATCATGAAATAAGTAAATTTTTATGGATTCTAAATGTACAGAGAGCTGGAATATCATACATTTAATGTGTTCTGTGAGGCGATTGCTTCTGTCAGTTCAGGAGGAAGCCCCAGAAGTACATAGTGATCAACAATAGGGTTGGTTTTAAGATGACGTTTACGACGGTCTACTTTAATTATGAAGTAAACTACAAGGTTAAAGTGGACATTTTGAGATTAAAGCCGAAATTTCCACTTTAATCACAAAATGAACCTTTTAACCATGCCCTTAATTTTTTTCTCTATGGCTCAAATACACTGCCATACATTCTGATGATGTTGTGAGGGTACAAAAAAAAAAAGACGGCACAGAAGATGGTATGTGAGACTTTTAAAATGTATCGTGTCATTACATTGAATATAAAAGCACCACGAATGCACTTGTATAACGGCATTTTGCTTCACCACATCAAACCATTCATCAAACATCAAAGCACGCACATCGATCCTGGAAGATCTGCATAGCTGCTTTCTGTCACATGTAGATAGCAAACAGAGACTCTGACGTCACATTCCGAGTTTTATCACACTGTGCCCCCCCCCCCCCCCCCCAATTTTTTGGTTGTACTACAACTCGCGCACGCGTTGAATTAATTTCTGAGGACATACTCAGAGGGTGCGCCAAATAAACACTAGGAACATGTGGCAGCCATGATGCGTGCACGTACACGTTCTGAGAGTGAAATATAAATAAGCCCTTTGGCATAAAACCAGACCATTCTAGTCACTGGTAGGTGAATAATTGATCACGGATCTTATGGAGGATGACCCTAGGAAGGACCTTACCTGGCACCCAAAGTAGTGTTATACCCCCTTTGTTATCCCCCTTTCCAGGTAGGGACGACAAGTTCCATTTTCCAGTCATTTAGGATGACGCCTATCTCCCAAATGGAAGCAAAGATTGTTTGCAATGCATGGAGGACAACCTTACCAGCAGCCTGGAGAAGTTCACCCCAGATACCACAGATCCCGGAAGACCTTCCCTACCCTCAGCTGGTTCACCACCTGTGCAATCTCAGTGAGATTGCGTGGTTCAGAGCTAATTGAAGGATCAGCATCAAGAACCGTTGTCCCAGAGATGTCCAACATCCTAGCTGGAGGATCAGCTTTAAACAGCTGCTCAAAGTAGCCAGCCCAGCAGGTCACAATTGCAGTATCATCTGTAAGAACTGTTCCATCACCCACCCTGACCATTACTCTCCAAGGAACAGATTCAGATGTGCATAATGCTCTGATTCCTCTGTAAGTAGAACATGGGTTACTAGACCTCACAGTTGCCAGTTGCTAATTTATTTTATCATTCTCTTTGTTTTTATATCTTATTACTGTTGTTTAATTTCATTGTAAGGTTACCCTGAGTGTTAAGAATGGCACCTATTAAATAAAATGCATTATTATTATCATTATAACGGAAATGTAGAAACCGTTTTTCTAAGTGCCAAACAAGTACAGCATTTCAGTTTAATCTGGTAGACCTAAAGCAGGGCCTTGGGCCAATTGTTGTTTGATACAAGTGACCGACTGCTAGCCTTATCATTTCATTGTATATTTTTAGGGGCTGAAGGTCTGCAGAACTCATGCAGAAGTTGTGTGATGTTAGCATAGATTAAACTCCAGTGTCAGGAGTAATTACAAAGTCCCAGAAACTATTACATCTGTTGGTGTGTACTGGGTCTGGGAATGGCTAGAATGGTAGCTATCAGGGACAAAGTGTCATTGGTTTCCTTTGAATTGGATCACTAAATAGGTTATGTATTCTTGAAAAGAGGAAGCTTTGTGTCTTTTCTTAGCCAAATCTGTCAGGAGAATTATTGAACCTTTTATGTCTTATCTCAATTCTTGACTGAATGATGTGGGTGACCATGAGGCAATACTGTCCATGTATACTACTGTCCTACTGTACTGTTTATACCTATTAATAATAATAATAATAATAATAATAATTGTAAGAGCCAATCTTAGAAAGTTAATGCCTTAACTTAAACTCATATTAGTGCTTGCTCAATTTAAATAGAATTTAATTTTCTTTCATAGCTATAGATTATGGTATAGCCTTTACCCTCTGTGGTTAACATGAAATAGAACCTTCTTGGCTATATCTGTAATACAGTGTGTTAACTGAGTCAGTTTGAAATAGTCTCATTGATAGTATGGACTGATAGACCAATTTGCAGTTTGCAAATGGGTAGGCATACAGTTTTCTGACCGTGTAGAAATGGTTCAACTGTATGAGTAAACTTAAAAAATCAAACAAGACATAAGCTTTAAACAGAACTTTTCTTAAACAAGAACCTGTCTTTACATTGCAATACCAACTTTTTCTCTATTTTTGTGTCAACTGTTTTGCCTTGAATTTTTACTGAAGTTTTTAAAAAACGAAGATATTTGTCTGTGGAATCATTTCAATATGTCAAGCTATTGCCAGAATCCCATGATGCATACTAAAGCTGTAGAACTTTGATAATTTGGGTAAACACAGTTACAATAATAATAACTTTTTTATACAGCACCTTATCATACATTTACATGGAACTCAAGGTGCTTTCCACAGATTAATCAACAAAAGCAAAAAAAAAAAAAAAATCAGTGCTAGTGCTAGATATTTCAAATATTTTAAAATCATGTTTTTTTTTGTTATTTTTGCTTTTTTTGACAATCAGTTGTTTATTGAGAACCAAATACTTCTATATAGTTCTATATATCAAGTACCCTAATAAAACAATATTTATACAACTATGTTAAAAAATAAATAAAAAACAAATAAATAAAAATTGTCATAGAATAACAAGACTTACAGACTGAAAAAGAGTTGGGAAATTGCCCCGTATAATGTCCAAAGGACTTTTAAGAAATTTGCAGAGAATTCGATCAAAAATCAGAAACATTTGGCAAGACATAGCAGTAAGTTGGTGGTTTTTTTACACAAAAATGGCGACCGGAAAGAAGTATGAGTGGAAATGACGTCACAGCAGGAAAGGCGGATGTGACGTCATTAATCTGAGACCGGAAGTGATGTCATCATGCTAAGTCGGAAGTGGCATGATCATGTGGGGACTGGAAGTGACGTCATCAGAATGAGCCAGAAGAGTGACATCATCAAATCAGAGACCGGAAGTGATGTCATCATAATGAGCTGGAAAGAGGAAGTGATGTCCCTCATCATAGTCTATCAGGTTGTAAGCTTATTGTATGAAGGTTAAAATGTCTTATCCAACCAAGGACAAGAGAATAGACACCACCGGCCCAACTGACCCCAAGCCCCATGGATTCATCATTCTAGTATATATGCAAGGATAGTCAGTTATTTGTTTTTGTACCATAACTGTCACATAATGCGATTTGACAACTTTGCCCCCAGATGCCCCATTAATCCTTTAGTATCTGCTGACAGCATTAAGAATCTGTTCCGATTGAGAACACATGCCTTTGAAGTAATGAATCTGGTGATTTCCATCTGGAGATGAGAGCTGCTTTGACAGTGATTATCCCAAGGAAAATATTAGACCTGCATTCCCACAGCATATGAAGGATGGTTCCCAATGCCTTGAAAGCAGAAGGGATCAGACACCAGCCTTATAGCTAGAAGGGGATATGGACAAAGTAACACCTTAGACCAATTTTTAAATAGATTTTCACTCCCACTACCATGTTCTTCCAATGACCAGTCTTCCTATCCCTACTATATCAACAACTCCTACCATGTCAACTGGAATATCTAGTGACAAGTCCACCATTGACTATCAGCCTGGGATGTCCATAACTGAGGAATCTATACATAGGAAAAACTGTGGGGCCAGATGGAGTCAATCCTCAAATTTTTAAGGCCTGTGCTGACCAACTTTGCAGTATCCACTGTCACCTGTTCAATCTGTCCCTAAGGCTCCAGAAAGTGCTGCTGCTGTGGAGAACATTCTACATTGTTCCTGTTCCAAAGAAGACAGGTACCTCTTCACCTAATGACTACAGACCAATGGCACTTACGTGTTACACCCTTTGAGAGACTGGTCCTGAACTATATGAGTCCTCCTGTGGTAGATTACCTGGACCCACTTCAGTTTGCCTATCAGACAAAGAGTGGAGTGGAGAATGCAATTATTTATTTCTTATTTCCTATAAAGGAAAGGGCAGTGCAGGCACTTTTTCCTTAGGAGACTGTGTTCCTTTAATGTGGGAAGTGACATCCTTCACATCTTCTACAACTTTGTGATGGCCAGTGCAATCTTCTATGCTGTGGTGTGTTGAGATGGTAATTAGGGATGGGAAGGTCGATACCACAGTAATCGATACTTTGATACTCAAACTGTACTCATTTGGTATTGAATACCATTCAAAAATATCGATTACTACTTTTTTTCTTAATATACAGTAGAAAGGTTCATGCAACAGGCGTAGAATGTATTAACAGACTTTCCGCACTCTCGTACTGAAATGAGCATACGTGCTGTGATGCAACAGTGCCATAAACCAGTGCTGCTTGCACAAGCGCAGACTGGACACCAATGGCTGACCAAGAGGTTAGTTGTATGCTGCTACTTTTTATAGATGGAAAAGAATACAGCTGCCCAATGCAATATTTGTGAGAAGAATCAGCAGCATAGTGGCAAAACAATCAACCCATTTAAACAGTTAAACAGCACTGATCACAACTTATCAGGACCCTGGAGATTTCTAAAGCCAAACTCAAGAACATATTCCTTCTACTCACCAGTGCATCACTGCTACTCAATAATAGATTAGATTTTTTATAGATAATAATTTCATTCCTACAATTAAATCTTGTAATTACGATGCTATTGTTATGTCCGACCACGCCCCTTTTATCATGGAGCTAAAATCACTATGCCCCACATACTCATCTCACAGATGGCATCTTAACCCACTTTTATTAGCAGACAAGAACTGTACAGAATATATATTCTAGCAAATCAATATTTTTTTAGAGACAAATACATCCTCTGTGGTTTCTGAAGGAATAGTCTGGGAAACACTGAAGGCTTTCTTAAGAGGACAGTGTCACACATGTGCGAATAGGAGGCAGCTGAAGGGCTTAAAGAATAAGGGTGACGCATCTGCGGGATACACTAACTCTCTTTCTAAGTCCCCTGCAGACTTTCCCAGGAAATCCCACCAGGAACCACTGCCTCAACTCGGGACACATAACTGCCGGTCCTGACCCTGAGGACGAAATCACTTCCGATCCCAGTCTTGAGGACAACTTCACTTCCAGTCCTGGCCTTGAGGATGACATCACTTCCCCTAGACCTCCTATAAAGCCTGACTCCCTTCCTCTGGAATTCAGTTCTGTTTTGGACTAAGTCTTATAAACTACTCTGGTCTTACAATTCTTTACTTTTGCAGCCAGGAACATATTATACGGGTCGCTGCCCGAAACCTTTCCTATGTCTGAAGTCTCATCTTGTTACAATAGATTATCTCATATCTTACACACAAAATTAAACTGGAAACCAAGAAGGTATCAGAGCTAATCAGTGAAATTACCAGACTAGAACAAGATCATGCCAGGTGTCCACATGAAGCACCTCATAGGAAAAGAAAGGCTCTGCATTCAGAACGCAACCTCTTGACATCTAAATAAGCAGAACAACTCATTTTTAAATCAAGACATCATTGCTATGAACATGGAGAGACAGCTAATAAGATTTTAGCTCAACAAATCCACAAACGGGAAGTTCACAATGCAATCCCAGCAATTACCAACACAGATGGAGACAAAATCATTGACCATAAAAATATAATCTACACATTTAGAGACTACTATAAGTCCTTATATTATACTGAGTTTAAAGGAGAAATGACACAATCTCACCCATTTCTGGATGCATTACAGATACCACAACTCGATACTCCCAGTGCAGAGGAATTGGATAAACCTCTGGCACTATCAGAATTGCTAGATGCAATAAACTCACTTCACAGTGGGAAAGCAGCAGGCCCTGATGGCTATCCTGCCAAATTTTATAAAAAATTCTCAATTAAGCTAGATCCCCTTTTATTAGCAACATTTACAGCAGCTAGAGATGACAAAATTCTGCCTCAAATTTTTCATCAAGCCTTAATTACTGGCTTTCCTAAGCAAAATAAGTACTTATTACAATGTGTGTCATACAGACCAATCTCACTTTTGAATAATGATGTTAAGATACTCTCCAAAGTCCTATCTATAAGGATTGAGAAAGTGCTTCCTTTGGTAATATTACAAGACCAAACTGGATTTATTAAAGGTAGACAGTTAGCTTCCAATCTTCAACGCCTGTTTAATGTAATATCTAACAGTAAATAGTCTAACTCCCAAGAGAAATTATTATCATTGGATGCAGAAAAAGCATTTGATATGGTTGAATGGAGCTACCTTTTCACCATGTTATAGAAATTTGGGTTTGGCCCGAACATTTGTGCAAATATCAAACTACTATAAACCAGTCCAGAAGCTTCAATTTGTATTAATAACATTATTTCAGACTACTTCAAACTAGAACGTGGTACTAGACAAGTATGTCACTTGTCACCACTGCTTTTTGCACTCGCCCTTGAGCCACTGACAGCTTACTGTCAAAATGCTTATGAAATACAATACTATACAATACAGTTTATTTTTGTATAGCCCAAAATCACACAGGAAGTGCCGCAATGGGCTTTAACAGGCCCTGCCTCTTGACAGCCCCTCAGCCTTGACTCTCTAAGAAGACAAGGAAAAACTCCCAAAAAAACCTTGTAGGGAAAAAATGGAAGAAACCTTGGGAAAGGCAGTTCAAAGAGAGACCCTTTCCAGGTAGGCTGGGCGTGCAGTGGGTGTCAAAAGAAGGGGGTCAATACAATACAATGCAGTTCACAGAACAGAACAATTCCTCAATATAGTAAGAAATAAAAAATATAAATTTTAGAAGTACAGAGCAGAATTTAACAGTAGATGATATATCCCATGATAAGATTTGGATTTGTGTAGAGTCATGGAGACCTCATCCTTCAAGCTGCCTCCCCCATTTGGCCATTCCACGGCTGAAACAGTGCTGGGCCAGCCAATCCGATGAAAGGACCACTCTTTCCCACGATTCCTACGATCCTCCATCTGGGATGACTTTTCCTTAGGCAGGCAAAACAACTTGGCAGGTGGGCCATGGCACCAAGTGCCACATTTGAGTACCGATGCCACATTTGAGATAAAAGGGATTATCAGAGAAGGACTTCAACAGAAAATTTCTCTATATACAGATGATATGGTACTGTATATATCCGATCCACAAAATACTGTGCCTGTAGTCCTAACAGCACTACGAGAATTTCAAAAGATTTCTGGTCACAGAATTAATTTGAACAAAAGTGTGCTTTTTCTAGTGAATTGTCAAGCACACAATATTAGATAGGACAACCTTCCCTTTTATCATCGCAGATCAGTATAACTCTTTTAGGGCGGATGTTGACTTTTGTCGACAGGAGAGGTTGAGGGCACACGACATCCAGGGGTAAAGGGCGACAATCAGCTGTAAATGGCGACAAAATTCATGCTTACTTTAAATGCATTCCATCTTTGCTTGGAGGAATGTTAGAGTCATTGACTAGGCATCCAATCCCTGCGTGTATAATGTAAACAAAGGCAAGATGGCATTGACATCTTACGAGGGAGCGAAGTGAGTGCAGAAAACAAAATACTCAGCAGACGATGTTTTGTGCATTATCGTTGAGTAGGACTCTGATTTTTCAGAATCTGATTTTGTTGAGAGTGATCAAGAGATCGAGCAGGAGAGTGAGGAACTGGCATCAACTGATCGGGCACCAGTCGATGCTGGCCCAGCTGATCAGCTGCCAGCTGAGTGCATTTTGCTCAGCCGATGCACCTACAGCAAGGACCGCGTGGGAGGAATACCCAGACATTGATCCATTGGGAGCCAACCTGACTACCAGACTTCACAAGACAGCACGACTTGTTGTTGGACCAGCCGCTGGACTACTTCAGGCTGTTCTTTTCTGAGGCTGCCTTTCAGCTACTGTCAGACGAAACAAACAGGTATGCCAAGCAATTTTTTGAATAGCAGGCTGCATTTGCACCGCATTTTCCTTTTTTTCAAAGTGGAAACCCAAAACAAAAGATGAGATGGAGGGCTTTGTGGCATTACAAATAGAGATGGGACTGAACTGGTGATATAACTTCAGGGAGCATTGGTCCAAATGTGCTTTGTCCCCTGGTGGCTTTGGGCAGGTTATGCTGCGTGACTGGTACGTGCTCTTGCAAAGATTTAATCACTCCTGTGATAACCAGAAGCAAATCTCAAGGGATGAGCCAGGCTATAACCACATGTATAAAGTTCAGCCCCTGCTTGACATCGTGGAACCAACATATAAACAATTCTATCAGCCTGGCCGTGATTTGTCTCTGGATGAATCTATGATAAAATACAAGGGACGCCTTTTTTCTGCCAGTATATGCCAGACAAGCCCACAGAGTCTGGCATGAAGGATTTTGTGCTGGCAGAAGCAAACACTGGTTTCTGGCTGAAAGTAATCACATATACAGGAAAGTATTCCTTTCAAAGAGAGAACTGTTCCTTGACAAGTCAGGTTATGCTGGAGCTGCTTCAGGGCTATGAACATTTGGGTCATGTTGTGTACATGGACAATTTTTATACATCACCAGAATTGTTCATGGAGCTACAGAGCAGGGGAATTAGAGCTTATGGCCCAGTGAGGGTGAACAGGAGATACATGCCTTCACAGTTGAAGCCAAAGAGACTGAAAATGAAAAGAGGTGACAATCCTGTTTTCATGCGGGCAGAAAACTTGGTGACAGTGGCATGGCACGATGTCAAACGGGTGACTTGTCTCTCTACAGTATACACTAACAATACGTGTGAAAAAGTTAATCGTCAAAAGGGAAGCCCAGAAGGTAGTAAGCTGGACAAGCCAGTTGCACTTGAGGAGTATAACTGTAAAATGGCTGGAGTTGATCAACTGGATCAGATGCTGGGGTAATATGCTTACAGACATAAGTCCACCAAGTGATACCACACTGTGTACCATCGCATGCGTGAGATTGCACTTACAAATGGCTATATATTGTTCAAGCAGGCAAACAGTGACAGCACTATGACTGCAGCAGATTTCCACAAGAAGGTGGTTGACAGCTTGCTGGCAGAGTATGTTGCAGTGCCTTTGGCAAAACGAGGAAGGCCATCACAAAGAGCAGTGCCAGACAGGCTGACTGAGCGCCACTTTCCTGCAATATATGAGGATAAAAAATACAAACCTGACTGTGTTGTGTGCAGCAACAGACAATTGAAAAGGAGGCACCAGTGCAACACATATTGAGGCAATGCATGCAATTGGCTCCTTTTAGCGATATCATACTTTGCAGGACTTTGCTGTGTAACATGTACAGGATATGTATGTTAAATCATATGGTATGCAGGCTCATACAACATGCAAGACAGTAACATTTGTCAAAAAGAAATATTTTTTGTTGATTTGATGTGTTAAACCATTGCCTTATGTTCTTTTTTTTAAAAAAAGTTAGTTTTTGAAAAAATATTCAGCCCTGGGAGAAAAGAAACAAAAAAAAATTAGCCATAAAATAGTTAAATACTTAGTGGTAATCATCATAAATAAACATAAAGTTTTTTAGCAACAAAATTCTGTTGTCTGCATGGAAAAAATTAATCAAGACTTGTATAGATGGTTTACCCTCCATCAAACTTTAGCTGGATGAATTAGCATTGTCAAGATGAATATCCTTCCTAAGATTCTGTTTCTATTTTAAAACATCCAATATACTTAAATAAATATTTTTTTAAGAAATTAGATTCAATCATAACCTCATTTATTTGGGATTCAAAACATCCATGTATCCAAGGGGCAACCCAACAAAGACCTAAGGCAGAAGGTGGCATGTCTCTACCTAACTTTCAATTTTATTACTGGGCGGTGAATATACAAGCTATGGAAACTTGGACATTGACACAAATAGATAAACAGACATGGCTTGGTTCCCAATAGAAAAAAAAAATCCTGCAGTACTTCTTTATATTCCTTGCATTGTACCCCAATATGTAAAAGTCATTGCCAATATACTAATAACCCAATTGTGCTTCACTCGCTCAGAATATGGAACCAATGTAGGAAGTATTTTAAGATAAGAGAAGCTTTTGTCTGTGGCACCTCTGCGTGAGAACCACCTTTTTCCACCCTCTCAAACATACGCAGTTTTTAATGTCTGGAAAGCATTTGGGTTTAAATCACTTAGAGATCTGTACACAGACAACGTCTTGGCATCCTACAAAGAATTACACTCCAAATTTAACTTTCCAGCAACACGTTTCTTTCACTACCTTCAAATTAGAAACTTTGTTAAACAAAAACTGCCCAATTTCCCTCACCTCCCAACTACCTCTGTTCTGGATAAAATATTACTGTAAATCCTTCTATAAAAATGTATGTCTATGTAGTTTACTTCTGAAAAAATTGAATGAACACTGAATTTTCAGGATTCTTGACTCATATAAATATAATATGATTTTTATCTAAGTCATAAAAAACAGATCATGGTTAAAATAATGTAATTGAAGTTAAATTAAAAATGAAAGTAAACACAATTGCACATATGCAGACAAACATATACAAATACAGATATAGAAATATAAGGTGCATTGAATACATTACCAATTTAATGTGAAAATTCTGGTAACTTTAATACCTATACATTCTTGTTAATGTACATATTTTTACCTGAATGCATGTAACAATTGTGATAGAGATGGAAACATTACTTAACAATAAAAGTACAGAACTTTTTGGAAAACCACTGAAAAGAGTCTGTACTAAAGAATATTGTATGTCAAAAAGTGTACAAAACTTATGAGGTAGGAGCACATTCACATTATGAAATATAAATTAGTACTTGACAGACTCAATACAGGTGTTTTCATAAATAGTGTTATAAAAAGCTGAGCTGTATAAGAATAAGCACATTCAATCCGATCTTTTGAACATTCATAATATAAAGAAGTTCTGCACAGTTACTGACATGGGTTTTCATTTCAAGCTAGAATGATTAAAGTGCACATTGTTCATCAGATATTTAATTCATAAAACTTTCATTTAAAATTTTACACATTTTAGACAAAATGATTATCACAAGACTAAAACGAAGTTAGAACAGATGGATCAAGGCCTGGCTTTTTAAATTTAGGGATTGCTCTTTTGTGCTTGTGGGCATTAACAACCATGCCAGAATTAAGTGACAGATTGAAAGTATGTGTAATGAAAGAGGTGGGATGAACACAAGAAGAGTGGAGAGGAACCACAGAAAGAAGTGCAAGAGAGAAGAGAGACTTTATTCAAAATAAGAGATATTGATAGTGACATTAATTGAAACTACACAGAAGAAAACAGTAACTGAAGAAAGCAAAGTAAAGTAAAAATCTTGCTTGAAATAAAAATGAAAACGGTAGTTTACATGTTGTCCTATTTTTTCTGTTGAGTAAATTTTTAATACATAATCACAAGAGTGACAACAATTTATTTGCTTGTTGTAATGGCTTGGTTACTTGAAAGTCTGTGGGCTTTGGACTCCTCTTACTCTATATCATCTTAGTCTTAATAAATTGACATGTTTTTTTGTAAATACTTAAAAATAATGTAAATAAAATGTAAGCAAAAATGTATTATATATATATATGTATATGTAGTTGGAGATCCACAAAGGGAGAGAATGAATCATGTATCATAAAGTAGTTTTTATTCCTGAGCTTTCAGCTCCTGCCAGGAGCCGTCATCAGAGGATAATGATTAGACATACAAGAATCCAAGGCAATTCTCTCCCTTTGTGGATCTCCAACTACAAATATGCAAACCGTATCACAAACCTTTGCTTGCATATGTATACAGTATGTGCATACATTGTATGCACTGTATGCATTATATTCTTTAAACTGTTTTATATAGATAGTGAAGTTAATGTGGGTAGTAGTACCATTATTGACCATCAGAGGATGCTACACTCAGCATGAGGTCATTCAAGACCCTGTAGATGAAAATATCACCCCAATATGAGGTTTCCCAGAAGCTAGAGAGCAATGTGCTGTAGCTTCACAGACGCACACGGGAGGACAACTAATCTGGCCCTGTCCAGTACACCTCTGTTGTGAGACCAACATAAAAGCATCTCTCGAACCTCTAGGAGGAGTTCTACCCCTACAACACCACAGAATAATGGTGTAAGCCAGGAACATGGAAGTGCTTACAACAGAGTACAAAGAAGATGGTTGGGGCACTATAAAAAGAGCTTTGCCTACTTTGATCTGGGAATTTAGAGTTGTGAGGAAGCTGGCAACAAGAGCTCAGCTGATTAGAGGGAGGAAGGAGGGACAAAGTATTGAAAGGTAAGCAGGGGAAGCATGAGCAGAAGAAGAGAAAGACAAAGAGAAAGTGCTGTGTTTGTTGTGCTTTTGTGCTTGTGCTTTGTACTGTGCTGCTGTGGGGAGTGAGGGAGAAGTGCTTCCCCACTATAATAAATGTGTGTAGTGTGCAAAACCTGTGCCTGGTATCTGCTTGCGTTGGGTTTGTGCCCCTTGCAGGTCACTATATATTACTGTTTTCTTTAAACACTATACACAGTGAACTCATTTCAGCACATTTTATATTGAAACAGAAAATAAATTGTTCTCATTTAAAAAACAAAATTCACTTTCTCAGAGGTTTTAAACCAGTTGTTTTAATGTTAGACATATACAGTATAAACAATAAGTAATTTAGATGAGCAGAATGTATTTTCATTTTGCAAAAACCATAAGTAAAACAATCCAAATGCATATTTTTAACAATATTAAAACACCTACATAAATCACAGAAATATGCAGCCGTTAACATTAAAAGATCACAAATATAAACAAATCAATGAACAGCTGTAATTTACATCTCCTCATAAAGAAATAGTGTCTGTGGTCTAATCTCTATATGTATTCAGTTTCATTTATTGTAAATTTAAATATAAAATGTCAATATATTTACTTTATCTGTGTCCAGTCAGGGGATACAAGGTGCCCACTGACACTGAACAGTCTTTCCAATTGTACACTAACTACTGGAATGCATCATAAAATGTATTGATAAATCTTAAATGATTATTTAATACATTTGGGACAGCCTGAATAAACCGCTAATGTTAGACCATCTATGCTGTGTTTCATTTATTAGTGTCTTCAGCATTTATTTTTTTCAATCTTTTTCAATCTTTTTTCAGGAGGAACAGTGTGGTTTTCGTCCTGGTCGCGGAACAGTGGACCAGCTCTACACCCCTTAGCAGAGTCCTGGAGGGTGCATGGGAGTTCGCCCAACCAGTCTACATGTGTTTTGTGGACTTGGAAAAGGCATTCGACCGTGTCCCTTGGGGAATCCTGTGGGGGGTACTCTGAGAGTATGGGGTACTGGACCCCCTGATAAGGGCTGTTCGGTCCCTGTACGATCAGTGCCAGAGCTTGGTCCACATTGCCGGCAGTAGCTCGAAACTGTTTCCAGTTAGAGTTGGATTCCGCCAGGGCTGCCCTTTGTCATCAATTCTGTTCATAACAGCCAGGGCGTTGAGGGGGTCCGGTTATGTGAACTCAGGATTGGGTCACTGCTTTATGCAGATGATGTTGTCCTGTTTGCTTCATCAGGCCATGATCTTTAGCTCTCTCTGGATCGATTCGCAGTTGAGTGTGAAGCGGCTGGTATGGGAATCAGCACCTCCAAATCCGAGACCATGGTCCTCAGCCGGAAAAGGGTGGAGTGCCCTCTCAGAGTTGGGAGCGAGATCCTGCCCCAAGTGGAGGAGTTCAAGTATCTCGAGACCTTGTTCACGAGTGAGGGAAGAATGGAGCGTGAGATCAACAGGCAGATCGGTGCGGCATCCGCAGTAATGCGGGCTCTGCATCGGTCTGTCGTGGTGAAAAAGGAGCTGAGCCGCAAGGCGAAGCTCTCAATCTACCAGTCGATCTATGTTCCTACCCTCACCTATGGTCATGAGCAATGGGTAGTGACCGAAACAACGAGATCGCAAATACAAGCGGCTGAAATGAGTTTCCTCCGTAGGGTGTCTGGGCTTTCCCTTAAAGATAGGGTGAGAAGCTCAGTCATCCGGGAGAGGCTCAGAGTAGAGCCGCTGCTCCTCCGCATCGAAAGGAGTCAGATGAGGTGGCTCGGGCATCTGATCAGGATGCCTCCTGGACGCCTCCCTGGTGAGGTGTTCCGGGCATGTCTAACCGGGAGGAGGCCCAGGGGAAGACCCAGGACACGTTGGAGGGACTATTTCTCTCGGTTGGCCTGGGAACGCCTTGGGATTCCCCCAGAAGAGCTAGAAGAAGTGGCCGGGGAAAGGGAAGTCTGGGCATCACTGCTCACGCTGCTGCCCCCATGACCCGAACTCGGATAAGCGGAAGAGAATGGATGGATGGATCTTTTTTAGTCACTCGGCAGCTTGCATGCAGCAGACAAATACACACAGGTTTCATCTAATAAATATGGCTATGAACCACCAATATTCTACTATAAACTGAGTTTGAAATTATTTTTTGAAATTGGATGGATGGGGGGAGTTCCCCATAAAATGTAACACAAGAGGGGACTTCAGATTTTGTGGGGAAATGAAGGGGGCTTGTCAAAACCCACAGTTTAAAGTGAATATATTTGTTTTGAGATTACTATGAACTGTTGGCAAAACCAAAATTACATCTCTCTATTATAAAAAAAAAATCTTGGAAGGAGACAAGACGTGATTGTCTCAGAGACACTTTCACATCCCACGAGACGACAAGAGCTTATGCAAAGAGATTTAGAAAAGTCCCGCGTGGTTATGTTAGAGACATTTCTTGTAGAGAGAAAGGAATCAAATTCACTCAGTGGCAGTTATACGTTGCGTTGTCATTATGTAATTCCAAACACGGAATCAAAATTCAATGTGATATTGATGAAAAGGTAAAAGCAAAAAGAGATCGAATATATGGACATAGGTGATATGACAGAAGTGCAAAATGCAGATCACGCAGCACGGCAGAAGCAGCAAGCCAGCAGCTAATCAAGCAAAGAGTAGGTAAAAAAAAACTGTATGTGTTTCCCATTGTATCACCGTTAAGGGGGGTGTCGGTGTTGGAGGAGCAATCGCGTTTCTTTGGGGCCCGTTTAGCCCCCCTCTTCACAACGTGAGTGCCGGGGGAGGCTGGGGAGGGATAGGGTTGGGCAAATGAAGCGAGCGGGAGGCAAAGCCCCCCAGTTTCTAAAAAGCCATAAAATATAATAAAGATTAATTGTGATATCATAGGGAAAAGTATTGTACAAAATACTAATTTTTATTCTTAAATGTACTTATTTTTGGAGTTAGAGAGATGGCAACCTTAGCCAAGCTACAGCTGATTTTCTTGAAAGTTATCCTTGAGGACTGTTTATTTCTTTCTGTCACTAATTTTACTTTTCAGGTACAAGTTTAAACTCAATCACTACACCACAGACATTTTAAAGAAATAATTATATAATAATTGTCTTCATGTTTAGTCAAAATACAGTGTGATTACCCATGATTTTTCAACCTATCGTGTATCATTTTTCATCTAGTAGTTTATGAACTGAATGAAAACCAGGAGTATGTGACACAACCACAAACATGTGATAAGGTGCAAACAAAATCTCCTCCAAAACTTCCTCCATTCCTCTAAGTAAATCGGAGATCTAATTGGTCTGATCTGTCCTTGTTCCAATAGTAACTTAGTATATCTACTTCCTCGTGCACACATGCATGCAGACATGCACATGAGGTCTCTCCATCCTCTGCTTAAGCAAGCTCGCTAAACTTAATACCAGGCACTTCTATCAATGTGCCAGCAACCGCTTTACGTCTCTCTCCATAGCAACAGACAACAGCTGGGATGATGATTATGTTATCCAGAAGCATGCTTGTCTTTGTATGCATTTGAAACAAGCTGCACACTCGAGTATAACCACTTCCAAACCGTTTCTAAAAGCCACACTGGAGTTGCTAATACTGAAGCGTACCGAAGCTTGTTCCTGCCACTCATATACATAAGTATATACGTATATATAATGAGAAACATAGGTGATTAATTGCAGTATATTGGTCACTATAGTTTTGCCAGATCAGTATGGGTATTTCTTTGTTTTAATCCTGATACAATTGTTTCCTTGACCTTGTCTCTAGTGCTATTCATGTGACTACTTTTCAGTATGTTTCTCCAGTGGTGGAGTCAAGGATGTTATTAAAATAAACAATGTTATGTGTTGCAACAATCTAAACATAACACAGTAAAATGATGCCATTTTTCACAACCATTGTTTGCCTGTGTTTTACAAACTGGAATTTTCATGTGCTTTACCTATTAATGTACCTGTTGCTGTGAGATGTAAAGCATGCTCGTGTTTGTAGTCCTCCAAAACAAGATGAACACTCAGGTACTACCACTTCCATACTGCTTCTGAATGCCACACTGGAGTGGTTAATACTGAAGCGCACTGAAGCTTATTCCTACCACTCAGAAAAAAATTGCATTATTTTGCAATAATTATTACACTATTTTAAAAAACCATTACATTATTACACAAAAGATATTATCTGCTGTGGTTGGTATCATTGTGCATGCATGTGCTCCACACATCCTGTGATGGCTAGTGAGGGACTGACTAAGGAAGTGAACACATGCAATCAAGTGACAAGAAGTGAACAAAAGTCATAGGTTAGCTCGGGTCAGGTTGGGGAGTATGCACTGGTACAGGTGTTGCCGTACCCAACACATGATGAACAGCTCAGGATTCTGGTTGGCAACCCTGTAGGCTAACATGTGATCCAGTCCAACCTTTCTGAAATGACCATCTGTCTGCCACAGCCAGGTGTTACATGGGCATCCCCTTGACCTTGTCCAGATGCTTGGGTCCTCAACAATGAGGATTCTGAGAACCAGCTCACCCTTAGGGAATCGCACCACATAGCCATATGTTGTAACTGACGAACCCTTATAATGCAGGTAATATGCCTCATTTGGGACTCTGTAAGCAACCACTCATTCAACACAAAGTCGAAAAAGTGGTACCCAAGGATTCTCCAAAGAGACATAGTACTGAAGGAGTCCAGTCTTCGTCTCAGGTCACTGGATAGCGTACATGTCTTGCAACCATATAGCAAAACAGGAAGCATTAGGACTCTAAAGACTTGGACCTTTGTTCTTTTGTAAAAATATCGGGACCACCATACACCCCTTTCCAGCAACCTCATTAAACCCCATGATCTCCCAATCTGTCTACTGACTTCATAGAAGGAGTCACCAGAGACATGAATGTCACTGCCGATGTAAGTAAACCTCTTGACGAGGTCAACACTCTCTCCACAGGCAGTCACACTGCCAATGGCTCTGCCCAAGTGGTTATTAAACGCTTGGATCTTGGTTTTTATGCAGGACACTCACAAGACCAGACACCCAGACTCCTCACTCAGTCTCTTGAGAGCCCCAATCAGAACCTCCATTTACTCTGCAAAGATCATAGCATCGTCGGCAAAATCAGTCAGTGAATTTTCTTCACCAACAGATGCCCCACATTCGCTGTACCCCATGACACTGCCCAACACCAAGTTTGTACAAGCACTACATAAGGTAGGAGTAAGAAAGCACCCTTGACAAACCCCAGAATCAAGTGGGAAAAATGCAGAGGTTCTGCTTCCACTCTGCACATAGTACTCACAGTACCAGTGTACAGGTTGGCCATGACATCCAGCAACTTAGGGAGGATCCCACAAAGTTTCAGGATGTCTCACTGGGCAGCACAATCAACTCAGTCAAACGCTTTATGAAAATTGACAAAGGCTCCAATGAAACTCTGCTGATATTCATGTTTGTACTTAATGAGAGCCCTCAGTGCCAGAATTTGGTCGATTGTAGACTTTTAGGTGTAAAACCAGACTGTTTAAGTAGCTGGTAGGTGAGCAAGTGATTACCGATCCTATGGAGGATGACCCTGGGATCTTAGCCAGCACAGAGAGCAATGTTATCCCCCTTGTAGTTGCTGCAATCCAGGCGATCACCCTTCCCTTTCCAGATATGGATGACAAGTCCCATTTTCTAGTCAGTTGGGATGATGCCCGTCTCCCAAATGGAAGCAAAGATTGCTTGCAATGCCAGGAAGTCAGCCTTACCACAAGTCTGGAGAAATTCACCCCAGATACCACAAATCCCTGCAGCTTTCCCTACCCTCGGCTGGTTCACCACCTGTGTAATCTCCGGGAGATTGCGTGGTTCACAGCTAATTAGATGATCAGTGGACCCAGAGATGACCAACATCCTTGTCGCAGGATCAGCTTTAAATAGCTGCTCAAAATAACCAGCCCAGCAGGTCACAAATGCAGGGTCATCTATAAGGACTGTTACATCACTTTCCTTGACTGCAACTCTCCGAGGAACAGATTTACAGGTATCTCTGTGTCACTTTCTCACAGATTCCTCTAACAAATGCTCCTTATCTGCCCTCAGAGCCCTTGCAGCCATACTTCTCAGATCCCAGTGCAGACCAGACTTGCCATCAAGCCGTGCGCTGCAACTCCTCTCGATAATATCTCTGCATGTTGAAATACTTGCTTTGGGGAACACCGGCAACACCAACACAACCCTGAACACACATCAGCAGAATAAAAAAAAATCAAGTGACGGTGAGATACAAAGAAGGCAGATTCACCAGAGTTTGTGTGTCAGCTTTAATCCCTCCAGATGAGAGAATGTCCAGTTCCATTGTCTCACCACTCACATCTCCAGTTATTCCCAGTTTCAAATAAAAACAAACAGCGTCAGATCCCTGGGTAGGGGGGTGGTAGTATGTATCGTGATCGTGATTTAGAGAGAATAAAAGTTAAAAAAAATGGTAACTTTTACAAATCCTATAAATGCACACCGTGTGTTACAGACGCAAACCAAGTGTATGTGTGTACTGTATAATATTAGCAATAAGAGCAGCTCACTACTGAAGACGGCAAATATAGGAGTGAGTCGAGATCGAACCGGGGACTCTTGATTACAATTCAACAAATCTTACCGCTACGCCACAAAAGCTGTTGTCTTTTCCTTGAACCTTTTGTGAAAGTGCTCACTTGATCTTTGGACTTCAGGCTTCATACATTATATAGTTTATGCCTACATTTTGTCATTTACTACTAAAATATGAAAAACATTTCTGTTTTAAAAATGTGTTTACACAGATTACTGTAGGAATGGAACACACATGAAATGCGTGTGTTCCAAATAACAATCTATTATTTCCACTCTAAAACTCCACTTCACTCCCTGATAATCAATCAAGGCATGAGCTGGGAGAAGTTCGTGTACGTTCTATGTCGGTGGGGGGATGGAATAGCCGGCTGCTTGCAGCTTGTCTTTATCGGCACATTTAGAGGACAAAAGACGCTGGTGGAGAGATGCGAACGGATTTAAGGTGGGCCGGATCTACAAGTTTTTTCAGAGACTCTGGTAATTCTAGTGTTAACTGGACCAAGAGATGGTTGTATTTCAAAGAAAATGTAGTGAAGGCCAATACCAGAAATCAGAGAAAACAAAGTTAAGCCTGAACTTATGAAGATGGCGCCAACTGGTGTGGCTGGCCGTCTGCTCGTCTCTCTAGTCTATGTTTTAACTTTGTTTTTATGTTTTAGTTTATCCCAACGGCCACTGTCCTATGATTGTGAGTCTTTACTAAACATATTTTCTGGCTTGCTTTCCTCTCAATTTTCATCTCCTGGTTGGATTTTTTGTGAACCTCCACCTTTGTTTTATTCATCTCCTGACTTCTTCACCTGGAAGCCGGTGTTCACGTATATCAGTGAATTGAATGCCCCTCAGAGACGCAAACGCACCCGCCGCCGTCGTGGGAAAAGAGCCGGAATTGCTGTTAAACAACGCCGACTCAAGTCCCAGAGCTTTGATTCCCGATGCCTGCGAGTCGTCTATGACTCATCTTCTCCTGCTCAGGACTCCATCACTGGTTCATGGGCGCTGGACACCAGATTTAATTTCTCCATTTCAAGACAGCATCACTTTTCCTCGGCCTGCAATCGAGTAGTAAACACTGCTAATCTTCGCATGCTCACCTGTGCTCATCCTGCAACAAGCTCTTCTACATCTATCAAGGCTGCTCTCTTGAACGTGAGATCAGTGTCTAATAAAACTTTTATTCTGCAAGACTTTATTACCTCAAATAATCTGGATTTCTTCTTCATCACTGAGACTTGGATTTTAAATGGTGACTCTTCTTGTTTTACTGACTTGACTCCACCAGGTTATTCATTTTTAAACTCTCCTCGCCTGACTCGTCGTTTTGGGTGGCATTGCCACTATTTTTAAAAGTATATTCTTGTGTCGGAGCCTTACAAGGGGTCAGTTTAGCAGCTTTGAACTTCAACTTTTCGAGGTGTGCAGCTCCCCTTCTCCACTGTTTGCCGTGGTTTATAGACCTCCTGCAATTAATGAAACTTTCAATTCTCTGATCTCTTGGCTGATATCACCCTCTCTCATGACAAAGTTCTTATTGTTGGTGATTTCAACATTCACGTTTGTTGTCAATCGAAAGCTTTGGTCAACGACTTTTTATCACTTTTGAACTCATTTGATTTTATACAGCATATTAATATTCCAACCCACTCTCTCCGTCACACCCTCAATCTCGTTCTTACTCGTGATGTTTCAGTGAATAATATTGATTTATGTGATGTTTCTTTTACTGATCATTTTTCTATAATGATGGATCTGAATATTACTGTCGATGTCCCTACTAATAGCTGTCCCCCACGCTGCTCGCACTTTTTAAATTCTTCTATTATATCTGATTTTAAAACCATTTTCTCTAGTCTTTATATGCATGACCAAAATAATGGTATCGATGATTCTGTCGTAAAATTTAATTCTTCCTATAAAACAATTTTAGACTCAATTGCTCCACCCAAGATACGCAGTAATAAGGGTAGACCTGCTCCCTGGCTAAATGAAAATACACGATCACTGCGCCGCGCCTGTCGAACTGCTGAATGGCGTTGGAAACAAGATGGACTGATTGTCTCTACACAGATTTTCAGGAGTTCTCTTTTCAATTTCCAGGCTGAAGTTAAGATAACGAAACAAAATTTCTTTGCCGATTTAGTATCCCGTCATTCAAAGAATCCCAGGGTCTTATTTAATTCAATTAATGCAGCCATTCACCCCCACTCTGCAATGGGATCAAATAGCATTGTTCATTCATGTGACCAGTTTCTATCATTCTTTGTCAGCAAAATCGATACTATCCGTCGTGGCATTGTTCAAATGGACTATGAACTTTCTACTGTTAATCATGACATTGTCTTAGAATCCTTTGATCTAGTCTCACTTTCACAGCTAAAAAGAACTATTGACACCCTTAAACCAGCCCCCAGTCCTCTGGATATTGTACCACCACGTCTCTTAGTGGAAGCCTTTGATGTGTTGGGCCCACCCTTATTAGCCATCATCAATGATGCTATTAGTTCGGGGGTTGTGCCCTCATTTTTTAAACATGCTGCAGTCCGTCCCTGTCTTAAAAAGGAAGAATTAGACCCTGGAGTTATAGCTAATTTTCGTCCAATTTCCCAACTGCCATTTCTGGCTAAAATTATTATAGGATTATTATAAATCCTTATATTCCACTGAGTTCAAAGAAGACAACACACAAACTAACACATTACAAATACATTGCAGACACCACAAATAGATGCTTTAAGTGCTGAGGAACTGGATAAACCTCTGACCCTATCAGAATTACTAGAAGCTATAAAGTCACTTCAAAGCGGGAAATCAGCAGGCCCTGATGGTTACCCCGTAGAATTCTATAAGAAATTCTCCACTCAGCTAGCTCCTCTCTTATTGGCAACACTTACAGAAGCTAGAGACAATCAAACTTTTCGTCAAGCATTAATCACCGTCTTTCCTAAACAAAATAAGGACTTGTTACAATGTGCATCATACAGACCAATTTTACTCCTGAATAATGATGTTAAGATATTCTCAAAAATCATAGCTAGAAGGATGGAGAAAGTGCTGCCCTCGGTAATATCACAGGATCAAACTGGATTTATTAAAGGCCGACACTTATCTTCCAATCTCCAACGCCTATTTAATGTAATATATTCACCAGCAAAGTCAAACACCCCAGAGATTTTACTATCATTAGACGCAGAAAAAGCATTTGATATGATTGAATGGAACTACCTTTTCACTGCATTGGAGAAATTTGGGTTTGGCCTGAATATTTGTGCATGGATCAAACTACTGTATACCAATCCAGAAGCTTCAGTTTGTATTAACAACATTTGTTCAGACTACTTCAAGCTAGAACGTGGCACCAGACAAGGATGCCCCTTGTCACCACTGCTGTTTGCAATCGCCATTGGCGGCTCAGTCGAAATTCTTATCAGATAAAGGGGATTACCAGAGAAGGACTGGAACAGAAAATTTCTCTGTATGCAGATGATATGGTTTTATATATATGAGACACAGAAAACACTGTGCCTGCAGTTTTAACAGCACTCACAGAAGTTCAAAAGATATCTGGTCTCAGAATTAATCTGAATAAAAGTATACTCTTTCCAGTGAATTCACAAGCATATAATATTAGACTGGACACCCTACCTTTTACCATAGCAGATCAGTTTAAATACCTTGGGGTAAATATCACAAGTAAATATAAAGCTCTTTATCAACAAAATTTTGCCGTCTGTATGGAAAAAATGAAGCAAGACTTGCATAGATGGTCAACCGTTCATCTCACTCTAGCCGGAAGAATTAACGTTGTTAAGACAAATATCCTTCCTAAACTTCTTTTTTTATTTCAAAACATTCCAATATATATCAATAAATCATTTTTTAAGCAATTAGATTCAACTATAACCTCATTTATTTGGAACTCAAAACACTCACATATCTGAAGAGCGACCCTACAAAGACCTCAGGCAGAAGGTGGCATGGCTTTACCTAATTTTCAGTTTTATTACTGGGCAGCAAACATACAAGCCATAAAAACCTGGACACAAAAAAATGAACATACACAGGCTTGGTCCTCAATAGAAGTAAAATCCTGTAGTACTTCTTTATACTTCCTGCTCTGCACTCCAATAAATGCAAGTTATCACGAATATACTAATAACCCAATTGTGCTTTACTCACTCAGAACATGGAACCAACTTAGAAAGCATTTTAAGATGGAAAATCTTTTATCTGTGGCACCTTTGCAAGAGAACCACCTCTTTCAACCCTCACAAACATATCCAGTTTTTAATACCTGGAAAAGATTTGGGATTAAATTGCTCAGAGATCTTTATATAGACAATATCTTTGCATCCTTTGAACAATTACGTTCCAAATTCAACCTCCCAGCTACACATTTCTTTCACTATCTTACCCGATTTTCCTCATCTTGTACCCTCCACCATGCTGGTGAAAATACTGCTCAATTTCGAGGAATTAGACACCATTTCCGCATTATATAAAATCTTATTAGAGTCCCTTCCTTTCAAAGATCCAAGAGGACATTGGAAAAAAGATCTCTTAATCAATATATCAGAAAAGGAGTGGAAGGTAGCATTGCAGAGAATTCACTTGAGCTCCATATGCGCAAAGCATAGAATTATTTAACTAAAAATTATGTATCGAGCTCATCTGTCTCGCTTAAAACTGTCCAAAATGTTTCCAGGGCAAGATCCAACCTGCGAACGCTGCAACCAAGCTCCTGCCTCACTGGGTCACATTTTTTGGGCCTGCACCAAATTAACATCATTTTGGACCAAAATTTTTAAGTGCCATTCAGACAGCCTTGGCACCACAATTCCTCCAAACCCATTAACAGCTGTGTTCAGTGTTCTTCCAGACTGACTTGAAATGGAGAAGGACAAGCAAATGATGTTGCATTCACTACACTTTTGGCACGCAGACTTATTTTGTTAAATTGGAAAAATCCTAACTCTCCTCTGATAAGTCAGTGGGAAACCGATGTTTTATATTATTTGAAATTGGAAAAAATAAAATTCTCAGTCAGAGGATCTGTACAGAATTTTTTCAAAACCTGGCAGGATCTAATCAATAATATTTTAGAATAAGAAGAAATAATTATTTCCGCATTTCTTTCCCTTCTCCATTTTTTTTTATTTACCTATATATATTTTTTCCTTCCTTTTGTTTATTTTTGCCCTATTAAAAAGTCCTAAGCAATTCTCTTTTGGCCATGCTCTCCTTCTCAAGGGTGGGGTTTGATTTGACTTCAGTTCTTTTTTGTATAAATTGATCTATTTGTATGGAATGATTACAATAAAATTAATAAATAAAATAAAAAAAAAAATTAAAAAAAATAGCACTGCTACTGTTCCTGTGTGGTTTATCATTCTTTATCCCCCTGACACGGCTTTATAAATACACTGAAATTAACTGCATATTGTTTAGTTTAGTTTAATGCATCTGATTATAATTAACCAGTAACAATATAATGGTCCACGGAATGGTCAAACTATTCCAAATACCATAACTGCTTTAACGTTGTTACTCTCACTGCACCTTCTTCTTCTTCTTTCAGCTGCTCCTGTTAGGGGTTGCCACAGTAGATCATCTTTTTCCATATTACTCTCACTGCACCACTCGGAGCAGCTGATCGGAAAGAGAATTATCAGTATACAGCATCAAGCACATGTTGCTTCAGCCATGATTCCTATTTGAACTGCTTCTCACACGGCAAACGCTTCAAAATCTTTCCTGTACGGACCTCGTGGTTCAGAAACAGTTTCATCCCAAGAGCTCTAAATGCACTCAATCAGTCCATCAACTGCTCCTTGTAGAACTGTTTGGACTTATAAGCACAATCATCTCACTGTAAACTTGCACTACAGTTATAATATTGCACAACCTGAGCCACTTTATAAAGCGTGTATTTAGATATGATGACAATATCATTTTTAAGATGAAATGTAACAAAATACTGTATGTTTATTATATTATACAGATAAAAGCACTGTATGCTTCACTGGGACAGGCGTGAATGATAGAATAATTAAACATGTACTACGAAGATATTTCAATGTTCCTTAAAAGTTTTGAAGAAGCGTCGTTATAAACTTACAGATGGCTTAAAGTCTATTATAGAGCTGATTGTGTGGCGATCGGTTACTTGGAGAAGGAAAAGGAAGGACAGGAATTGGAGGTTAGTACGTTTGATAGAGACAGTACTACAGGGGCGGCCTTAGGCATGTGCAAACTGTGCACCTTTGTATTGTTTTAAGGATTTGTTAGAATTCAGAGATGGTGTCACTAGAAATAGATAAAATTTACACAAAGGCACTATTCATTTAACTCAGTATGATAAATGTCTTGCTGTGCTTTTAACATAAATAAAGTAAGCAGCACTTTGTTAAAATCATACCTCATGATGTCTGCTGTGTCTTGTCTTATATAGATAAAGAAATGTGAGCCACAAGGGCAGTTGTAATATAGAAACACAGAACAGGGGACAACACAGGGAACAAAAGGTCCCACCCACCCATAGGAATGTTTTATCAAAACAACCGGTGGGACAGACATGACCAACATATGACAATCTATATCAATATACATATTTATATACATAATTTTTTTTTCTTCATAAACTCTGAATAAGTTGTTGTGGTGGCTTGCAAACACACGTAGGATATAGTTTCTTCAATAGGTACGTCTTTTTCTTTCATAACAGAGATTCCATCATTAGAAGAGCATACTGAACTTGGGTCTGAATGATCTGACTTAGGATGCTGTACAACCACAGGATTGCAAGGTGCTACTGGCAGTTCCTCACTTACAATTACATCAGATCTTCTTAGTTGATCAACATGTTGATGCTAGATAAGATCAGGAGCAACTTGAACCTTATAAGTCAAGGGCCCACTCTGCTCAGTAACTTTAGTAGGGACCCTTTTGCAGTCTCCTCTATAAATTCCTTGCCAATAACGATTGATCAGTCTCAAAACGGCGTATCTCGTTGTCCCTCTCACCTTTGCTTTGTTCAGCTGTTTACCCTGTACCACTCTTCTTTGGTCTGGTCGTTACAAATCTAAAAGGGAATGCAGTTGCCTCCCTAGAAATAACATATCTGGTGTCTGGTTTGTGGTTGCATGTTTAGCATTTCTACATGCAAAACAAATTTACTAACTTTTGGAAAATCATTATGCGTTTATAAGACATTGCCTGCAGACCCTGCTTTAAGCTCTGAACAAACCTCTCAGTTAGGCCATTAGTTGCTGGTTGCCATGGTGCATACAGTGCATCCGGAAAGTATTCACAGCGCATCACTTTTTCCACCTTTTGTTATGTTATAGCCTTAATCCAAAATGGATTAAATTCATTTTTTTCCTCAGAATTCTGCACACAACACCCCATAATGACAACGTGAAAAATGTTTACTTGAGATTTTTGCAAATTTATTAAAAATAAAAAAACTGAGAAATCACATGTACATAAGTATTCACAGCCTTTACTCAATACTTTGTCGATGCACCTTTGGCAGCAATTACAGCCTCAAGTCTTTTTGAATATGATGCCACAAGTTTTCATCCAGGATGTCTCTGTACATTGCTGCAATCATCTTTCCCTTTATCCTGACTAGTCTCCCAGTTCCTGCCACTGAAAAACATCCCCACAGCATGATGCTGCCACCACCATGCTTCACTGTAGGGATGGTGCCAGGTTTCCTCCAAACGTGACGCCTGGCATTCACACCAAAGAGCTCAATCTTTGTCTCATCAGACCAGAGAATTTTCTTTTTCATGGTCTGAGAGTCCTTCAGGTGCATTTTGGCAAACTCCAGGCGGGCTGCCATGTGCCTTTTACTATGTGAATTTCCCCTTGGGATTAATAAAGTATCTATCTATCTATCTATCTATCTATCTATCTATCTATCTATCTATCTATCTATCTAAGGAGTGGCTTCTGTCTGGCCACTCTACAATACAGGCCTGATTGGTGGATTGCTGCAGCGATGGTTGTCCTTCTGGAAGGTTCTCCTCTCTCCACAGAGGACCTCTGGAGCTCCGACAGAGTGACCATCGGGTTCTTGGTCACCTCCCTGACTAAGGCCCTTCTCCCCTGATCGCTCAGTTTAGATGGCCGACCAGCTCTAGGAAGAGTCCTGGTGGTTTCGAACTTCTTCCACTTACGGATGATGGAGACCACTGTGCTCATTGGGACCTTCAAAGTAGCAGAACTTTTTCTGTAACCTTCCCCAGAAATGTGCCTCGAGACAATCCTGTCTCGGAGGTCTACAGACAATTCCTTTGACTTCATGCTTGGTTTGTGCTCTGACATGAACTGTCAACTGTGGGACCTTATATAGATAGGTGTGTGCCTTTCCAAATCATGTCCTGTCAACTGAATTTACCACAGGTGGACTCCAATTAAGCTGCAGAAACATCTCAAGGATGATCAGGGGAAACAGGATGCACCTGAGCTCAATTTTGAGCTTCACGGCAAAGGCTGTGAATACTTATGTACATGTGCTTTCTCAATTTTTTTATTTTTAATAAATTTGCAAAAACCTCAAGTAAACTTTTTTCATGTTGTCATTATGGGGTGTTGTGTGTAGAATTCTGAGGAAAAAAATGAATTTAATCCATTTTGGAATAAGGCTGTAACATAACAAAATGTGGAAAAAGTGACGCGCTGTGAATACTTTCTGGATGCACTGTATGTAATGTGTCTTATTCTATTCAGCTTAGAAAGGTATGAAAAGTCATCAGCACTAAACTGTGGACCACTATTAAACACCAGTTACTCTGGAACCCCAATACTAGCAAAAAGGGCTTCTCAGCACCTCAATAAGTGTGAGCTGAAGTTATGAAACCTATGGTGAACATTTCAGGCCATTTAGAACACACATCAATCACCACCAGGAATGTCCTTCCCATAAATGGTCCAGCAAAATCATGTATCTGCTGTCAAGTTGAAGCAGGCCATTGCCACACATGCAGTGGTGCTGTTTTTGGCCCATTTTGCACTTGCTGACAGATAATGCACTATGCAGCAGGCGGCTCTATTTCTTGGTCTGTTCCTGGACACCAAACAAAACTCCTGGCCAACACCTTCATCTTTACCACTCCAAGATGGCCCATATGGAGCTGATGCAAGATTCTGGGGCTCAGCTTGAATAATGTCCCTTGATCTCCATAACACACAACCAGTACTTAATGTGAGCTCATACTTCCTTTCAAAGAAAGGTGCCAATGTGGATTTATGTTCAATCATCCTGCTGTGCTGCGTTGCTAGAAGCACTTATGACAAGGTATTATCCCACCTTGTTTCTTTCTGCATAATTTCAGCGGTAATGGGTAATCCTTCCAGATGGTTCAAAGAAAACATAGCCATCATTTCCATATTGTTGTCATTACCATCTACAACCACATTAGCGTGAAATGAGGTTTTCCTGTATTCATTGTTATATCTATGACCACCAAGAATAAGGCACAGCACTGCATGCATGATGTGGCAGTGGTAGGAATACCCTTTGTAGATTGAAGATAGAGACCAATGGTTTATGATCAATAATGAAGGTAAACTCTCTACCATATAGATACTGATTAAACTACCTTATACCCCACATTAAACTTAATGCCTCCTTGTCTATTTGAGCATAATTTTTATCAGCCTTAGACAGTGAACGAGATGCAAAGGCAATAGGCCTTTCACTGCCATCTCATCACATACGATATTACTGCTCCAATGCCAAATGGGGTACCATCACAAGCTAGTCTCACTGGAAGCACCGGGTTGAAATGTGTTAGCACTGTATCAGAAGTGACTAACCTTCTCATACTCACAGTTCTTTGACCATACCCATTGGCATCCCGTTTGAAGAAGTTGATTAAGTGGGTGTGAAACTTTGCTAAATCATGCATAAACCTGTTGCAGTAATTCACAAATCCTAGAAACAGTCTCAGTAGGAACCTTTAGTACCACCTAATTTTTTTGGGTATTTGTGTAATCCTAGAGCATCTATCTTATGGCCACAATAAGTAATACTAGGCTTTAGAAACTCACATTTATCAAATTTTGTTCTCCTTAGAGCCTTTTGTAGATTTTTAAGGTGTCCCTCATCTGTTACTCCGGTAACCATTATGTCATCCAAATAGCACTGTGTTCTCGGCACTCCTTGTAAAACCTGGTCCATGGTATGTTGCCATATTGAAGGGGCAGAAGCAACCCCAAACACTAATTTATTATAGGGTCCCTTATTTGTATTTATTGTCAGAAAGACCTTGGAATTGTCCTTCATCTCCATCTGTAGGTGATTCAAGTAAGTCTTTTTTTGAAAAGCACCGTCCCCCTGAAAGATTGGCAAAAATGTGCTTAGTTCTTGGCAATAGGTACTGCTCTTCCTGCAGTACAGGGTTAATAGTGACCTTAAAGTCCCCATATAATCTAATTGTGCCATTTCTCTTTCTTACAGGAGCTATTGGTGTGGCCCATGGGCTCCAGTCCACCATTGACAGTATACCATCAATCTCCATGCGATCAAGCACATTTTCTACTAGCTTTCGCAGGGCATGTGATATTGGGAGTGCTTTATGAAAACGAGGTGTGTGCCCTTCTTTAAACACATTTTTTCCTTTAATTTGTTGCAGTGTACCTATGACATCTTTAAAGATGGGAGCCACTACCTCCAGGATTTTATCTAGCCTTGCCTCCACTGATGGTGACACAACAGGGGCTGCTTGTAGGCTATTCAAGTTTTCCCAATTATGTTTTATCTTCCTCAGCTGGTCCAGCCTCCACAAGCATGTACCTCCCTTCTTAATGATATAAAACTCCATTAATTCTTCTTGTTCTTAACTGTCACTGGCAATACCCCTACAGGCTCAATTTTCTCAGCTGTGTATTTTTTCAAAAGAATGAACGATGGATTTAGCTTTGTTTAACCAAAGACATTGCTTCTGTGACATCACAGAGACTGCTGATCCAGTATCCGGCTCCATTTGCACTCTTTCCATTTAACTCAGGTGTAATCCAGAAGGCTTGTGTGTCCTTGCTCCAGACATGAAATATCTCCAAAGAACCTTCATATTCTCTCTCAGACACATCTCCTATGTTGTAAACATTTTTCTTGCCCTTGGGTATTGTTTTATCATTTACTTTGGCATTTGTCTTTGTGGCACAGCAAACTCATTGAATGTGTCCTGTCATGCGGGATTTCCTACACACTTCATATTTGAATCTGCACTGAAACAGTGTGAGACCCACGGCCAAAATGGTAACACAGCTTCTGCTATGCGGATATCAGTATGGCTCCACTTGACGCATATTCATGTTTTCAGCTTTTGCTCCACTCTACTGTACAATTCTGATGCATTTTTGGCCACCTTTTCCATTGAGACAGTCAGCTCCACTGCTTGTTGGAAGGACCAGACACACTCCTGTTAACAGCCTCTTCTGAATCCCTTCATTGAAAAGCCCACATACTAAAACGCATCGTTTAAGCCATTTACAAACTGGCAGTGCTTGGACAGTTTTTATAGTTGTGTAGGTGTAGGTAGTAATCGACTCCCCCTTGTTTTAATTATATCTGCGAAACCTAAAGCGCTCTTTTTGTGCTTTTGTCTTGCAAGCTATAACATAGAGAACAATACAAGAACATTTCTGATTTCACTCTCAATGATTCTTGCATGTGAGGCATTGGAGTATGTACTGTGTCTTTGTTGCCACTGTTGTGTCTTCTCTTATTAATATGTCTTTCCTATAGAAAGAGTGAACAGGGATCAACACAGGGAACAAAAGGGCCCACCTTTATATAGGGTGTGCCTAATCAAAATAGCTGGTGGGGCAGACATGATCAACAGATGACAACCTCTTTATACCACAAACATATATAGCAACTTCCATGCCTGTGTGAAACAGGCAAAATCATTACTGCATTTTTTTTTAAATCTGTGAGTCATTCTTCCAAAATTCTGTTGTTAAATAATATTAATGGACCTCCTTTTTCTCATGTGCAAATACTAAAGAAGCATTCTGTGGATAAGATTGATGCTCTGATCAGACTCATGATCTAATCATCAGGCACAAGTCCATCATGTTATGTACATAATAAGGCAGAGCTGCTATTATTTAATGTTTACAGTTCTTCTATACGAAACCAGCAGAGTGGCTATGTATTTAGTGCTGCATAACTCCAGTAGCTTAGTTCCATGTGTTTACTTTTAAAGTATGTGTTTCATTACATTGAAAATAAAACTAAAAATGCATTTGTACCGTAAAGGAAGAAACACAAGAGAAGTCAAAGTTGTAAATGTCCAGAAGGAAAAGCCCTGTTTAATAGCATCAAAAGTCTAGAGATGGCAGCCAGAAACAAAGCAAAGCAAACAACCATTTACTGTATAATTTGTGTATAAATGTTGATATTTTTACTGTAAAAGGTTTAATCATCTCTGACTATTTAAAAAGTAGAATATAATGATATGTTTATCAGATTTGCTGCTGTTGTATTTGTGAGAGACTGTGACAGGCTGTAGGTAAAATGTAATGTGCTCAGGATAATAACATATCAGAGCCTTTGTCACTAGCTGCTAAAAGATGAATTAACTAAGTGTTATTAATCTTTAAACTTCCATGTACACCTCAGTGCTCTATTTCAGAAGACACTTAAGACACTCTTAAGTATTTGGAGGATTCATTTTCCTGAAAAATACACACAGCATCAAATAACCATGTGCAATTGTTATAAGCTTATTGGTTCATTTAGCTTACAATATATTGAGTGTAAAGCAACCTTCTAAACTTTGTTTAACTCTCCATGAGGGCACCATGGTGATATAGTGTTTAATGTTACTGCCCAACAGCTCTAGTGACCTACTAAAGTTTTAAATGCTTCACCATCAATGTCTGAAGGGAGTTGGCACTTTCTCCTCCATTTCTGTGATGGTGGTCTTTATTGCTGCTTTCAAACTGAAATATATAAATATTTCTGACATGAACATATGAGAAATGGGAATGCATTAGGAAAAACTGTAGTCTCTACATTGTTAAATTAATTTTTTATTGGTTAAGCTTGACAGAGATAAAATGGAAATATTTCTTGAGTAGAAAGAGTGTTAGATTGGTGTACATTATGTGTATGTGTTACATTGCTAGCTGCTAAAAGGGAATAAAGGTAAAAGAATGTTACTTTGCTATCCAAGACATAGTTGTTAAAAAAACACAGAAGTCACCTTTGCACCACTCATGACCAGCATGCATGTGGAAATAGTAGTCATGGCACTGTACATGAAATTAGTTTCATTTGAAAAAATGCAAAGAAGGTAAGTAAGAAAGTTCCTGAAGCTTTGCCCTATTAGACTTGCATAAATGTGTATACTATAACAGGTGTTACGGCAAAAAATATTAACACTAAACAGAATAGACAGATCAGTCCTTTATTCAGGCATCTTGGTTGTTTTATTAATGAAATGAGCATCCTAATCCTGGACAATGCAATGTAAAACACCACATTCTAGTACTATGTCTTGGTTTATTACTGAATCTAGCTATTTCTTCTCCAGTTGTGATCTTTTCCCATTCTAATGTAAGCACAATACCCACTGTCTCTTTGCTCTCTTTCTCTCTCTCTCTCAGTCCAGGCCAACAATGACCCTCTAGCTATTCATGGAATCTTCTTGTAAATCCTGCACAACCTACCAAAGGTGTGTTATGCTAGACCAGTCCATCTAAAAGTAGAATATATTGCATGTTATATTGAGAAAAAAATGTTTTAGAGAGTGGTGAAGAATAAAAAAGATATTTCTTAAGGGAATAAATAAAAGGATAGCTGAAGTAAGATAAGATTATTGCTCTAGATTCATAAGTTTCTTTTTAAAAGAAGAAGTAAAAAACGGTAGTACAGTAATCCCTCCTCCATCGTGGGGGTTGCGTTCCAGAGCCACCCGCGAAATAAGAAAATCCGCGAAGTAGAAACCATATGTTTATATGGTTATTTTTATATATTTTAAGCCCTTATAAACTCTCCCACACTATTATAAACATTTCACGCACAATTATACAGCATAAACCCTTTCTATTCTCTTAGATATTAGGTAAGATTCGTTGAAATTGTGTATGTAAACACAGTTTACATACAGTAAAACCTAAATATTATTTTAAAGATAAAGAGCGTCTCCGATATCACATATGATACAGCCATTACAACAGACAGGCCACCAGCAATAAATACGTACAATGCAAGAAAAATTGTATACAGTGACACTAAACTATGTACATGTAATAAGTACTGTACGTAAATAATTAATTATGGTTACTCACCAACAATGACACGACGACTTGTCCGATAGCGATGAGTTTAATTTTACTGCACTACAAAGGATAGCGTTACAGCTCTTCTAAAGGAGCCTCTTCAGGCGACTGTTTAGCACCGCCGTTGTACTTCTTCCATCACTCTTCAATCCAAATCCCTAAAGCAGATTCCATCCAGACTACTGCCTTATCACGTCCACTTGCAACTCGTTTTGCACCCTGGTTAAAGGACACTGCGGCCGTAGATCTTATATGCTTTTTCTCCTTTTTAAATAAAAAGAATTGTGGACTCATTGATGCTGTAATGGTGTCCTGCAGCGGTGTAGCTGTTTCCTTCCTTCAACATATCCAAAACTTTTACCTTTTCTGCAATCATTTGCATCTTCTGTTGGTGCTTGGACACGGCTCCTGCAGCAGTAGCAGTAACGTGCGTTAATGTTGAATGAGTGAGATTAGACTTCCTGGTTAATGCAGCACTCCGTCGCTGAGCCAATCAGCAGCACACAGGAACTTAACCGAAGGCTCTGATTGGGTAGCTTCTCAGCCATCCGCCAATAGCGTCCCTAGTTTGAATTCAAATGCGTCCCTTGTTTGAATTCAAATGGGCAAATCAACTGAGGAAGCACACGTATATAGACCGCAGACATCCGCGAAGCAGTGAAAAATCCGCGATATATATTCAGATATGCTTACATTTAAAATCCGCGATGGAGTGATGCCGCGAAAGACGAAGCGCGATATAGCGAGGGATCACTGTAGTTAAAATAAAATTTCTTTTGTTGCCTCCACATAACGGGATAGAAAGTCAATTCATGATCCGCACAATCTACGCCGCCCATTGTGCTATTATAGTCGACCACAGCACAAGGCTTCGTAACCTGCTTGTTGCCTTTTTCCTGTACAGTGACTGTAGCTGCATTATGTACAGTGCTAAGAAGACAAACATCTTCCTTGTCTTTCCATTTCAGCACAAGCACTTTATCTTTTTGCCAAGCTACTAGCACACCTCGCTGTAATTTAGCTCTGCACTGTTCCATATGTGTCAGTCTTTCTTTAAGGCAAGATGTCAAATAGCTCTGGCAAAGTATGAAAATTGTCTATGGTTACACAGTAACCTTGATCCAGCAGAGCATCTATCACAGTCAGCACCGATGATGTAGCAACGGCATTCTGATTGTGTTTCGGATCAAACATTGTCCCTTTCCCTGTGTCCATCCATCCATCCATTTTCCAACCCGCTGAATCCGAACACAGGGTCACCAATCCCGGGCAGGGTGCCAACCCACCACAGGACACACACAAACACACCCACACACCAAGCACACACTAGGGCCAATTTAGAATCACCAATCCACCTAACCTGCATGTCTTTGGAGTACAGAACCAAATTCCCAATGTATCCCGTTTTAGATTCACAAAGCTTGCAAAACTTTATGCCATATATTGCTCTATTTGACGCGATGTACTATATCCATGACAGTTTGCCCTAATAAGCCATGAGCTTTTCATCAATGCTGACATCACAGTCCAGAATGTAAACACTCCGAAATTATGCTACAATGGCCTGGTATGTTCCCAAATTTTCTTCAGTTTGGGTGCTGGATGGGTATTCTCATCAAAGTCTTCATTGTTGATAAAGTGCAGATATTTCATAATTAGTGAAAACCTGCACTCAGACAAAACTTCTCCAAAGAATGGCAGCACTGCCAGCACTTTTACAGCTCGAGTGATTCTTGATTCTACACAAGACACAGCTATACAATTGCCTGAGTGACACTCAGGACTAGTGGTATTAGCACAATTTTAGCAGCCAGAGTAATGCTTGTGTCTAACACTAAGGATGTTAATATATATATATATATATATATATATATATATATACTAGCAAAATACCCGCGCTTCGCAGCGGAGAAGTAGTGTGTTAAAGAGGTTATGTAAACATATATATACATAAACATATATACTTATATATACATATCTACATATACACATATCTACATATATACATATATATATACATATACACATCCACATATATATACATATATCAACATATATATACACATACAGATACACACATACATACATACACACATACACACACATATATATATATATATATAGTATATATATATACACATACAGACACATATATATACAAAAACATATTTACATATCTACATATATATACACATATATACATATCTACATACATACACATATATCTATATATATATATATATATATATCTATCTGTCTATCTCTCTATCTATCTATCTATCTATCTATCTATATATATATATATATCTATCTATCTATATTTATATATATCTGTATCTATCTATCTATCTATCTATCTATATATATATCTCTATCTATCTATCTATCTATCTATCTATCTATCTATCTATCTATCTATCTATCTATATATATACCTATCTGTCTATCTATCTATATATATATATATATATATTGTGAAGGATTGCCGGCTTTCTACTCCGGCCCTCACCCCCAGGCCGCCAGGAGGAGCTCTCCCAGCAGCGTGGACATGCCCCGAGTTCCAGCAGGGCCTCATGGACTATGTAGTTTTTATACACAGCCCTGCTGGATACCTTGGGGGCCACCAGGCGTCGCTGTAGGGGGGCTTGTAGGCTCGCATGTGCCCTATAACCCGGGAGTACGTCACGGTCACGTGACAGGAAGAAACGATGTGCTCCCAGGTTGAAGAAAAGGACTGTTTACCCTGACCCGGAAGGGAAAAGGAACTGTGGATTGTTGAATGGGAACACCTCCGGGTCAGGGTGTATAAAAGGACTCTGGGAAGCCCAGTACACTGAGCTGAGCTGGGAGGAAGGGTGGCAAAGTGTCTGGGAGTGTGGAGGATTATTGTTATTGTTATTATTATTATTATTGAGTATTGTGGAGAGGAGGGTGCTTTGTGCACAATTATTATTATTAATAAATCATTATTTTGACTTTTACCTGGTGTCTGACGTCTAGTCTGAGGGTTCAAGGGGTCACGGAGACCTTAATCTATCTATCTATCTATCTATCTATCTATCTATCTATCTATCTATCTATCTATCTATCTATCTATCTATCTATCTATCTATCGGCGGATGTTAGCAGATTGCTGGCCAACCACAAGCGTTACCTGGTAGGTAACCATCCATACAATCAGATTGTGACAGACTACGAATGCCGTGAATGTAATTACCCCAATCTACATGCTGTCAAATAAACGAACCACACGCCGTGGCGCAACGTTAGGGGCATCGCCTCTGGCGCTGACGTCCGAGGTTCGATTCCCGAGAGGGAGTGCAGTGGAGTGTGTATGCCTGATGAGCCCAGAATGAGGGCGAAACACGTGTCACGTACTCTTTGCATTTATTTGACAGTAAACTATTTCAACCATTCTATGATCTGCTCCTCACAAACTGAGGGCACCGTGGCGGATGTTAGCAGATTGCTGGCCAACCACAAGCGTTACCTGGTAGGTAACCACCCATACAATCAGATTGTGACACAGACTACGAATGCCGTGAATGTAATTACCCCAATCTACATGCTGTCAAATAAACGAACCACACGCCGTGGCGCAACGTTAGGGGCATCGCCTCTGGCGCTGACGTCCGAGGTTCGATTCCCGAGAGGGAGTGCAGTGGAGTGTGTACACCTGATGAGCCCAGAATGAGGGCGAAACACGTGTCACGTACTCTTTGCATTTATTTGACAGTAAACTATTTCAACCATATCTATCTATCTATCTATCTGTCTGTCTGTCTGTCTGTCTATCTATCTATATATCTCTATCTATCTATGTATCTATCTATATATCTCTATCTATCTATCTATCTATCTATCTATCTATCTATCTATCTATCTATCTATCTATATATACATATATATCTCTATCTATCTATCTATATATATACATCCTCGTGCTTTGCAGCGGCGAAGTACTGCTTTTAAATTTTTATTAAGAAGAAAACCTTTTTAAATTGAGTGAAAATCTACCAATAACAATTTGTTAAGGATCTGTTTTTTTGTGAAGCTGACTTCACACAGCCTCTCCGCTGTTTTATAAACGAACGTCATATAAGGTCTTCCTTTTTCGTTGCTTTGCCAACGGAAGTAGCCTTTTTATTTAATCCTGTTTTTACGATTGTTCTGTTTGTATATCACGTTGTCAGTTCAGCACTCCGGTTGTAATATAACCAAGCCGTGCAAGCACACTCTTGAGAATGCAACGTATAGTTGTACAGGAGAAAAGCAATCTTGCCTGAAATCAATGGCAACCTTTTGTAGGTCTATGAACTTAATTTAAACTTTAGGTTTACACGGTGCTTTCTTTCCAAAGTACCTGCACTCATGAATATGTCTGTATGCGTCAGTCGCTCAAATCCCCGCGGTTCGCACCGGCGAAGTTCTGCTTTTAAATTTTTATTAAGAAGAAAAGAAAACCTTTTAAAATTGAAGGAAAATATACCAATAACAGTTTGTTAAGGATCTGTTTTTTTTGTGAAGCTGCCTTCACTCGAGTGATCACTTCGAGCTTTAAGCCTGAGAAATCACCCCGTAAATGCACACGTTTAATTGCACATCTGTTAATATGTATGCTTACAAAGTATTAAAAGACACTCAACAATTACACAGTATTAAAAGACACTCAACAATTAATGTCATTTACCTTCGTTCCCGCGTTTGACTCGTGCTGTAAATCTCTTCCTTGTTTTCACTTCACGTGATTACGTAGGAGGCGTAATACGTGATGACGCGATACGTGACTCCGCCTCCTCCATTAGAGTATATGGACAAAAAACAGGTTCCAGTTATGACCATTACGTGTAGAATTTCGAAATGAAACCTGCCTAACTTTTGTAAGTAAGCTGTAAGGAATGAGCCTGCCAAATTTCAGCCTTCTGCCTACACGGGAAGTTGGATAATTAGTGATGAGTGAGTCAGTCAGTCAGTCAGTCAGTGAGTCAGTGAGGGCTTTGCCTTTTATATATATATATATATATATATATATATATATATATATATATATATATATATATATATATATATATATATATATATATATATATATATATATACAGTGGAACCTCTAGATACGAGTTTAATTCGTTCCAGCACTGAGCTTGTATAGCGAATTTCTCGTATCTAGAACAAACTTCCCCATTGAAAATAATGGAAATCCTGTTAATCCGTTCCGCACCCCAAATATATTAACATAAAAATCAATTTTCCTAACAAATAACACTGACAAATTATATATACTGTAGTCTACCTTTAATAAATAACACTGGTAAATATAACTGATTATTAAAAGAATCAAAACAGGTGTTCAAAGTGCAGTAGAGCATTCAATAAATCTTTAAATAAATAATCCTTAAAACAGTTGTGAAGTGGAGGTTTAAAATACACAAGAATAACAATCCTTTAACACAAGGTTAAAACGTCAAAAGGATGCAGTCTTTAAAAACAGATGACAATCCCCGGTGCTTCTTCTCTGTTAGCGTCTCACCTGCGGGCTCTGCAACAGGCGAGACACTCTTAATGCAGCTGACCTTCTCTACACTGTCCTGCTTCAGCTGTTTGGCTCGCCTGTTCGGCTCACTGTTCAGCTACACGCGAGCCTGCACTCGCTTGCTCTCCCGCACCGACTTCCTCTGCCTGCCTGCCTGCCTGCCGCAACCTCCGTTCTCTCTCCTCTCTTTTCTTTTACTTCTTCTCCCCCTTAACCGGCTCGCGCTTCTCTATATATGCGGGGAGGACATGGCAGCTGCAGCCCATCAGCCACAGGAACAATCATGGATGTGGGCAGTTTCCCACCTGTGCGCTTAAGTGAGAAACGCAGACACCGCAGATCGCGGCTCGCAACTGCTACCACGCCCCCTCGCTAAGCCGCGAGCTATACCCACAGCCTGGCTCGTGGCTCGTTACGCGAGCCAATGCTCGCATTTAGATCTGAATTTTTCGCTCATACTTTCCTCGTATTTTGAATTTCTCGTATACAGAGGTGATCGTATCTCGAGGTTCCACTGTATCTATATATATAGTAAATATAAATTACAGTATTTTTTGTTTATAATTTACTTTTTCTGTATTTTTGTATTTTGTCAACTGTTGTTCTGAGGTGAAATGCAAGTTTGAATTTGAAAATAAACTTGACATGAGTAATGTGAATCATGACTGCCATGATGTCTTAGGTTACATAGAACATACATAATGTGCTTCAGATGCCTAGCAACCACGCAGCATCACTGTGAACAGACACAGAAAATGGCAGCACTCATGAAATCTTGAAACACAAAAGACTGGTAGCCATGAAAACAAGTACAAAAAAAGGCCATGTGACTATGCCACCAAATAATATATAATATAAACAACTGAAAACAATAAATAATAAAGTGGTGAAAATCAACCAAACACAATATTTAAAGTAACAACATGTTCCTGACACTTGTCAAATACTTTAATTTATGTGTTTGCATATAATGTGAAAAGCACCTATGGCAGTCGTTATGTCTGACTTTCTGTCCATATGAAACAACTTGGCTCCCAGTTTAACAATTTTGTAGAATTTTGGCATAGATATTCTTCAAGGAATTTTTACAGGACAGTTACATTTTTGTAGAGATATGCTGAACAGAGAACATTGTACAAATCTGAAAAGCACTGAAAAATTTCTGAACTCATGTATCAGGAAAGCTATTTACCTTCACCACAATAGTTCCAAACAGACAATAATTTCAAGTCAAGTCAAATCAAGTAGAGCTTTATTGTCATCTCAATCATATACATTAAAGCACACCGGTAGATAAAATAATGTCCTCCAGCACCAAAGGTGCAACGTACAACACGACAAGACAACAGCACCAATCAGATAGCACTTCAGACAGATCACAAGAAGATGAATTTGAGGGGGGGATAAATAATATAATGTCTACACATATAGCTGCACATATATACTAAATAAACAAATACCTATACCTAAATATGAAAAATATATCTAACAAAAAGGTCTTTGGGAAGGGAGGCACATCAGAGAGGCTGTAACAAATGCAGACTATAGACTAAGGACTATAAGAAACAGTGCAAAAAAACTGCAGGTAGGTAGTGTAACATGTATTACATGTGCAATTCTTTAGTTCAATTACACTGTGCAAATATGAACAATTGTGCAAGTATGCACTGAGTTGAGAGAGTAAGGATGTACATATGGACAAGAATATTGGCATGTAAACATAACATTGTAGGCATAAACATTGTAGATATAAGAAGCAGCCGGGGGATTAAGTAGGGCAAAGCAATTTGTAGAGAAGATAGTCCAGTGCAGAAGGAAGCAGCATGGTGTTCAGGAGCCTAACTGCTTGGTGGAAGAAGCCATTGCACAGTCTAGCAGACCTGCTCCTGATGCTGTAGAATCTTCTTCCAGATGGAAGGGGAGTAAACAGTTCGTGGAAGGGGTGGTAGGGGTCGGCCACAATGCTGGTGGTCTTACGTATGGAGTGGGAGGTGTAAATTTCTTGGAGGCTTGGTAGAGGGATGCCTATGATGTACTCAGCGGTCCGTACAATCCTCTGAAGAGCTCTGTGGTCGGAGGCGTGGCAATTTCCATGTCAGACTGTAATACAGCTTGTCAGAATGCTATCAATGGTACCTGTGTAGAAGGTAGTAAGGATAGGTTTGGGGAGATGCACTTTCTTCAGTTGAAACAGAAAGTGCAGGCACTGCTGGGCTCTTTTGGTCAGGGAACCGGTGTTGCTGGTCCAGGAGAGGTCTCTGTGACTCTCTCCATTGTGATGCTGTCAATGCTGAGTGGGGAGTGGCCAGCCTTGGTCTTTCTGAAGTAAACAATCAGTCCTTTTTTCTTGGCAACATTAAGAGACACATTATTGTCCTTGCCCCAGACTGCCAGCTGTTGCACCTCCTCTCTGTATGCCACGTCATCATTATCTCTGCTGAGCCCCACAACTGTGGTGTTGTCCTCGAACTTGATAATATGATTCATGCTAGAGCTGGAGGTTCAGTCATGGGTCAGCAGCATGAAGAGCAGCGAGCTCAGCACACACCCTTGGGGGGTGGCTGTGCTCAGCGTGATGGTGTTGGAGCTGATATTGCGGATCTGAACTGTCTGGGGTCTTCCAGTGAGGAAGTCCAGGATCCAGTTGCAGGTGGTGGTATTCAGTCAGAGCAGGTCCAGCTTGCCAATCAGCTGCTGAGGGATGGTGTTGAATGGTGAATTGAAGTCTATGAACAGCATTTACTTGGGTGTTGCGGTGTTCGGTGTGACAGGGCCAGGTAAAGTGCAAGTGAGATTGTGGGCTGGCTCTATGTTCTGGGCCTCAAACCTGGCGTAGAAGGAGTTGAGTGCATCTGGAAGAGAGGCGTCAGTATCACACGCAAGCGCAGCGGGGTCCTTTAGTCAGTGATGGCTACAATGTGGATACCCTGCCACATGCGCCATGCAAATCTCGAACAGGTGAAGTGATTGTTGATTTTCTTAGTATATCCGTGCTTTGCCGACTTGATGCCCCAGGACAGGTTGGTTCTTGCTGCTCTGAGCACCATGTTGTTGTTTGCTATGAAAGCAGCATTCCGTGTTTTCAGCCCTTTGTGAACTTATGCTGTAAACCATGGCTTTTGGTTGGAGTGCATTGTGACAGTTTTTATGATGGTGACATCTTCAATACATCTGTAAATGTATCCCATCACAGTCGCAGCATACTCATTATTGTCTCTGAAGATGTTCCAGTCTGTGCACTTGAAATAGTCTGGCAGTGCTTCAGTAGCTCCTACTGGCACTGTTTTGATCTGCTTTGTTACAGGTTTGCAGCAGTGGGTTGTATGCTGGAGTGAGCATTACTGCAGTGTGGTCAGAGGGTCCAAGGAGGGAGCGGGGAGTTGCCCTGTATACAGATTTGGTGTTTTTGTAGTCCAAATCCAATGTATTAGCTCCTCTGATTAGGAACTGGACATGTCAGTGGAATTTGGGCAGCACAGTCTTTAAATTTGCTTGATTGAAGTCCCTGGTGATGACGAAAAATCCCTTGGGGTAGCGAGATTGCAATTTGCTCATGGCTTCGTAAAACTCGTGCAGCACCTCCTTAGCATTAGCATTGGAGGGAATGTATACCGCCACAATAACAACTGAGAACTCCCGTGGCAAATAATAAGGTCTGCACTTCATTGCTACAAATTCCACCAGCAATTAACAGTGTTTGGTGATCACACTTATGTTTCCACACCATTCTGTGTGTTGATATAAAGACAAAGACCGCCGCCATATGTTTTTCTGGATTTGCCGGCATCTTTGTCTGCGCAGATAGCATCCAGACCTGATAGCTGAATGGTCGGGTTTCTGTGAAAATGGACATGCAGCAGTCCCTCATGTCATGATGCACAGCTCTCTGTAATCGGATGTGGTCGAGTTTGTTTTCCAGCGAGCGGACATTCGCCATTATGATGGATGGGACCGCTGATCTGGTAGAGTTAGCCTTTAGCTTAGTCCGGACGCCTCCCCGCTTACCGCGCTTCGGGGTTCACTCACACCGCTTTCAGCATCTCTTCACTGGGATGAGTGATGCAGGCAATTCAGGGGCAGGCTTGCGGAACAGGCCAAGCTTCCAGAGCTCCACTGTTAGAGCGTTGTTGATGAAATCATTATCCATAAATCTTTTGTTGATTTTCAAAAGAGTGCAGTGGTTGTACTCGAGTCTTTGCACGCCTTTCACACACATGTTGCCGTAACAGATTTGACTACAAATATATAAAAAAATATTAAAGAATTTACCCTGTTTGGGATCCGGAGTTGCCGCTGCATCCTAGTGCACTGCCACCTTTGTACTTTCCACCACGTTTGTACCTCACTTACTTTGATACTTCAACAGAGATATTAACTCTTTTTCAGATGCTTCATTCAAAAAAGTTATGAAATTTTAAATGCAATTAGTCACAGACACCCCCACAACCAACAACTTTAGGACATAAAGCAATGCCATTTTTTTTGTATTTATTTGTAGTCTAATAACACGTGATGGAATTCTGTTATTGCTGTTATTTTTGAATACATTACTACAAAAACTACTACAAAAACGTAATAAGTAAAAATATGATAATGACTCTTGATCATGGTACTTGCTGCAGTGAATAGAATAACAGGCTTCAGATAGGCTCTTAAGCTGGGGATTTGCACTGGCAATCGGAAGGTTGTTGGTTCAAATCCTGTAAATGCCAAAAGTGACTCTACTTCGTTAGGCCCTTGAGCAAAGCCCTTAAACTGCAATTGCTCCGTCCTGGGTATGACGTTAATCTGCATCCAGCCCTGCATGTAGGCCCTCCAACCTGCAGGGAAAAACCTGTGGGTTGGTGGCAGAATTGGCACTCCAGCCACCATAAAAAACTCACACTGTTCCACCCAATCTGAGCTAGTGTGGTGTTGAGGGCATGGCTGCAATCGGGTCCTAATCTGGGATCCTGAGTTGGTTTGTCATGTGATGGGTGCGGCAATGCACTGTATCAGTGCATGCTTCTAACCTCTCTTCAGATATGCTAACACAATTACAAATGCTAACACAATTACAAAGATTATTAAGAATTTAAATATGAATAATTAAGATTGAGCTAATAAGATTTACAGTTATGACCAATGGACAATTGGAAATGGACCAATTGCTCCTGAAAATGGTGTTTTGCTGTCATATGGGAGTAACTGATTACAATAAAAATCAATCATTTCAATCAGTAATAATTGACACATTAGTAATGTCTTAACTAAGTTTTTAAAATAAATTTAATGGCACCTTGAGTAAAAAAAAAAAAAAAGAGCTTCTATCAAAATATCAAGGTGATTTCAAACTTTTGGTAATGCAAGAATTTAAAAAAGGTGTTCATTTTGTATGTTTGTCATAAGTTAAATGTAGTCTGCCAAACTAGCATAGATGTATTACATATATCTGTTGTTGTTGTCCAAATTCCAGTTTAATACATGTTTAAAAAGGGACTGATGGGTTGGACAAGTTTAGGGCCATTCACATTTTGCAGCTTAGCAATCAATAGTAGAAATAGTAAAATGGTATTATCACTTAATCATCTGGTAGTAAGGAAATGATGTTTGTTGTAACTTGAATTGTATTTTATCTAGGAACATAAATGTTTCTTTTTTTTGTGTTATAGGATATTTTTATGAAGGTCAACTGCTTCATCTCTGGTTCTAGTACAGTTGGAAGAATTCAAAAGCCCCTCTACAAACACTATATGGCTATAACAGTCTTGTAAAATTATTCTTATTCCACTTTAATCCCCTGTACATGCAAAAGTTTTATTTCTTTCCATGAAGGCATTTAATTCTCTAATGTTTCACTAAACACCACAAGGAATAGCATAAGAAAGAAGAATTAAATAAAAATTAAATGGAAAAAGTAGGAAAAAATGCAGGCCAACTTATTAGATATAGGAAGCCATACAGGAAATGTAAAAGATTTAAAAGGAAAGAAGTGTGATTGTTGTCCAATTTAACACTTATATTCAGAAATAATTACAGTACCTAAAAAAAACAGGAATTAAAAAATCAGGTAAACATACTGTAAATGCAGGCTAACTTATGTTTTCCTTCCCTTCTTGTCACAATGTTTCTAAATCTGCTTATTGTGAAAAGTTTGCAATGCTCTTACCTCAGTGGTCACACACAGCTTTACACAACGCTCAAAAATTGGGAACAGAAATTCACCAAACGCTATACTAAAACTAAAAGTAGAAATAGAGATTAATTAAAAGTAGAAATAGAGATTAATAACCTCTGTGTAGCATGTTTAAATAAAGAGCTTGAGAAATTAGTGAGTGTTCTCATGTTCTAATTATGAATAATTCGTTATGAAGGATAACACAAGCAGTAGGGACAAGGAAAAAAAGAAAATGTAAAATGAGATAAGCAAGTGAAAGTTAACGCTCAATGTGTAGACAGATTACTTACCTGATTAATATGTCAAATTCACTTACAATCAAAGTATGTCCTTCAGAAACTAGAACACAATAAAACTTACTTTCTAAACAATACAAGTACATGAACTTCAAGATTATTTTAAATCCAAGAAAATAAACTTTACAGAAAATGCATCTATTTTATCCAAAACTCCAAAATCGTCTCTCATTTGAAATCCATATCATTTTAACAAAAGACATATCTTTTCTTAACAGAATGAATGAAAATGAAAATACACTATAAATAAATCTTGAATCCATACTAGTAAATCATAGAAAGCTAATTTCAGCCTAAAAGCAACATAACAGCTAGTTGTACAAGTCAAACACTAACAGGAAAAAAACATTAGTTACAATGCATATAAAAAGTATGTTCCCCTTTGGAGGTTTTCACATTTTATTGTTATAAAACATTTAATTGCAGAGGATTGTGTTTAGTTCTTTTGACACTGTTCAACTGACCCTTTTGTTTTTAAGCCATTCCTGTGTAGTTTTGGTTTTATTCTTGGAGTGTTTCCTTGTTGAAAAATAAATCTTCTCCCAAGGAATTGGTTTCTTGCAGACAGCTTTAGAATCTCCTCCAAGGGTCTCCTCATTTAAGTTCTATCCTAATAAGTCTGCTCTGAAAAAGCATCCACATACTAGAATGCTGCCACGACCATGCTTCACCAGCACGTACGCCAAAAGTGCAGTTTAGTCTCATGGACAAAAAGCTCAAACTTCGCCTCATCACACAACAGAACCTTTATCCACCTGACTTCAGAGTCTCTCATATACCTTATGACAAACTCTGGCTGAGATGTCATATGCATTTTTGTTTTAACAGTAACTTTCTCTTTGCCATAAAGCTGCGACTGTTAAGCACCTGGACAACAGTTGTTGTATGTACAGTCTTCCAATGTAGCTTGTAACTCCTTCAGAGTTCTTATAGGTCTCTTGGTTGTCTCCCTCACTAGACTTCTTCTTGCATGATCACTCAGTTTTTGTTGTGCAATGCTCTTTCCATTTCTTGATTTAACTGGAATCCAAGGGATGTTCAATGGCTTTTCTTGATTCAATCCCCAACTTGTGCTTTTCAATCACTTTTTCACTGACAGTGTTCTTTTTATCTTCATTGAGTATGTTATGCCATGATACTGACTCAACACAAGTTGGATCTTCCAGATAAGGTGCATTTAGATAACATTCAATTGAAAACCCTTGACTACAGTCAGGTGATCTCCACTGAACTAATGATGCAACTTCTAAAGCCAACAGGCTGCAACAGTAATGATTTAGGTGTGTCATATTAAAGAAAGCTGCGGTGGGTTGGCACCCTGCCCAGGATTGGTTCCTGCCTTGTGCCCTGTGTTGGCTGGGATTGGCTCCAGTAGACCCCCGTGACCCTGTGTTCGGATTCAGCGGGTTGGATAATGGATGGATGGATATTAAAGAAAGTAAATATATTATACTATCAAACATTTTTAGTTTTGCAATTTTAATTAATTTACACTGCTTTGAAGAGATCTGTTTTTACTTTGACATTGAGTTGTTCTCTTTGAACAGTGTCAAAAAAGTCAAAATAAATGCACTGTGATTCAAAGTTAACAAAAGTAGAACAGGAGTGAATTCTTGTTGTAAGCACCGTGCATATATTTCAAAGATATTAACTGTAGCAGTAGTAAAGAGTTTAGATAACCTAAAAATTACTTTTACTTTTTACTTTTAATTTTAGTTTTGGGGTTATTAAAAACAAAAACAAAATTCCTAGATGAGGTGCCAGTTCATTGCTGAATTGACAAATATAACATGTAGATTGTGTTTTCTTTTGTTAAAAAAATATACTTTACAGTATTAAGCTCAACAATATTTTCTTGCAAGCAATAAAGGGGGTGCATCATACACATGGTGCTATCTCAGAGAGATTAATGAGGAAAGCAATGAAAAGTGGGAAGTATGGGAAGGAAGTGAACCTGAGAATTGTATCCTTTGTAAAAGGCATGTCCTCCTATGATGTTCTGAATATCATGTAATGATTATTCTGGACAACAAGCAGGTTGGTAAATATATGGATATGTCTGCCAACTACTTTTCTCTTTCACTTGAAAGATGTACTAAACCAAGACAGCATCATGGCCTTTCTCCATGGCAAGCATCACTGTTAATACATTAAAAAATAATTTACCAAAACAATTACCTTGTTAAACCCACAAGTGCAATATTTTTTTAAAGAAATATAACCTTTATTTTTACCCAGTAAATTTATTGTAACAATATAAGACTAAACAATGGTGGCACCACAGAACATTTAAATTACTGCGGGTTGTACGCCAAGACAAAATGTTGAGAACTGTTCTAGAGGATCTCAATGCTGCACATATTGTTTATCTGGTCTCCAGCATTATGCTTTTCCATTCTAGTGCTGTGCTGAATCAATAAAATGTGATTAAATGACCATGCATGCCAACAACCCTCTGGAGCAACTCTTGTAATTTTAAACAATTTTCATTAGAATATTTCTAGACCAGGCAGTGGCACATCATTCCTTATATAAACTACAGCACTGAAATGATTTACAATTTCTAATTATAAATGCATGGATGGTAGAGTTTAAAAGAGATGCATCTACACACCTTGTTTTTTTAATTACCATATCTTATGGAGATATCTCACTGTTTTGTGTATATTTTGATTGTTTTTCTTTTTCTTAATTCCTTTAGTTTTATAATTAAAGCCAGTTGCTTAAGATTTTTAGATGAGGTTGAATCTACTAAACAATATCCCCATATGTATTCAGGGACATATTTTACAATGGTGCTCTTGCCTGACTAATTTAATTTCAACATCTGGTTATTACGTGCTCAGTCAGAAATACATGCTGGGAGTTTACAAATAAAACTGCATCAGCCCATTAACCCAACTTTCATTACACATCGCTTGAATTCATCTCAGCTTACATTTTCTTGTCAATAATTATCTATGAACATCAAGAACTCCAGTAATGTTTTTATTATATATTCTTAGTGTTTATACCAGGAAAAATAAACAAAAATGTAATTTTTAGGGACTGCTTTCTCTTAAAAATAAAAGATAGTGAAAATTTGATTTGGATTAGTACTTTTTTCACATTTTCACATAACACTAAACCCAAAAGTCTCATTTTCTAATCTGTAAGTGAGCTCCAAAGTGAAACTGAAACAAACAGAGATAAAGATGATCTTTTGTAGGCTAGGAAACTGGCATTGTTCATTCTTTTAGGTGCATTTCTGCTGCAGCAGCAGCATAAATGGCTAGCCGTTTTTTGTGAGTTACACATGTTTATGACACATGGTGTATCATTTTTAATAGAGATCAATGCAGCTTATCTAAAATGTACCTTTTTCCATTCTGCAGTAACTTGCATGAAGAAAATTATTTAAATTAGACAGAATACATAATATAAAGATTACATTTCATTTGAGAAAACAGCCTGAGTTCTTGACAGCATTAGATTTTTATCACAATATATAAATATTTAGTTTTTGTAAATTTATAATCGCAACCAGCATAGAAACGTGTGACATCTTTTTCCATAACCAATGAAAACAGATATACAAGGTTAGCTAACATCCTATTTCCACTGTATTTTGCCATAATTTGACAGTAATGTAGCAATTGAAGTAGTACTTGCCTTGAGTTTAACTTACTTTGTGGTCCAGGTTCAGCACAGTGATGAGTGGTGCTTTCGTACAGTGCTTTAACAGTTGTTAATTTAAATTTCCATCACTATTTCTCTAATAAAATATTACAAACATTTCAAAGTGTAAAATGGTTTCTTTAATTTACAAATATAGCAATATTTAACTTTTAAGACATGCTGAAATTTTGTACTTTTGAGAAATGTAAATTAAATTTAAATTGTATTTCTGTTACCCTTTGGGGACAATGTAGTGATATTGAGGATAAGTGTATTTTTTTTTGTTTTTCTGCAGTAACTCATTTTATAAGTAAAGTGATCAACATCATGTTTTTTTTAGAATATCTATACCAGTTAAGTACAGAAACAGATTCTCAGCTTATTAAATAGGAAGTTATTTATAGCAGCACTGAAGAATATTCAATAACTTACTAGGACCAGAAAGTTAATCAAGGCTGACAGAAAAATAAAATTCAGTTGGAGTACAAGGTGACATTTGACAATTAAAAGAAACCGGCAGAGCAAAATCGATTGTCCAGCCAGTAGCGAAATTCTGAACACAAGTGTCTCATAGCCAGCCAGCTGAACTCCCCGGGAAGAGGAGCATTTCTGTAGTTACCGAGAACATAATGATAAAGATAATTTGCCCTTTATCTCTAAAATTCTTGAAAAAATAGTAGCTATTCAACTTCACTCCCACTTATCTCATAATAATCTATATGAAAAGTTCCAGTCTGGTTTTCGCCACCTTCACAGTACAGAAACAGCACTTGTTAAAATTACCAATGACCTTCTTATGGCTGCTGACTCTGATCTAATTACTATTCTCATCCTCCTTGATCTGAGTGAGGCCTTTGATACTATTTATCATACCACTCTCCTTAATAGTGTAATGGACGGCCGGGTCCCATGCCCAGCCGGGACGCCCATGCTGTATGTGGTCCGGGGGAGCAGCCATTTTTTTTTTCTTTGTGCTAATCGCTTTATTCAATTAAAACAAATTAGTTACTTTTTTCTCTCCCGGTTTCCATGTGAACTCCATGACTGTTCCATGGCTTCCATTTGGAATTTCCGGTTTTGTGATTCATTTATAAAACATTTCAACCCAATAAAAACAATACATAAACAATTTAAAAGTTTTTTTCACACTTACTTTGCCCCAGGGGTGGTCTTCCTTTTCAGGTCCTTGATTCGAGGAGTTCTATTTTTTGTTTGGCCATCTGTAAAACACTTACAATGGGGAGAAGTTTCTCTTTCTTTGTATATATCTGTCTTCTGACCCAGATCGCCTCTTTTATATAATTTATTCTGACCCATTTTTCCCTACTCACATTTTGTTTTTTTGACCTGCCAAACATTACTATTTCTTTGTCAATTTGCCCTTCCACTATTTTTTCTATCCTTACTTTGTTCCAGACTAATTGTGTCTTCTTACATTCGTATAGTACATGCTTAGCAGTTTCAATTTCTTTACATTGTGGGTAAGGATATTTTGGGTTTTTCACTGATTTCCTTTTAAACAAATTGTTATTTGTCTGGAGAATATCGTGTACGGCCTGCCATGCTATGTCCTTCAAATTATTTGGGAGATAATTACTTGATATAATGTCCCATATTTTTTCAGACTCTACTTTAGATGTTTCTTTAATCCATGTGACCGGTTTCTTGTCCTTTGCTGTTTTCACGACTAATCTCCAGTTTGTCCACACTTTCCCTCCTTCTTTTCCAAAGTTGTTATTTTCTAAACAATTAATTATGGGTTTGTAAATTTTAGCGGTGTTAAAGGCATACAGTCTTTTATTGGTAGTTTTACATAAATTATATTTCCTTAGTACCCCTCCCATCATGTATCTGGCCATATCCGCGACCTTCCCACTCCTTTCTCTAATAAGTTTAATATACGCAAATGTGTACCGGAGTTTCAGAAGATTTTGTAAATCGGGAAAATCCCTCCCTCCTTTCATTTTCATTTTCACTAGGGTTTCTCTTTTTAATCTTTCCCATTTTGACCCCCAGAAGACCCCCGCCTGGAAGTGCAATTAGCCACAGGTGATCAAGCACCTGGAGGATTTCCAGGTGGGCTATAAAAAGGGCCAGCATCCACCACTCAGGAGCCAGAATCGGGAGGAAGAGGACGAGGTTGCCTGGGAGGAGTGGTGGTACAAGGTGGAGAGTTGTTGGTGTTGTATTTACGTGCTTTTGGGACTGTGTATTGCCTGTGGGAAGACGTGCCCCACAGGTGAAGAAAAATAAAAAGTGTGCTTCTTTTTACACGTGCCTCTGCATCAGTCTGTGCCGGGTCGGGTGTTATATAGCGCCTTTTACAATAGATTATCTTCGATAGGGATTACCCATATTCCACTTGATTGGTTTAGATCCTACCTTTCAGGCCGCACTCAGTTCATTCAGCTTAAAACCTTCACATCCCATCGCACTGCTGTTACTTCAGGTGTGCCCCAGGGCTCTGTCCTGGGGCCTATTCTTTTTATTATTTACTTTCTTCCCCTTGGCAATATTTTTCGTAAATATAACATTAATTTTCACTGTTATGCTGATGACACCCAGCTCTTCCTTGCTAGTAAATCCACCTCTTCCTTTCCACCATCTTCGCTTGTCGACTTCATTGCTGAAATTAAATTCTGGTTTTCTTCGAATTTTCTTAAATTAAACAGTGACAAAACTGAGGTTCTCCTCTTTGGCTCAAAATTATCATTAATCAAAGCCAAAAATCTTTCTCTTGTTATTGATAACTCCGTTGTTTCCCTTTCACCTAAGGTCAAGAGTCTGGGTGTCATCCTCGACAGTACTCTATCTTTCCAATCTCATATTAATAACATCACCCGGTCTGCTTACTTCCACCTACGTAATATTAACCGCATCTGCCCATCCCTCACTCCCCTTACCATTGCCATTCTTGTTCACAGTCTTGTTACTTCTCGTCTCAACTATTGCAATTCACTCCTCTTTGGTCTCTCTAATAAATCTCTCCAAAAGCTTCAGCTAGTCCAGAATTCTGCAGCACGCATCATTACTCGAACCACATCTATTCACCATATTACTCCAGTCTTGCAGCAGCTTCATTGGTTCCCGATTAAGTCTCGAATTGATTTTAAAATTTTGCTATTAACATTTAAGGCCATTCATAACCTTGCCCCTCCATATCTGTCCAGCCTTCTCCATGTTGCCATTCCCTCCCGTAACCTTAGATCCTCTTCTTCCATCCATCTGACCGTCCCTCTCGCCCGTCTAACCACCATGGGGAGCAGAGCATTCAGCCATTCTGCTCCCAAGCTCTGGAATTCATTGCCTACCGAGCTTAGAAATACCAAATCATTTTCATCCTTCAAATGTAAACTTAAAAGGCATCTGTTTAAAATGGCTTTTTCTTTATGATTACAGAGGCTTTGTTTGGTTTTTTTTAATATTTTTTGATGTTTTTCCCTCCCTCGCCTGGACGTGGGTCACCAGGGCCCCCTATTGGAGCCAGGCCTGGAGGTGGGGCTCGATGGTGAGCGCCTGGTGGCCTGCACCCATGGGGCTTGGCCAGGCACAGCCTGAAGAGGTAACATATGTCCCTCCTTCCCATGGGCTCACCACCTATGGGAGGGGCCAAGGAGGTCGGATGCAGTGTGAGTTGGGTGGTGGCCGAAGGTGGGGACCTTGGCGGTCCTCAGATACAGAAGCTGGCTCTTGGGACGTGGAATGTCACCTTTCTGAAGGGGAAGGAGCCTGAGCTAGTGCGCGAGGTTGAGAGGTTCCGGCTAGATATAGTCGGGCTCACCTCGACACACAGCTTGGACTCTGGAACCAATCTCCTTGAGAGGGGCTGGACTCTCTACCACTCTAGAGTTGCCCTCGGTGAGAGGCGCCGAGCGGGTTTGGGCATACTTATTGCCCCCCGACTTGGAGCCTGTTCATTGGGGTTTACCCCGGTAGACGAGAGGGTAGCATCCCTCCGCCTTCAGGTGGGGGGACAGGTCCTAACTGTTGTTTGTGCGTATGCGCCAAACAGCAGTCTGGAGTACTCACCCTTTTTGGAGTCCCTGGAGGGGGCGCTAGAGGGCATACCTTCTGGGGACTCCCTCGTTCTGCTGGGAGACTTCAATGCTCACGTGGGCAATGACAGTGAGGATTGGGAGGAATGGCCCCCCCGATCTGAACCCGAGCGGTGTTTTGTTATTGGATTTCTGTGCTCGTCACGGATTGTCCATAACAAACACCATGTTCAAGCATAGGGGTGTTCATATGTGCACTTGGCACCAGGACACCCTAGACCTCAGTTAGATGATCGACTTTGTGGTCGTGTCATCGGACTTGCGGCCACATGTCTTGGACACTCGGGTGAAGAGAGGGGCGGAGCTGTCAACTGATCACAACCTGGTGGTGAGTAGGCTTTGATGGTGGGGGAGGATGCTGGTCAGGCCTGGTAGGCCCAGATGTATTGTGAGGGTCTGCTGGGAACATCTGGCAGAATCCCCTGTCATAAGTAGCTTCAACTCCCACCTCTGGCAGAACTTCGACAACATTCTGAGGGAGGTGGGGGACATTGAGTCCGAATGGGCCATGTTCCGTGCCTCTATTGTTGAGGCGGCTGACCAGAGCTGTGGCCGTAAGGTGGTCGGTGCCTGTCGTGGCGGCAATCCCCAAACCCGGTGGTGGACACCGGCGGTGAGGGATGCCGCAAGCTGAAGAAGGAGTCCTACAGGACCTTTTTGACCTGTGGGACTCTGGAGGCAGCTAAAAGGTACTGGCAGGCCAAGCAGAATGCGGCTTTGGTGGTTGCTGAGGCAAAAACTCGGGCGTGGGGAGGAGTTTGGGGAGGCCATGGAGAACGACTTTCGGACGGCTTCAAGGAGATTCTGGTCTACCATCTGGCGTCTCAGGAGGGGGAAGCAGTGCAGTGTCAACACTGCATATGGTGGGGATGGTACGCTGCTGACCTCGACTCGGGACGTTGTGGGTCGGTGAGGGGAGTACTTTGAAGACCTCCTCAATCCCATTAACATGCCTTCCAATGAGGAAGCAGAGCCTGGGGACTCGGAGGTGGGCTCCCCCATCTCTGGGACTGATGTCACCGAGGTGGTCAAAAAACTCCTTGGTGGCAGGGCCCTGGGGGTGGATGAGATAAGCCCGGAGTTCCTCAAGGCTCTGGATGTTGTAGGGCTGTCTTGGTTGACACACCTCTGCAACATCGCATGGACATCAGGGACAGTGCCTATGGATTGGCAGACCGGGATGGTGGTCCCCCTTTTTAAGAAGGGTGTGTTCCAACCACAGAGGGATCACACTCCTCAGCCTCCCTGGAAAAGTCTATTCAGGGATCCTAGAGAGGAGGGTCCGTCAGATAGTCGAACCTCGGATTCAGGATGAACAGTGTGGTTTTCGTCCTGGTCGTGGAACAGTGGACCAGCTCTACACCTTTAGCAGGGTCCTGTAGGGTGCATGGGAGTTTGTCCAACCAGTCTACATGTGTTGTGTGGACTTGGAAAAGGAATTCGACCGTGTCCCTTGGGGAATCCTGTGGGGGGCACTCCCAGAGTATGGGGTACCAGACCCCCTGATAAGGGCTGTTCAGTCCCTGTACAACCGGTGTCAGAGCTTGGTCCGCATTGCCAGCAGTAAGTCAAACCCGTTTCCAGTGAGAGTTGGACACCGCCAGGGCTGCCCTTTGTCACCGATTCTGTTCATAACTTTTATAGACAGAATTTCTAGGCACAGTCAGGGCATTGAGCGGGTCCGGTTTGGTGGGCTCAGGATTGGGTCACTGCTTTTTGCAGATGATGTTGTCCTGTTTGCTTCATCACGCCGTGATCTTCAGCTCTCTCTGGATCGGTTCGCAGCTGAGTGTGAAGCGGCTTGGATGGGAATCAGCACCTCCAAATCCGAGACCATGGTCCTCAGCCGGAAAAGGGTGGAGTGCCCTCTCAGGGTTGGGAGCAAGATCCTGTCCCAAGTGGAGAAGTTCAAGTATCTCGGAGTCTTGTTCACGAGTGAGGGAAGAATGGAGCGTGACATCGACAGGCTGATCGGTGTATTGTCCGCAGTGATGAGGGCTCTGCATCGGTCTGTCGTGGTGAAAAAGGAGCTGAGCCGTAAGGCAAAGCTCTCAATTTACCAGTTTACCTACGCTCCTACCCTCATTTATGGTCATGAGTTATGGGTAGTGACCGAAAGAACGAGATTGCAAATGCAAGCGGCTGAAATGAGTTTCCTCCGTAGGGTGTCTGGGCTTTCCCCTTAAAGATAGGGTGAGAAGCTCAGTCATCCGGGAGGGGCTCAGAGTAGAGCCGCTGCTCCTCCGCATCGAGAGGAGTCAGATGAGGTAGCTCGGGCATCTGATCAGGATGCCTCCTGGATGCCTCCCTGGTGAGGTGTTCCAGGCACGTCTAACCGGGAGGAGGCCCCGGGGAAGACCCAGGACACGCTGGAGGGACTATGTCTCCCGGCTGGCCTGGGAATGCCTCAGGATTCTCCCGGAAGAGCTAGAAGACGTGGCCGGGGAGAGGGAAGTCTGGGCATCTCTGCTCAAGCTGCTGCCCCCGCGACCCGATCTCGGATAAGCAGAAGAGGATGGATGGATGGATGGATGGATGGATATTTTCTGATGTTTTAAGTTGTTTATAATGTATCTTTTATTTATTTATTTATTTATTTATTGTTTGTTCGGCGTCCGTGATTTCTCAGAAAGGTGTCTTGTATAAATAAAATGTATTATTATTATTATTATTATTATTATTATTATTAATCTTGGCGCTAAATGTATGTTCAATCTCTTCTCTGCCTGTAGGGTGGACATTTATATGTTGTGTGTTTTGTAGTATGCAAAGGTTAGGATTTCCTACTGATAGTATAGGTAGCTTCACCTGCCAGAAATAAGGGGTTAATTTAGAGTTGGTTGGAAAATATGCACTTTAGAGGACCACATTAGGAACCTAATAGAGATTAAGCAAATAGAAAATTGGATTGACTGGGTTTGTTCAGATAACATGGCCATTTCTGATTAGGCTTCAGCCTCTTCAGACCAGTTCATAGCCAAAATCAGCAAAACCAATTTGGGCGCAAAGTGAGAAGGTAAATTTTGAGACAGGGGTCTAAGAAATCAAAATTTAGTCCCGCTACACTCAGGTTACCAATTCAGACATAGAACAGATACTCAGAATTCAGCAGCATGTCTGTTGAGGTTGAGAACAACAAAGTGCTCATAATTGGTGACACTATAAAGTGAAATGTTAGAATTCCATCTATGTTATTCCATCAGTTAAAGTTAAATATATCCCAGAAAAAAAGATATCTGCAATAGAGGTTAAATTGGACTTCCTGTACAACAATGAATTGTCCACCTTATTGCTATATGACACTGTTAATGATACCAGTTTGTAAGAAAGAGAAACTTCATATTCTTTTGTACCAAAGCTAAAATATAATGTCAGAAATTTGTGACTTTGTGAATAATTGGAGAGAATCTTTTATTTGATTCTAAAATATTTCAGCAAACATGCCTGGGATGCTAAGAAGATAACTATCCAGGATGTTGTTTATCCCACCTATTAATATTCTGTAACTTTTTTCCAGAATCTCTGCTATGGGGAATCAAAAAATTAATACATCTAAATCAAATGCTAATCAGAGAATAAACAGCATAATTTGGCCATGAATTAAAATCAAATCCTCCATTATTGGTACATGTAAGTAACCTAATTCAAATTAAAGTAAAAAAGAACATTGTAAAATATCTTTGCAGTTTAAAATCCAGATTGATAAACATTTACTGCTTAAACAATATTATACTAAGTATAAAATCTAATTTGTACCTTCTTACTGAAAACTGGCTTAGTAAATTGGAAACTGTTCCTTTAGCAGAGGCAGCACCAACTAATTGTACATTCCTTAATAAATCAAGAGATGCTGGTCAAGGAGGTGGCCTTGGGATAATTCTGTGTGATGATCTGCAAAACTGCTTCTAAAAATTTAGACAATTTACTTCCTTTGAGGCACTCTTATAAGATTTTAAAACAAATTCCAGCACAAATGTAGTAATATTCCATAGACCACCAGGACTATAATTATTATTCATGACTGAATTAGGCAGCCTTTTATCTGATTTAACTCTAAATTATGATCATTTAGCATTGACAGGGGATTTTAATGTACACATTGATATGGAAACTGACTCTTTCGGCAAATGTTTTACTTATCTGTTAAACGCAGTAGGATTTTTCTAGATTGTTAGTTTGTGAGTGACTCATAGTCATAACCACACATTATTAATTACAGAGTTGAGATTTAAAATTTAAATATTTTTCTATTAACTTATTTCTCATCACTGCTTAATTACATTTGACTTTTGTCCTTAACAATGCAATCATTGATTAAAATAAGAAGAATGTGATATCTTGGTTGTATTTCCGCCTCAAAATTTGAAGAAATTCAAACATATTTATGAAAAACAATATAGATCAGATAGCATCCACTTATAATATGACTTTGAAAAAGGCTTTGGGTATAGTAGTTCCACTTAAAACAAAAGTGGTTAAGACATATACAGACTCACCCTGGTTTAATAAGAGCATGCATGCTTTTAAATTAGAGTGAAGAAAAGCTGAGTGTAGATGGAGGGCAACAAAGCTACAGGTCTTCCATACTGCATGGACTGACAGTGTTGAAAAAAAAAAAAAAAGTTCTCTTTATGGCCATTTCTGACTGCTTGTAATGGTGTGGGTCAGCTCCATGCTACCTGGTCCCACCGGGAGACCCTTGAACCTGACACCTTCGATAGTCATGATTGGGATAAGCTGAGCAGATGAGGACAAACACACCAAGCAAGAGCATGATGAAACAGTGCTCAGTGCTTTTATTAAAAATAATTCAACAAAACAAGGTGTCCAAAAAGTGCAGTTCTCAAAAGGTCAATAAATAAATAATCCAATAAAATAAAAGTGATGTGGAGGTTAAAATCCAATAAGTAAATCCATTAAAATAAGGTTAAAAAAAACACAGTTCATGAAACTCATTTAAAATCCACAAGCCCTGGTGCCTTCCTTTAAAACTAATGCCTCTCCAGCTTATCCTATTTGGACCTTGAAGCCCAGAGAGACGTCAACCAACAGGTGCATATACCCATCTCATCCGGCCCGTGTCCCTGACGCCAATCCTACAGTGTCCACGGGCATCCACCGAGCCCTGCTCCACCTGAACTGCTGCCGATCATAGCTCCACCCGACAAGGGCGCTCTGTACTTTCACCGCTGCCATCCCAATGGCTTCTCCGAGTGAAAGTATACTTACGAGCATGATGGACGCTGCTGCTACCTAGTCACTCACCCACAGTGACCTTTTAGCCCCCTCCTGAGCGATGGCCTCTTGCTCCCTATTGGGGCTTTACTCCCATCCTCCTGCTTCTGTTCTCTGCACCAGCTTGTTTTCTTTCTGTTTCCTGCCTGCTTCTTCTACCGTACTTTAACCTCTGCTTCCTTTGTCTTTTTCTCTTTCCCTTTTCTTTCTGAGTCTGCACTCCTGATTGTTGACCTGGGCTGATACTGAGATAATCTGACCATCCGTACGTGCCAGCAAGGCAACGTATGCTGGGCCGACCGCCTTGTACCAATCCGGAGACAAGGCATCTTCACAGCAGATCACGCACCCCTGCTCCACTCCCCAGCATGATTGCAACCAATTATTTATTAAAATGGGCACTTTTTCTGACCTGCTATAGCACATTTTAGATTAATAGATGAAAGCAAAAACAATCATCGTGTGCTGTTTAGAACAGTGGCTACTCTAACAAATGGGAATTCTGAACTGCAATGCAAAACTTGCAGTGTTAGTTTTCTCTGAATAACACTGAGAAAACCTTGAACAACAATGTTTTTACATTTAGTTTACTATTACGCTGTGCATTTTATTGTTTAATTAGCTATATTTGTGCTGAAACTCTTAATATATATATATATTTACATACAGTTCGTATGGTCTGGAACAGATTAATTGTATTTACATACAATCCTATGGGGGAAATTGCTTCGGTTCACGACCAAATAGGTTTACGACCAGAGTTTTGGGACGAATTATGGTCGTGAACCGAGGTTCCACTGTATTATAAGTGTGCAGAGAAACATACTCCAATTGCCCTGATTGTGACGTTGGGCTTTGCGCGGGTGACAATTTCAAAACATATCACATGAAGAACATGTACTAAATCTGCATCAGTACAGCAGTGGACACTAAACATACCTCTCTTGCTATATTTATGTTGCTGTTTTGGTATTTACATGTTTCTGTTACAAGGAAAATCCTTTTAACTTGTAGAAAAAATTTCAAACTTTTTGGCTTGTTTTTCCGGGGGTAAACATAACATTAAGGATGTTAAAAGATCAAAGCCCTGTTTACTGATCTGAATTTATAGCTATATACAAACCAGAGCATGAATTAAGAACTCAAGATGCAGGCCTACTAAAGATTCCAAAGATTAATAAAATAACAGTGGAACGTCAAGCCTTTGGTTGCAGGGCCCCAAAGCTCTGAAATTACAGTATATACCTGCTTACATAAGAGAATTTCCTTCAGTCTCAGTTTTTAAATCCAGACAGAAGATTTACTACTTTAGTATCACATACCCTGACTAGAGCTGCTGTTTAGCGGTGCACATTGCATCTCTGTTTGTTAGTTATTTTTTTTAAATATAGGTATTACAATAATTATGAACCATTGCTAATCCTCCTTTGTTCTCTTTCTCTTCTTAGTAGTCTGCTGTGACACTTGGTGCCACTGCTGTACTGCCAAGCTGTTTTCCTGCCCTTGGAAAAGACACCTGCGTATGCTCAGAAGCCTTGTAAAATTGAACGGAAAGATTCTACTGTCAGAATGGATGACCCAGCAGACACTCTAATAGGGTTGGTTTAAAATTGGCCTACATCTCCAGGACTTTAACTGTGTTTGACTTTATCTATAACTTACTTACTTCTATTAGCAAACAGTACAGTTTAGACAATCTATAAATATATTTTTAAGAATATATCTGCAGAAGTGAAGCATTATAGTATGTCATTGTTATACATCGATAATTCTGCTGCCTTACAGCTTGAATAACATTAGTTCAATTCCTAGCACCATTCATTCCCCAATCAGCATTTTTTCTGGATGCTCTGGTTTCCTCCCATATTCTAGTGATTTATGTATATGTTAACTTGCAATTGTCTGTTAGTATGGGTGAGGGCAAGACAGTGTTTGGCCTTACATTGGACAGGCATGTTTATCTAGAGTTGATGCCTGTTTTGTGCGAATGCGGCCATCAAAAAAGTATATTTGAATGTATGTATTTTAACCTCAAAATGATATGAACAACTGAAGGATAAAGAGTCATTATTACTGACACAGTTCAGATAAAAAATGTGTGCCATTTCTCAGATACATACTGTATGTATTCCTATTTTAATTCTATTCAGCTATTACATGCTTAATTAGTATAACTGCCACACTAAATGAAAATAATAATAAAATAATTTGATTATTGAAAAATGTTCAATTCACAATGTCTTGATTCATGTGATTTAAATAATCATATGAAATAGTAGTGACTAAAATGTTATCAGTTAAAGATAAGCTGAAACTGAAATATACATCAGCCATGCATGAACAGAGCTTGTAATCATTACTACAAATACAACTAGCCCACTACTATCTGCCAAATGAGATCATATTAAAAAGCCTTTTTCAGTTTCGGTAAATTTCCTTAATTCACTTCAAATACTTCATTTCCATAGCAACTTGTAGATGTATATTAAGCATCCCTAAATGTGTCAATTGATGTTACAGTGCATATTAATTCAAAGTCTGATTTATTCTATTTTAATACAGAGCATACCATATATTTATTATAAGATAATTGATGGTCCTTTGTTTAATATAGTAGAACGAAGAATTAATTTGGTAGGATCATTCAAACTGGCATCAAAGTGATTATTTCTACATGCAAAGCATTATCAAGTAATATCTCTACTCTGCAATGTGCAAAAGCAAGCAATAAAACTGTAATTGGCTGCGCTTAACAACTCTGAGATTTGCAATAATTAGGGGTTTTAAATTGGTCTGTTTCACTCATGATGTATCCTTTTACTAGCTGTTTTTATATTTATGCACATAAGGGATCTTTTAGTATATTAAATAAATATATCAGCTTAGTTTAATTTTATTTAGATCAGATGCAACAAAATCTTATTTATTTTCATTTCATAAAGATGTAGCACTCAGTTTTAAAAGTACAGCATGGAGTTCCAAGTGTTCTGAACTACTGTATATTTTTTTCAATTATTCATCAAACCATTCATCATTAACCCCACTTAGTCCAAATTAAGGTCGGGGGTAAAGCTATAGACTATCCATGGAAGCCAGCCTTTTGTGGGCACGCCCTCACTTACTCATGCTGGACCAATTTTAAATAATGTGGTTCTAGTGTATGTATTTTCTCTATGTGCACTGTTTGGACAATAAAATAAGCGGTCAGTTGGAGAGCTTGCTGTTGGTCATTTTCTTATTCTGAGAGGCTGTTGCGCTATTGTGAATTGGAATACAAAAGCATATTTAAAAAAAATGCCATATTGTACATGGTAAATACCAAATTTGAAATAAATCTGATAATAGCCATAGTAGTAATAGTCACTTAATGTATTATTATTCGTCATTATCTATTATAATGACATATATAACTTTATCATTTGTAACTGGACAACCAGCCTTAACATGTACCATTACAAAAGTACTTTATATACTTGAATAAAATTAGAGTTTCAAAATAAGTCAACATTCACTTGGAGATGAGAAGAAACCAGAATGCTCAAAAAAGCCTCACACAGACACTAAGAGAATATGCAGATCCCTCACAGATAATGAGATGTCCAGCAATCAAAGTTAGGTTTGCATCTGGAGGCATATGGCAGCACCACTAATTACTGATGATCTCAAAATTTTTACGCAATGCATTTTAGGCATCCATGCCCTAACAAGTCTGTGTAAATAGCATTTTTCTACACTTTAGGTAATCTTTTTTTTTACATTCTACCTTTTACTGAGCACTGCTGTCAATGCACACACTTTCAACTCACTGATTGTAAGGCACATTGCTAAACCAAACAGTCTCATGTGTGCTGATGCTTTATGTTTTACTTCCCTAATCTTCTTATCACACCACTGCTGCATTATAGGCATTCCTAACCAACAGAATTAGTATTGATGGAAGAAGAGGCAGGTAACACATGAGGAGGTGGTATTGGAGGATGTTGAGGTTGAGAAGCAGTCTTTGGATTATGCTGATAATTGAAATATGTTATCGAGTACTATTAAATTAGAGTATGATCTAGACCAGGGGTGGGCAGATTCAGTCCTGGAGGGCCGCAGTGGTTGCAGGTTTTTGTTCCAACCCAGTTGCTTAATTAAAAAACAATCCTTGTCAATTATTTAATTGCATGGCATGCTAGTGCTTTAACTCTGCCATGTCAGGTCATTCTCATATCCTAGATTTATTTTCCTTTCTAAGGATATCATCCAAATGATTTGAAGTCTAATACAGATGAGTAATTCTCAGTGCTTCACTTTTTTCTCTTCACTTTCCTTCCAAGTATTTAATTAAACCAAATAGTGCATGATAAATACACACAGGTGTAAATGAAAACAAGCTAAATGGAGAAATGCTGGTCTCTTTTGTCATTTGCATTGTATTGCTAATTAGGAGCAATTAAAAACCAAGAATACAGCTGTTTAAGACTAAAATAAGCAATAAGGGTTCAAAATCTTAACGAGCGAGACAATTAAAGTGAAGCTGAAGTGTTACGTGAGCAATAAGGGCTTCTTATTAAGCAACTGGGTTGGAGCAAAAACCTGCAGCCACTGTGGCCCACCCCTGATCTAGACCAATTACAAAAAGTGTGGCCACCAGGGGGCACATCAGCTCCTCAAAACCGACACAGACAGACACCAGGCACAAGTCCAGCAACACACAAGGCTTTATTTCATTGGGAAATACTTTTTCCTTTTGTCTCCCACCAGCACCAAGCACAGTACAATGAGCATGGCACTTTGTTTTCTTCTCTCTCTGTCTCTATCACTCCTTCTCCCTCCAGTCCAGTCCTCCTCTCGCAAGCTTCTTTGTCGTTGTCATTGTCCTTGTCCTCCTCCTCCTACACTACCTCCTCCTAATCCTCCTCCACCTCCACCGTCACCTCCAAGCTGCAAGGTTCTGCCTTTGTCCAGAAAAGGCTCCATAAGCTTAATGACCCTAGTCTCCGAAAGTCCTTCTCCTGTGGAATGACTGGAATCTTTTCCTGAATAAGGAGTGGCATTGCACATGTACTTTGTCAGCATGCCCGTGTCGATCAAACACAGGAAGCTCTGCAGTCTACTTGTGACTTTATGCTGTAGGAAGACAGGTAAATAAATCAAGGTAAATAACATTCGATCTGGCTTTTATATAAGTAACATATAAATGTTTTTATATAAAGACCATCACAAAATAAAATCACAAACAGGACTCTGCACAATACTTCTGCAAGCTCTGTAAGCCCTGCTGTTTCGTTGAAGGATGTGCATGTGGCAGATTCATTGGCAGGATGACGCCCGACCTCCTGCTGCATCCAAATGGTGCCATTTTCTGCTTTTACACACATTTCCTGTCATACTACATTTACACAGATCATTGTAGACACGGAACACACATGAAATGTATGTGTTCCAAATGACAATATATTATTTATCCTATACAATTCCAGGCACCACACACCCAGATAAACAGACTTGAGCTGGAGTAATTTGTGTACAAGTAAAGCTGCGTCAGTTGGGGATAGGATAGGCTGCCTGCTGATCGACACATTTGCAAAACAAAAGATGCTGATGAGGAGGTGTAAGGGTGGTTTAAGGTGGCCCGGCATTATGAGTTTTTTCATAGGCTTCAGGGATTCTAGTGTTAAATTGTGTTGCATGGAACCAGCTGTTGAAACCCCAGAAATTCCCACTCTAGGTAAAATGGTTATATGCTGCAACTGATGACATCCTAGCAGTTTGCAACGGGGAAAGCTTTTTCGGGTACATGGAAATTTTTGCACAAGAAAAGGATCAGATAGACACAACACTTATAAACACAGAACAGCCACATTAGGCATTTTGTGTAGCTCTTCTGCCATAACACTTGTGTGATCTTTATCTTTCAATAATAAAATTCCATTCTGCTGCAAATATCAAATGCAAAATTGATCTGTTGGACTGTAGCATGGATCTTGCTGACCTTTTTTAAGTCCAGTATGCAATATGGTAAGCAACAAGAGTGTAGGTAGTTGGATAGGTAAATGCAAATTTGACTGAGAAACTGTAGCAAGGGTTGATAGCAAAAGACAGAGAAACTATTGCCAAAGCTAAAGTGTTAAACTGTTCACATAGTCAAAAGGAGTATAGCCAGAAGATGATAATGAAAAGATGTGCTGCCACCAAATCCTAGACACAAAACCATTAATGAAGCTGACAGTAGAATTTTTGCAACAGACCCACACCACTGCAAGCACACACAATGGAGTTCTTTTTGGATTGAATCTGAAATCTCAGACACTCCATGGAATGCAACACACTGGCACAAAATGTTTAAGCTTATAAAATGATGATGCAGAAATTAAAATTTGATTTATTTGTAGTTACACAACACTGATGTATTAATATGTTCTAGTGTAGTGGTCCCCAACCTTTTTGACAGCAAACACCACTTTACTAGAAGCAAAATTTTCCAGGGACCGTTGAGGGTTGGATGGGGGGGGGAGGGGTTGAAGATTCGGGGCGGGTTCGTAGGACAGTTTTATACACAATTTACATTACATTTCTATTATTATTAAGTTATTAAGCAGCTCGCATATGCATTGCATTTGGCATTCCAACAGATTGCACATCACAAACATTAACACTGTTATCATTTTTTCGTGCCTGCCGTTTCTATAGGAGGGTGACAATGAGTTAAATTCCAATGGATGTTTTTCAAATATTGACAAGCAATAAGCAAAAGGTATCACTGAAAACAACAGAAAACAAAAACAACAAAAAAAAAACAGTACGAGGAAAGAAAGAATTTTTTTTTACAATGTTTCTGTTTGGGGATCGTTGTGCAAATGTGTACAACTGAGCTGCGACCATAGATCTAACTGCTCTGTGGATTCATTCAAGCATTTCAAGGTCACCTTGTTGTAATGAAAGTATCTGCTGAATGTACTTCATAGTAACGAGATTTCTATAGACTCATATGGGGAAACTGATGGGATCATAAAAATACTTTGTCGTAATACACTCTCACCTCAGTCTCTCTCCTCTCTCTGCGCCACTGCAAAGCCCCGCCTGCCAAGCGTTCTGAAAAGTCTGAGTGAGTCTCCATTGCCGGCAGTACTTTTGCGTCCCAGCTGTCAGACGGCTGCGGCCCAGTAGTGGGCCGCGGACTGGGGGTTGGAGATCCCTTGTCTAGTGTATAATGCTTCCAGTAAGCCACAATACAGCAGCAGAAAAAATATCTGCAGCACAACAAAATGAAGAAGCTGTCCCAGACTCAAAATAATAATAATAAATTCTGTTTACTTGTGGAACTACTATTAATACAAAACACCCATATGTTAATATGGATGTTTAAAGTCTCAAAAAACTATAACAGGGCAACAGAAAAAAATGTATTCAAAAACCAAAAAATTGACAAACTGCTCTAATTTGTAACACGCAGAGATATTGTCTTGGTTCCAAGTGTCTCTGCACTTTGTAAACAAAAAATCTTCAGGGAAAGTCTTACAGGACAAGCAGAGGGGTATTTTCCGTATGTCGCTTAAATCATCCGAGATCAGATGCCTCATTTTGGATGAGTTAATGCCGGTGAAACTCATCCAGGATAAGTTGGTTTTTCAAACGCAGCTGTGTAGTAGATTAGTCGAGCTGGATCTAATCATCCGAGATGAATGCGCGTGCCTGCACTGAGTGAAAAGCCCATATATACTGAGTCTAGAAAACATGATCAGCAAGTCTTTGATAGGCTGTAACAAAATGACGAAAGAACAGGCGCATTTTTTTTCACACAAGCTGTGTGCGTGTGCGTGTATGTGGGTGGGTGTGTGTGTGGGTGTTAGTTAATTAGTTAGTTAGTTAGTTACTCGAAGGATTTCAAGATTTAATATGCACAAGGGGTAACACTGCAAAAACAGCCCAAACCAGAAGACGGCTGGCAAAAAGTGGCCGACAAATTAAACGCGTGTGCATTGTACTGTACTTACTGAAAGCAGCGTTTCATTTCCTATGTGTCAGATTAATTATTATTTAATATGTCATAATTCCAGATCAGACGTGAGCACAAGGAGAACACGGGAACAGGTTAAAGCGAGTACAAGAATATACTTCAAACTGGTAAATTTTGGTATATAACTATTTAAAGAATTGTTGACATAAAGAATCATATACAGTATAATGTATTAATTTTAAAGCTAATAAGAAGGCAGACAAGCAAAAAACAGGTGGAGGTCCACGCGGTCCAGACCTAACCCCTGCAGAAGAGTTGGCTCTCCAGCAAAATGCCCATCGCCCTGTTTCTGAGGTCATTCCAGGGGGAAGCTCCTCTTCAGAACCAGTGGCAAGATGCAGTGGTCACTACATTTCAGGTAAAGGATGGTCATTGCATATATTTGTCCTCAATGTGTGCCATAGGTATGTTCCATATAGCCCTCTTTTTGTGTTGGGTCAGTTGCAGGGAATGTCATATCCCTTGAACCTGTGTCTGACCAACGAGATATTGACAAAGGTCAAATATTTGATGAAGACAGTGTCTGATTATTCATAAGGAGGAGAGGTACATTTTCCAAATAATGTTTGATCAAACTCCACTCTGATCAGTCCCATGTGCCCAAATCACATTTGGAAATCCTGGGTAATGAGAATGTTAGGCTGATTGTGAGATTCTTTATGGAACTGTGGGTTTTTTTGCCTGTGTATTACCTACCTGCAATGGCATGAAACGCCTCTTTTATTGTCTGCACACAGAGGCGTCCAGGAAACACTATGAAAACCCGAAGGAAATATTTACACAGAGCCAAACAGACTTTACGAATTGCCTGGCAAACTGCACTTTTAGATAGATTTTCCGCATCACCTACATTATATAAAAAAGTGCCACTTGCAAAAAACCTCAAAGCAATGCATACTGTCTGTGTGGTTGTGAGAGCCCTACTTCGCCAAGTTTGACTTCAAATATAAGGTCCTAATAAATTTTTGAGGTACAATATTCCCGCTTGGCTAAAGCGGTATGTTTTGAAAAGAATTTCCTCTGGGAGCAATAAAGGATCTTGTCGATTGCGCAAAACCCTCTCTATATGAAATTGTCTTCTTATAATTTGAGTACCGATATCAATTGGTCGCTCATTCATGTACAGCGAAGTCATGACTGAATGAATTCCATGCACGGACACTGATTAAGTGTGTGAGCTAATCCTTGTTTACGTAGAACAAACCAGGATTTGGATGTGTTGCTATGACAGCACATCCAGCAAGAGTTTCGAAAAACAGATCCAGGATCACGCCAAATCGTCAACAATTACGTCCGGCTAAACGACTAATCCATGTACGAAAAACACCCCCCTGATGTTATTTAAGGCTCATCAGACTCACTTCAGTCAATGTTAAACAAAGGTATTTAGGTAATCTGGAATGTGATTGGGGGCGGCATGGTGGCGCAGTGGGTAGCGCTGCTGCCTCACAGTTGGGAGACCTGGGGACCCGGGTTCACTTCCCGGGCCCTCCCTGCGTGGAGTTTACATGTTCTCCCCGTGTCTGCGTGGGTTTCCTCCGGGCACTCCGGTTTCCTCCCACAGTCCAAAGACATGCAGATTAGGTGGATTGGCGATTCTAAATTGGCCCTTGTGTGTGCTTGGTGTGTGCTTGGTGTGTGGGTGTGTTTGTGTGTGTCCTGAGGGTGGGTTGGCACCCTGCCCAGGATTGGTTCCTGCCTTGTGCCCTGTGTTGGCTGGGATTGGCTCCAGCAGACCCCCGTGACCCTGTGTTCGGATTCAGCGGGTTGGAAAATGGATGGATGGATGGATGGAATGTGATTGGGTAAAATCTGAACACAGTTATTAGGTCATACAATTATTAGGTCATACAACCAAGGTATTGAAAGTTTTACTTTTAATTTTTTTTGATGATTTTTTTATAATGTGTTTTTCTTTTAAATGTTGTTTCTTACAAAATCTTATATAAGTTGAAAAAAGAGTCTGACATGATTTTATCTTTATTATAACCTTTGAATTAATAAAAGACAAAATTTCAGTTAAACTAAATAAACATTTGATATATACTTTATGCAAAAACTTTTAACAATACAAAGTTTATTTGGCTTACTATTTGGAATTGGAGAAGTGGCAACACTGTTTTGAGGGAGCTCTAAATCATTTTATGGCCTTTACTGATGATAAAGTCTATTGTACTCGAAAACAACTAAATGGATAAACCCCAGATAAGACCATCGGTGCTTCAAGGTATTATACCATCCTGTGGTAAAGAATAAAAATAAAATCAGGGGAAAGGACATTTTCTTTTCTAACTATTTTTACCCATGCTCTTGGCTCTCCTGTCTTTCTCTCGGGTGGGGCTTTAATTTTGTTTTGTTAGGTTTTGTCTTTCTTTTTTTTTGTTCCTGCTTTCTTTTTAACTTTCTGATTTTTTTTAGTTTGACTAGGAAGTCATTTGTTGGATAAGTTCAACTTGATTGTATACAATGTTATTTTATTGAAATAAAATAAACACATAAATAATAAAAAATAAAAAAAACACAAAAAATAAAAAAACTAAAGAATGCTGGTACAGCAGTAATATTTTTAACTTATACCTCAATTGGCTCAGGTAGACATCTAAACAAATCTGAATGGATATTCCATTAATCAATCTGCCAAATTCAAAAACATGTCTTTGTAGACACTGTGGAATCATTTTGTAAAGAAGCTCATTTTGTACATATCAAATGGGTTCCTATTACAAAGAAAATGCTGCATTTATTTTTATTTATGAGAAAGGTTTTGTTGCAGAATGGGTATTGAACTAAAACTCCAACTTAACGGGGAGACAGATTGAATTAATTATGAAGTAGAATACATTTTTGTGTTGTTTTATAACTGATGGAATATCTGTCTTGGGAAGAATTTCTACAAATTAAACATAATAGCACTTTGACCTGTTTAATTTCTTTTTGGATGCAAGGTTCTAGTTTTATCTGTATCTATTCACTCCTAAAATAGAGCAAAGGCCAAGAACATAGAACATAATATGGAGCAAGTTTGAATTAGAATATACAGGAATCTTAAGGAATCCAGTAAAGCCATAAGTAGAATAGGCATAGTGTAATTTTGTCCCCCAAGGACTTACATTTAAGGGATTCATCATATATTATAAAGGCCCTTATAAAATCAGATGCAAGGACCCATTAAATGCTGATAAGATTTACTTAATATTTTTACTGTTTCCCAATATTTAAGATTAACAGAGGATTGTGAAATAGACATGTTGAGCATGACGCCATTCAACAGTGTGTTATGCCATGCTGACTGTTTTTCTTATAAAGGAAGGCTCAGGAAGAATGTTAAGATTATAAGCTCTTCTGGCATTTGTTGGAAATGTCAGACTCTGACATTCTGATGATCTATGAGTGCTTACTTTGTACACACTTACTTTTTTTGTTTGTACTTTTACTTAGTTTATTTTGCAACTTTAAAGACACTTGTGTCTTATTAATTTAACAACACCATGATATTTGTGCTTATAATGAACTTTTCGGTTACGCAGGCATTGAAAGTCTGTGTCTCCAGCTTTCCTTTTTATGCTTTCATTATGGTCTGTCAGAATTTTTACACATTTTTATTTAGTGCCTATGTCACTAAGGTAATGCAGAAGTAAATCTAGTGCATAGAGAAAAATGTATTTTTATTTGGTGCCAGCTGAGCTGTGACAGTATGTGGCTTTCTCTTTGTGTGTGGGAAATTTCAGCTTCATGAAAACTTAATGCATTTTAGCAAGAATGTGGGTGTGACTTTATTCTGCATATAAAAGACACAGTTTTATACCACAAAAGCTACAATTTACCATTTGTGATGTGGTGCAATCCTTGAAGCAACAGTGGTTTTAAATACACAGGAAACATTGTGGCTTCATTTCACTTCATACATTTCACTTAAAAAAAGAGCTTGTCATTTTATGATAATTTTAAAAGGATCTTTAATCTTATTCATGTTCACAATGTTTACCCTCTCTCTAATTTCTGCCTCTTCTCTAATAGATAAAATTAGAACAAAGTTATACCTTCTAACCAAAGCTTACCCCTTAGAGAGAGATTGTGAAGCACAGACATCCAGAAGCGGCTTGGAGTAGAGACACTGACCTCCTTCATCGAGAGAAGCCAACTGATGTGGTTCAGGGATATGATAAGGAAGCCTTCTAGACACCTTCCAGTAGAGGTTTTACAGGCACAACCAACTGGGAGGACACCCTAGAAAAGAACCTGAGCTCGCTGAGAGGATTATATCTCCCAGATGGACTGGGAATGCCTTGGGATCCCACAGTACAGTATAAGATGGCAAGTGATTTTAATGCTGTTCTACTCGCTAGTAAACCGGGGGCAAAGCACAACATGTATTAGTGGATTAATGCTTGGAACAAATCCTACAGTAGTGTCTGATGCAAAAGGTCTGTGAGGAACCCACACTATTGCACTATTTGTACTGTCCAATAACATTTAGCATTTATATGCATTTAGCCACAGTTACATTAATTTGCATTTTTATATGTAAATAACCATACTAAAAAAGAAACTAATCTATACTAATAAAAGGCAAAGCCCTCACTGACTGACTGACTGACTGACTGACTGACTGACTGACTGACTGACTGACTGACTGACTGACTCACTCACTCACTCACTCACTCACTCATCACTAATTCTCCAACTTCCCATGTAGGTGGAAGGCTGAAATTTGGCAGGCTCATTCCTTACAGCTTACTTACAAAAGTTAGGCAGGTTTCATTTCAAAATTCAAAGCGTAACGGTCATAACAGGAATCTCTTTTTTGCCCATATACAGTAATGGACGTCAGCTCGCTGGCCTTGGGAGGCGGGGTTGCGTATCGCGTCATCACGCCTCACACGTAATCACGTGAGCTGACTGTGAAGGAGAAAGGATGGCCTTATATGGCGTTCGTTTATAAAAATGCGGACAGGCTGTGTAAAGGTAGCTTCACAAAAAAACAGATCCTTAACAAATTGGTATTGGTATATTTTCACTCAGTTTAAAAAGGTTTTCTTTTCTTCTTAATAAAAATTTAAAAGCAGAACTTCACCGCTGCAAAGCGCGCCTGATTTTATTGAAAAGAAAATAAACTTGCAGCGCCGCCGCTATTCAATGACACTTGCCTATCGCTTGACTTTATTGAAAAGAAACTAAACTTGCAGTGCCGCTATTCAATGACACTTGCCTAATGCCTGACTTTATTGAAAAGAACCTAATCTTGCAGCGCCGCTATTCAATCACGTGCCGCTATTCAATGGCACTTGCCTAACGCCTGACTTTATTGAAAAGAAACCAAACTTGCAGCACCGCCGCTATTCTATGACACTTGCCTAACGCCTGACTTTATTGAAAAGAAACTAAATTTGCAGTGCCACTCTTCACTGACGCACCACTATTCAATGACACTTACCTAACGCCTGACTTTATTGAAAAGAAACTAAACTTGCAACGCCGCCGCTATTCTATGACACTTGCCTAACGCCTGAGTTTATTGAAAAGAAACTAAATTTGCAGTGCCGCTATTCAATGACACTTGCCTAATGCCTGACTTTATTGAAAAGAAACTAAACTTGCAGCGCCGCTCTTCACTGACGCGCCGCTGTTCAATGACACTTGCCTAACGCCTGACTTTATTGAAAAGAAACTAAACTTGCAGCGCCGCCGCTATTCAATAACACTTGCCTAACATCTGACTTTATTGAAAAGAAACTAAACTTGCAGCGCCGCTCTTCACTGACGCGCCGCTATTCAATGACACTTGCCTAACGCCTGACTTTATTGAAAAGAAACTAATCTTGCAGTGCCGCTATTCAATGACACTTGCCTAACGCCTGACTGTATTGAAAAGAAACTAAACTTGCAGTGCCGCTATTCAATGACGCGCCGCTATTCAATTACACTTGCCTTACGCCTGATGAGCCAAGAATTAGGGCGAAACACGTGTCGCGTACTCTTTGCATTATTTGACAGTAAACTATTTTCAACCATTCTATGATCTGCTTCTCACAACTGAAGGCACCGTGGCTGATGTTAGCTGACTTGCTGGCCAACCATAAGCGTTACCTGGTAGGTAACCACCCATACAATCAGATTGTGATTCAGACTACGAATGCCGTGAATGTAATTACCCCGATCTACATGCTAGAGAAAACCTCAATGAAGAAGAAACAGTGTGTAAGCATACATATGGGGTGATTTCTCAGGCTTAAAAGCTCGCCTTTTATTAAAAAGGTAAATGCAAACTGTTTTCATTCTGAAGGGCACAAACCACGTTGGATTTCAGCCGTTAAACGCGCAAAAATGTCGGTACACCAGATAAATAAGCGCAACATATTATCAGTTGTATTGTATGCTTACAATACATGTAGAAATGTGTTAATCGTTAACTAATAGTATGGGATGGTGTTTTTCGACTCACGCCTTGATTTAAACGATTCCATGTCTTGGTGGGTTTGCGTAGCTTATTGTCAATATCTTTACACCTGTTTTTAAGACTTATTGACTGAAACGGGCTTTCACGAAAAAAGTTAGGGCTTTGCTACAGGATACACCCTTCACAAGTTAAGGAAGTAAAAATAAAGGTATATATTTCTGTTTTATTTAAACCTTTTAAGTTCGTATGCATAGCCCCATTTGGCAGTTATATTTTTTTTTTTTCTTTCTTCAGTAATATTTAATCTCCTTAAAGAAAAACAACATATGCATTTTGCTTTTTTGGTATCTCTTTAGTAATATTTTAGTGTAAAAGGATAACCAGTATTTAAACCTTTTATGTTACTTTATAAAGTTATTTTACACAATGTTGAAAAATTAATAAGAAAGCTACATATTTTGGCAGCTGCTGCTTTAATTTTCAATGAAATGAAAAAAGCTCTCCAAGAGAAAACCTCAATAAAGAAGAAAAAGGAGAAACCCTCATTTATAAAGGTTTGCTGCAGATGACTTAACTGAAAATAAACGAATAGTTCCTATGTGTATAATACATATTTATCTATTTGACTTATGCCTTTATTCCAGCAACTTGCAACATCTGAGGTACAATTTGTTACATTACTTTTGCTTTTGGCAGCACAGGCAGGTGAAGTGACTTCCTCAGGGTCACACAGTGGTGTCAGTACCAGGATTTGAACTGACAAGCTCCGGGTTTGCTGAAATATTACTGAAGAAAGAAAAAAAACGAAAACGAGCAAATGGGTCTATGCATACAACTGTCCATCCATCCATTATCCAACCCGCTATATCCTAAATACAGGAGCCAATCCCTGCCAACACAGGGCACAAGGCAGGAAACAAACCCCGGGCAAGGTGCCAGCCCACCGCAGGGCGCACACACCCACACACACCCACACACCACGGACAATTTAGAATCGCCAATGCACCTAACCTGCATGTCTTTGGACTGTGGGAGGAAACTGGAGTACCCGGAGGAAACCCAGACAGACACGGGGAGAACATTCAAACTCCACGCAGGGAAGCGAACCCAGGTCTCCTAACTGGCACCTTTCACTGCGCCACCATACCGCCTGCATACAAACTTAAAAGGTTTAAATAAAACAGAAATATATACCTTTATTTTTACTTCCTTAACTTGTGGAGGATGTATCCTGTAGCAAAGCCCTAACTTTTTTCATGAAAGCCCCTTTCAGTCAATAAACCTTAAAAACAGGTGTAAAGCTAAACTTGCAGCACCACTATTCAATTACACTTGCCTAACGCCTTTCCTAAGAGGAGATACTGTGGGATCTGGGCATCAGTCAAAGCACCAATCACAGGCCCGATTAGAAAGCGGGAAGCTGTGATTTGTCGTCTCCCTCCCATGTAACAATCACAGCCCGTGTTACAATGCACTATGTATGTATGTATATATGTATACAGTATATATATATATATATGTATATGTAGATATGTGTATATGTAGATATGTATATATATGTATATGTATATATATGTTTACATAACCTCTTTAACACACTACTTCTCCGCTGCGAAGCGCGGGTATTTTGCTAGTGTAATTATAATACTAACATTTCAGTTTTACATTTTTTAAGTTTAAAGAGTTATTAAATGGAACATTTGATAGTTCTTCATAGAAGCATGTTAAGTGAAAACAGTAAAGTTCAATCCACTGAGCCCTGAAGAACACCATATTTAAGTTTTGAATATAATAACCAAGTAAGGGAAGTGCGTTTCTGAAATCAAATTGATAAATATGAAGTAAACCACATAAGAACAGTGCCTGAGAGTGCAACGTAATCTTACAGCCTTTGTAACAGAATAGAGCTGTCAAAGGTATCAAAGGCTGCACTTAAATCTAACAACATAATTTCTGCTGAATTTCATTAAATAGAGGATATTTGTTATTTATAGCACAGGTTAGCCAGTCTAGAATTTCTCAGATAAATTGTGTTGTGTAAGGCGAGGCTGAAGCTGCTAGAATTTTAGAAAGAAATGGAAAATTTGAAGTAGGTCTATATTTGCTAAGTTTATGCAGGTCTAACTCTGAATTTTTGAGTAAACATCTGTGCTAGTCAGTATGAAACTATTGAGAATGCTAAAAATGGGTGCTACCAGATCAGCCATTGAGCTTTTTAGTAGTTTTGTTGGGGCACAGTCTAAGCGACAGGTAGGCAGTTAGAGTTATGACTTCCTTCTCTGTTAATCATTATATTAAGAATTACAGTTCAGCAAAATAAATAAAAATTGAAAAAAAAATCACAGTTCAGTACCTTTAATATCATTAACACTAAGCACCATGACCAATGCCAATTTGCATGTTTTTAAACCCTTCATTATTTAATCTGTGTGCATGTAATGCTCCTGTCCCTTCGTGACTTTTCCTTATTTGTTGCACTGAAAGGCTCATTTTGTTCTAACTCTGAATTTGTTCAGAAAACATGAGTAATTATATTTCTTTTTCTTTTTTTTTTTTTTTACACCAAAGACCCCTTATTACGGCCACTTGCAATGCCATGAAATGCTTGTACCAAGGTGTGAATTGCTGTCTCACTAGCACACTCTTGACAGCAACTACAAATTATTTTCACTTCAAAAAATCTAATCTAGCTACTGTTATCAAGGTTATTGAAACCAGAAAATTAACGATAGCAAGATATTTGGTATTCTGAGTTTTGTGAAAACTTTCCAATGCAATTTCAGGTGAGTTAATATACTTTTTTATTTTTTGTACTGATTTTATATGAAAAAAAAAACATTCCATGCAATCAAGTCAAACTTAACAAACCAAAATTAAATCCCCACACAACAGAAAGAGAGGAGAGACAACAACCAGAGCAAATCTTTAAAAGCAGGAAAGAAGGACGAGCATCTTTTTCCCTGATATAGATGCTTATTCTAAAATGTTATAGATTAGATCCTGCCATATTTAAAAAAAAAAGTTTTGAACAGTACCTCTAAGTGAGAATTTGATTTTGATTTTTTCTATATACTAAATTAGTATAGAACATTAATTACACCCTGACTTAAAAGAGGTGAGGTAGGATTCTTCCAATTCAGCAAGATAAGTCTACATGCTAATAATGAGGCAAAGGCAATTACAGTTTCTTTGTCCTTCCCCACTTTATGCTCATCTGGGAGTATAACAAACACGGCTGTTAATGGGTTAGGAATGATTGTTACACCAAGGTTGTCAGAGAGGCATTCAAAGAGTTTTGTCCAAAATGATGATAATTTGGTGCACACCTAAAACTTGTGGCTCAGTGAGGCTGGAGCTAGATTGCAGCATTCACAGGTTGAATCTTGCCCTGGATATATTTTTGACAATTTAATACAAAATAAATGTTCTTGATAAAAGATTTTAAGTTGAATGATTGAATGCTATGGAACTGGACTTATTCTGTGCATAGCTGCCTTTTACTCCTTTTCTGAAATAGTAAGTGAAAGGTCTTTTCCCCACTGTACCCTGAAATCTTTGAAAGGAAGGGACTTTAAAATGTTTTTGTATATTATAGAGATGCTGTCTTAGTCTTCAACACTGATCAGTATCTCTTCTGGAATAGAAATATGTGGGTGGTGAGAAAACTGTGCAGGTTCTGAACAGATAAAAGCTTCTCTCTCTTGAAGTGTTTCCTACATTGATTCAATTTTCTGAATGATTGTAGGACAATTAGATTACTAGTATATTGAGGATAAGTTGTATTTAACAAGGTAAAGAATAGGGAACATAAAGAAGTATTACAAGATTTTAATTCTATTGTAGACCAGGCTTGTGTATATTCATCGATTTGTGTTGATGTCCAGGGTCCTCAAGTATAAACAGTGCATACGCCCGTTTCCATGCTCAAATTGCGATTTATAAAAATTAAACTTGGCATAAAGCCACACACATTCTCACAGCATCACAATACATTGAGTTTTTTGCTCGGTTTTGCAAACTGGTGGCACCCAATGTCAAAGCAGTGCTACTGTTCCTGTGTGGTTTCCTTTTCTTTTTTAGATTCACATCCCTGAAGTGGCTTTTCAATTACACTGAAATTAATAGCATACTGTATCGTTTATAAATTTTAGGCGTCTGATTGTAATCAACCTGTAACAATATAATGATCCATGGAATGGCCAAACTATTCCAAATACCATAGCTGCTTTAGCATTGTTACTCTCAGTGCATCACTCAGAGTAATTTAACCCATTGTATCCGAGTGTAGAATCACAGCTGTAAAGCAGCTGATCTAAAAGCTGTACAGAGGATTGTGTCGAGAGCTCAGAGGATTATCAGGATATAGCTTCTACCCCTGTAGAATATTTAGAGCACACACTGCCTCAGCCATGCACAGTCTATTTGAACATCTCCTATTCAGCAGAGCCTTTCCTGCAGGGACCTCAAGGTTCAGAGACATTTTCATCTCAAGAGCTATAAACACACTTAATCTGTCCATCAAGCGCTTCTGGTAGAATTGTTTGTACCTGTAAATACAATTACTTCGCTGTAATATTGCACAACCTGAGCCACTTTATGAACCATTTGCACTATACGTATATTTTTCATTGTTTTTATCATATTATTTATTATTATTGCAAAGATTTTTTAATGTTCCTTAAAGGATTTAAAGAATCAGTGTTCTAAGCTTACAGACGGTTAGACATTTATCACAGAGCTCATTGTGTGGCAAATGGTTACGTGGAGAAAGAAAAGGAAGGACAGCGTAAGAGAAAGCCTGCTTAAGAAGCACAAAGTGATTCACACATATAGAACACATAGAATACAAAGCATTTAACGTGCTACTTTAGTTTCGATGGGATCTGAGAAACTCTAGTAAATTAAACATTGATTTTAAGATGAAGTTTATGATGTTCTACTTTAATGACAAAATAAACTACAAGGTTAAACAGGAAATTTCAAGATTAAAGTTGATATTTCAACCTTTTTTCCTTCACTGTGTCCCTATTTTTTTTTTCTTTTCTCTGTACACTCAGGCGGTTGGCTATGACTAGCCTTTTCATGGCAACTTTGATATCTGCCCACTTCTTTTTTATTTGGGGCACTGTGTGACTTTCTGAACTTGATCTTTCGAGTGTCTCTGTCACTCTATATCACTCGATCAACTTTCTTTTGTTGTTTATACCACTGCTTAAGCCAACACATAGTATGTTGTTCCTTGCCTGCACTTTGCAATCGCTTTATTTCTTTTTTTCATGTGCTGTTGTGATTGTCTTTTAACCAAATACTGAAAAATAGATGGTATTTACATTGACTTGCATATTAAAATATGCAAAATGTTGGGAGGTATCGGGGTGTGATGGTATGCACCTGTGTTACTTTTCACGCAGACCGGGGTTTATGGAGCTGAAGTACGTGGAAGTTGGCTTACACACGGTTTGTTGCATCTGAATTTTTTTATGCATATATACATTTCCACTTTTGTCCATATGCCATGTTTTAGTATGAATTCTACGCATGGCGTTATACATGAGGCCCCAGGTCTTTATGGCTTGTATATTTGCTGCCCAGTAATAAAATTGAAAGTTAGCTAGTGCCCAGAGGGGACTGGGCGGTCTCGTGGCCTGGAACCCCTACAGATTTTATTTTTTTCTCCAGCCTTCTGGAGTTTTTTTTTGTTTTTTCTGTCCACCCTGGCCATCGGACCTTACTCCTTTCTATGTTAACTAATATTGTCTTATTTTAATTTCTTATTTTGTCTTTTATTTTTCTTCTCTTCATTATGTAAAGCACTTTGAGCTACTTTTTGTATGAAATGTGCTATATAAATAAATGTTGTTGTAGTGCCATGTCCCCTTCTGCTTCAGGTGATTATAGAATTGCCCTTTGGATGTGTAGATGTTTTGAATTCCAAATAAATGAATTTATGATTGAATCGAATTTCTTAAAAATGATTTGTTAATGTATATGGGGCTGTTTTGAAATTGAAAAATAAGCTTGGGAAAGATGTTCATCTTGACAGTGTTGATTCTCCCTGTTAATGTGAGATGGAAGGCAGACCTTCTATTCACATCTTGCTTAAGTTTTTTTTTTGCAGTTAGCAATGTTTTGTTGAAAAAGAGCCTTATATTTACTTGTTATGTTTACCCCTTGGTATTTAAACTAATCTGCAAAGATAAATGGGAAGGTGTCCAGTCTAATATTGTGTGCTATACTTTTATTCAAATTGATTTTGAGTCCTGATATTTTTTGAAATTTTGTAAGTGGTTTTAGAACTGCTTGCATGGAATTTTTTGGGTATAATATATACAATACCATATTGTCTGCATATAGTTACATTTTCTGTTAAAGCTGTTCTTTGCTAATCCCTTTTATTTCTGACGCATTACAAATGTAAACAGCCAATAGCTCAATTGTGATTGCAAAGAGCAATGGTGATAGGGGCATCCTTGTCGAGAACCACATTCTAGTTTTAAGTAGTTAGAAATAATTTAAATACAAACTGAGGCTTCGGGACTGGTATAAAGTAGTTTGATTCATGCACATATGTTTGGGCCAAACCCAAATTTGTGCAATGTGGTGAATAGGTGGTATCATTCAACCATATCAAATGCTTTTTCTGTGTACAAAGATAATAGGATATCTGGGGTGTTATAGAGGATTAGAAGCTAAGTGTCTGCCTCTAATTAAGTCGGTTTGGTCTTGTGATATTAAAGAAGGAAGCACTTTCTCAATCCTTCTGGATAGAACTTTGGAGAGTATCTTAACATCACTACTCAGAAGTGAGATTGGTCTGTATGATGCAAATTATAATAAGTCCTTATTTTTCTTAGGAAAGAATGTAATAAATTCTTGGCGAAAAACGTTTGAGGTAGAATTTTGTCATCTGTAACATCTATAAGTGTTGCTAATAATAGTGGAGCTAACTTATTTGAAAATCTTTCATAAAATTCCACTGGGTAGCCTTTGGGGCCTGCTGCTTTCCCACTTTGAAGTGAGTTTATAGCGTCTAGTAATTCTGAGAGTGTCAGAAGTTTATCCAGCTCCTTTGCATTAAAGGCCAGTTTATATTTCACGCTCAGAACGAGTATGCGCATGCACCATGGCTGCCATATATTCTCTACATTCATTTGAAGCATCCTCTGAGCATGTCCTCAGAAACTGAGGTGACGCGAGTACGAATTGCAGTACCATCAAAATATCGGGGGTGCAATGTGTTACAGTTGGAGCCAGCCCTTCAATATATTTTCTAAAAGGCACCTTCTTCATGGATAAGTAATACATTGAATTGGTCTTTCCATTTTCACAGAGAAAGTCAATTGTTGCATACATTGCCAGGTGAGAAAACATTGCGGTGCAATTTCAATCAAATTTATATATTTTTTTTAGCTAACTGAAATAAATGGAGCACGGAAAGACTGTAGACAGTTTTATGTGCTCAACAGATTGAAATGTTTTCTGTTGCTCTCCACTAATAAATACTGAAGCAGTTTTTGGCAGTATACCAGTTTTCTGCATTTTTTTGTTTTCTTTTAATTGAAAACATATGCAAACATTTGAAATGAAAATATATACAAGGAATATATGTTTGTACCAACCAATTTTTGATTTTTGACTCAAGCTGTATTAGACTAGAGTTTTTAAAGTTTGGGCAGTAGGGATGCGTTGTCAGGGTGCTGAGCTGATGGGACACTAGTGTGAAGAAAAGAATTCAGAAACCACCCAACATAATATTGGCAGTACTGTATTGAAAAAATGTGTGGCGATTGTAGTGTTAGCTAAGAAACAGTGGTATAACTGTAGGAGGTTTGGGCAGGGTCGTTACAACATGGTTTATGGGTCTATTGGGCTGCGACTGCATGGTATTGTTTCAGAAGACATTATTATTAGATAGATAGATAGATAGATAGATAGATAGATAGATAGATAGATAGATAGATAGATAGATAGATAGATACTTTATTAATCCCAAGGGGAAATTCACATACTCCAGCAGCACCTTACTGATACAAAAAAAAAATATTAAATTAAAGATTGATAATAATGCAGGTAAAAACAGACAATAACTTTGTATAATGTTAATGTTTACACCCCCGGGTGGAATTGAAGAGTCGCAATGTTTGGGGCAGGAACGATCTTTTCAGTCTGTCAGTGGAGCAGGACAGTGACAGCAGTCTGTCGCTGAAGCTGCTCTTCTGTCTGGAGATGACACTGTTTAGTGAATGCAGCGGATTTTCCATAATTGATAGGAGCCTGCTGAGCGCCCGTCACTCTGCCACAGATGTCAAACTGTCCAGCTCCATGCTAACAATAGAGCCTGCCTTCCTCACCAGTTTGTCCATGCGTGAGGCGTCTTTCTTCTTAATGCTGCCTCCCCAGCACACCATAAGAGGACGCTCGCCACAACCGTCTGATAGAACATCTGCAGCATCTTATTGCAGATGTTGAAGGATGCCAGCCTTCTAAGGAAGTATAACCGGCTCTGTCCTTTCTTACACAGAGCATCAGTATTGGCAGTCCAGTCTAATTTATCATCCAGCTGCACTCCCAGGTATTTATAGGTCTGCACCATCTGCACACAGTCACCTCTGATGATCAAAAGGGTCCATGAGGGGTCTGGGCCTCCTAAAATCGACCACCAGCTCCTTGGTTTTGCTGGCGTTCAGGTGTAGGTGGTTTGAGTCGTACCATTTAACAAAGTCATTGATTAGGTCCCTATACTCCTCCTCCTGCCCACTCCTGATGCAGCCCACGATAGTAGTGTCATCGGCGAACTTTTGCACGTGGCAGGACTCCGAGTTGTATTGGAAGTCCGATGTATATAGGCTGAACAAGACCAGGGAAAGTACAGTCCCTTGTGGTGCTCCTGTGTTGCTGACCACAATGTCAGACGTGCAGTTCCCAAGACGCACATACTGAGGTCTGTCTTTAACATAGTCCACGATCCATGCCACCAGGTATGAATCTACTCCCATCTCTGTCAGCTTGTCCCTAAGGAGCAGAGGTTGTATTGTGTTGAAGGTGCTAGAGAAGTCTAGAAACATACTGTAATTCTTACAGCACCACTGCCTTTGTCCAAGTGGGAGAGGAATCGATGTAGCATATAGATGATGATAAACATCATTAACATGATTAACATCATTATGTGTTGATGCATGTTAGGGTTTGTGGCAGCAGGCAAGTTTTTTAAATAAATAAAAAGTAAACTCGGGGACTGAGGGAAATGGGTGCAAGCAGTAACATGATGAAGCAAATCCACAGTTTTATTAAGTAATTGGCCGGCCAAGCATTTATGTGCAGACATGTGAAGCAGCCAGTTATCTTATCAGCACTTTGAGGTTCTCAAATACAGCACCTGTGAACAAAAAGAGAATAAAGGATCTTGGATAGGAAACAGGAGAGTAAAAAGTATAGAAAAGGACAAAGAGAAAAAAACACACTGAAAGACAAAGAGAGATAAGAAGGAGGCAGAATCATAGTGCCCGAGCCAGTGCCATGATAAAGAAGCAAGCGTTTAGTTGCCCCGCAGCAAAGAGAGCGATCAGCACTCCAGGGGCAAATTGTCCTCTGCTGAGCAGTTAGAAGTAATGGAGGATGAAAGAGGAGCCCTCCTATGGATCCAGTAGGCACTGGAAGGGTGTGAGAAAGACAGGGGTACGACTGGCAGCGAGTCTCACAAACGACAGAAGAAGCACTTATGAGGAGAGCCTGAAGTTGGGACTGCTGCCGTCTCCTCCAGCTGAGAAGATTATTTGGATGGACTGTGGGAACAAAGAGTTAAAGATAAATGCAGTGCATGGAGAGAGAGAGAGAGAGAGAGAGAGAGAGAGAGAGAGAGAGAGAGAGAGAGAGAGAGAGAGAGAAAATGAAGGAGTTTTAGTAATCTAAAGACAAATTTTAATAATGAGGCTGGTGCAATGCAAATCCTGTTGTATGTTGGACTTTCTAGAGGATGGCTTGAAGGAGCCAATCTTCTATGAGGGCTACATCTGCTGGAAATGCCAACTGATCTAGCATCTTCAGTTCAGGGTCACTGAATTGGAGCAGGAGTTAGTAATAGAATTGAAGGACTTGGCCCAGGTGTCCTTTAGAGAAGTAGTGTGCACTCCTAAGGTGATATGGGAGGAGATTCTAGACCAGACAGGTAGAGATAGGTGGGTCACAGTCACAAGATACATGGTAAAGGGTGCACACTGTCTGGGGGTTGTTACGGTTCTGAGGTGGAAGGCAGGCATGAAGAGCCCCAACGGGCTACCTTGAAACCAGTTCCAAGAAAGAGAGAGGTAGAGTGGTAGTTGGAGACTCAATCATTAGGGGGACTGAAGCACAGGTTTGCTCTAGAGACAGAGAGTCTTGCACAACTTTTTGCCTTCTGAGTGCACAGGTGGGAGACTTCCTTAGGAGGGTTGATAGGCTCTTTGCCAAAGACAGGGTGGATCCAGTTGTGATTGTCCATGTTGGAACAGATGACAAACATAAGGGTAGTCTGTCAGATTTGCTATCCAAATTTAAACAGTTAGGTGCCAGGCTGAGAAGCAGAACTGACAAGGAAGTCTTGTCCAAGGTTTTGCCTGTGCCATGCACCAGTCCAGGTAAAATTGAAGAGATTATTGGGCTTAATGTTTAACGTTTGGCTCAGAAGTTGCTGTAGTGTAGAAGGGCATAGGTTTATGGGGCATTGGCACTCCGGTGTGATGGGTTACATCTGAACTGGAGGAGCACCAATGTGTTGGGGAGACATATGAGAAGGCCTGTTGCAGCTGCATTGTTTTTATATGTGAGCGGACGTTTCTTGCGGGGAGGGCTTCTGCTCTCTTTCTCCGATGTAGAACCCTCGTCCTCATCTGAGTATACCTCTGTTATAGCATGTCTTTATTTGAAAACAGCTGTGTCAGATCGGGGGGAGCATGAAAGTGACTGAGAGAATAAAACTGAATTTAAGAAAAAATGCGAACCATTACAAGTATCATAAATTTACACTGGCTGTTACAGACTCAAATCAAATGTATGTTTTTATTGTATAATAGTAACAATAAGAGCAGCTCACTACTCAAAACGTTTATTTTGTGACGCAGCAAGGCTCGAACCCGCGACCTGTTGATTATGATTCAGCAGTTCTTGCCACTGTACTACCAAAGCAGTCATAACATTGAACTACACTAACCCAATTTCTTTTTCTTCGGTTATAGTCTTGAATAAAAACGCACTTGTTTTGTTATACTTGTACCTTTTGTGAAAGTGCTTATTTGATATTTGGACTTCAGTCTTCACACATTATACACTTCATGTCAAAATTTTGTCATTAGTACTAAAACATGAAAAAAGTTTGTCTTTTAGGTATGTGTTCAACATTTCTGTCATGCTACACTTACATAGATCTTTGTAGACACGGAACACACATGAAATGCATGTGTTCCAAATAACGATCTATTATTTACACTATACAGCTCCCAGTACCTCACTCCCAGATTAACAAAATTTGAGCTGGGAGAGCTTTTTGCAATTTCTGCGGTGGAGGGAGGATGGGATAGTAGGCTGCTTGTTACTTATGCTTATCACCACATTTACAAAACAAAAGACATTGACAGAAAGGTGCAAACGGATTTAAGGTGGACCAGGTTTACAAGTTTTTTCATAGGCTTTTGGATAAGATTGAGCAACACATGGCAAGAACATTTTTAAGAGTTTTATTGAACAGTCAGTATGGGTTCAGAAGAGGGAGGTTAATATTTTACCAACATCCTAGAATACTATGAGGAAGCAATAAAAGGTTATGATCAAAGTGGAGCATATGATATTTATCTTGACTTTCAGAAAGCATTTGATAAGGTGCCACATGAGACGTTGAGCATCAAACTAAAAAAAGTGGCAGTTCAGGGTGTTGTTTTAGGTGGATGAAAAATTAGCTCAGACAAAGGTAGCAGAACGTTATGGTGTCAGAGTTGACTGACATTAAAAGTGATGTTCCATACCGGTCAATGCAAGGCCCTCTGCCATTTTTAATATATTGTAGCAACCTCCTCGTCAGGTTTGAAAAGAAGAAAAAAAACAGATGGACAAAATAAAGCTCAAAAAACAGTTTACTTGAACAATAAAGAAGAAAAAAACCACAGGGTTGTAACAGCGAAAAAAATGAATGTCTTTGACTTTGAACTATTTACAGTCTCCTATATTTCTCTCATATTTGTGGTCCTGAGAGACTCCATTAAAGAAAAGCAAAAACAGAAAAAGAAAAATGCTGACTTCAAAACCCCACAACACAACCTTTTAGCCCCTTCTCCAATGAACCTCTGCACCTTCCTCCTGTCCTGGGCACCACCCCCCCTTTGTGCATCAAATCATACCCCCACTGTCAGTCCTCCACGCTGTACTCTGCCCTCCCTCAATCGGACCCAACAGTCACTCCAAAAGACCTTCAACCTGGCTGGGATTGTACACTGCCTCCTCCGTAGAAATCCCTTGCCCTCGAGAGAATCTCAAAATCTTGATATTGGCTTGGTAGCCTGACTGTTCGTTTTGGAAATCTCGCGGGGGCACCGGGGCTTGACTGTTCACCGCCTCCCTGAGTAAGGTCTCCAAGCAATGTATTTTCCTGTCAAGCCAGCTCTGAAGAGTCCACTGGCATCCCTGAATCTCTCTCTCATCCATCACAATAGAGCTAATCGGTCCTGATGTGGGAACACTCGTCAATTTTGTTGTGGAATCTGCATCCAGTAGACAACTTCTCCCACTCATTCCAGCACGACACAGTCCGATCCAGGTGCTGTCCAGTTTCGGGGACATACCCTTCTTCCAATGAGGGCTAAACTCCCAAACTGAGTCACCTGGGCTGAAGGGTCGACCTCAAGTCCACAAATCACAGTGCTGTTTTTGGGCAAGCCCAGCTTTGCACAGATGTTGATGGGCAAAGTCATAGGCCGTATCGAGGCGGTCCTGGAGGTGACAAGCATATTCAGGGCTAACTGGAGTCTCGCAGGATTCCGGTGTTGGCCCATACAGCAATGAAGCGGGTGTCCACAACTCGCATTCCAATCATCAGAAGGGCAGGGGAACAGCGAGTCACTTCTTGAACTATTATGTACTATTGCAATGGGGTCCTAGATTGTCCAGAAGGCCCCTTCTCGGCAGAACATGTGTCGCATCGGCGGCAGTGGTCCTCCACATCAGGTCGACACCTCCCCCAATAGGAACTCTGCTGCAGACGTCCGAGTGCCTTCTTCACTCCAAAGTGGCCCGATCCAGCACCTCCGTGCACAGCCTCTAATACCTACTTTCGCATCTTCTGGGGAGCAACTACCTGCCAATTTGCCTCTCCAGTTGCTGGGTTAAACCATTGTCACTGTAAAATCCCTTTATGCAACCGCAAACCGTCCCATTGTGACGACACGCCCTTTACTGCACCCCCAACCTCTTCCCAGGTTGGTCTGTGTCCCGCTTCCATCCATCCACAGACTCGCTGTATCTCTGGATCCTGTCCCTGCCACGACTGCCATTCGGCCTCATCATCCTTCAGGAAGACAACTCTGCAGGTGTGCTCCTCATCACTTTCCACCTCTCTTAATTCCTGCCGTGCGCAATTCAGACCAGAGGCAAGGGCACTGAGAGAGGGTATCAGCATTCCAATGTTGCATCCCCCAGCGATGCTGAATAGTAAAGGTGAAATTTTGCAGCCACTCCAGCCACCAAGCCAGTTGTCCTTCAGGTTTCCTGAAAGATTACAGCCATTGAAGAGCAGTGTGATCACTTCTCAGCGTGAACGGAGCTCCATCAAGATAATGCCAAAAGTGGCGGATGGCTTCTACTACCGCTAACAAATTCTTGCCGGTGACACAGTAATTGCACTCTTTCTTGCTAACGGACTTGCTAAAATATACGACCACGTGCTCACTGTCAGGGTGTTCTTGGGCTAAGACAACTCCCAATCCCACATTACTGGTGTCAGTGTCCAAAATGAAACCCCGTGATGGGTCTGGTGAAGCCAGTACAGGGGATCCACAGAGGGTAGTCTTCAGCAATTGTTCAGCATTGTTCTTCATCTCTCCACAGAAAGAATCTTCCCTTTTGGGTAAGCTGATGAAGGGGGGAAGCGATCGTGGCAAAATGTGGAACAAATCGTCTATAATATGAGGACAGGTCCATAAACGCCCTAACCTGCCTCATGTTGACAGGAGCTGGCCACTCTCGAATGGCTTGAACCTTAAATGCATCCATGGCCACACCCTGGCCACTCACCCAATACAGTAATCCCTCGCTATATTGCGCTTCACCTTTCGCGGCTTCACTCTATTGCGGATTTTATATGTAAGCATATTTAAATATATATCGCGGATTTTTTGCTGGTTCGCGGATTTCTGAGGACAATGGGTCTTTTAATTTCTGGTACATGCTTCCTCAGTTGGTTTGCCCAGTTAATTTCATACAAGGGACGCTATTGGCAGATGGCTGTGAAGCTTCCCAACTTACTTTTCTCTCTCTCTCTCTTGTGCTGACATTCTCTGATCCTGACAAAGGGGGATTGAGCAGGGGGGCTGTTCGCATACCTAGACGATACGGACGCTCGTCTAAAAATGCTGAAAGATTATCTTCACGTTGCTCCCTTCTGTGCAGCTGCTTCGTGAAGCGACATGCTGCACGGTGCTTCGCATACTTAAAAGCACGAAAGGCACGTATTGATTTTTGATTGTTTGTTTTTATCTGTCTCTCTCTCTCTCTCTTTCTGTGCTCCTGACGGAGGGGGTGTGAGCTGTCGCCTTCAACAGCTTTGTGCCGTGGTGCTTCGCATACTTAAAAGCCAAACAGCCCTATTGACTTGTTTGCGTTTCTCTCTCACTCTCTCTGACATTATCTGCTCCTGACGCGCACCCCTTTGAAGAGGAAGATATGTTTGCATTCTTTTAATTGTGAGACGGAACTGTCATCTCTGTCTTGTCATGGAGCACAGTTTAAACATTTGAAAAAGAGACAAATGTTTGTGTGCAGTGTTTGAATAAAGTTCCTATCTCTCTACAACTTCCTGTGTTTCTGTGCAAATCTGTGACCCAAGCATGACAATATAAAAATAACCATATAAACATATGGTTTCTACTTCACGGATTTTCACCTTTCGCGGGGGGTTCTGGAACGCAACCCCCGCGATGGAGGAGGGATTACTGTACCCCAGATAAGTAACATCCTGTTGTAACAAACGACATTTCCCCAGATGTAATTTTAACCCAGCTATGCATAGTTGCTCCAAAACAGCCCTGAGCGCTTCCAGTGCTGTCTCAAAGGAGGATCCGTGGGCCAATACATCATCCAAATAGACGAGATACTGTGGTACGGGGCAGCCCCGTCAAGGTGCGGTCCATTAGCCTTTCAAATGTGGCTGGGGCATTACACAACCTGAAGGGTAGTACCTTGAATTGCCACAACCCTTTGCCAACTGAAAAGACTGTTTTCTCCCGGGCCTCTGGGGACAGTTCAACTTGTCAGTACCCACTCCTCAAGTCCAAGTTGCGGAACCAGGTAGACCCTGACACAAGATCAAAGGCCTCGTCCATCTGCAGGAGTGGGTACAAATCCTTCTTGGTCGCTTGGTTCCACTTCCGGTAATCGATATAAAAGCGTCAGTCTCCGGTTTTCTTTCTCACCAGAACCACCGGCGAACACCAGAGAGACTCGGATGGCTCGATATTATCCGCCTCTGACATTTCTTCAATAAGAGCAGCGGCATAGACCGATGTCTATGTTGTGCTGAACCAGATGAGTTCACCCGAGGTCAGCTGAGGATGTAGCAAATTGGTCCCGATACTCCCACAGCAAGTCTCACAATAGCTGTTGTTAATCTAAACTTAGTCCTTGTCAACTCGTCTGCCACAGATTCTCCATGGCCAGGCTCCGGTCTGCAGCAGCCCCCACCGATTCAACCTCGGGCAATGACTCAAATTTCGCAGTCCAGTGTAGCCTTATGTTATTCACTCCCAAATGAAGAGGGAAGCTGCCTGGAATTGTCAGCGTTCTCTCGGCAAAATCTATGCAAGCTTTGGTACAGTACAAAAAGTCCTTTCCTAGGATACACAACTCATGAATATCGGCCACTCAAACCATCTGAGTCTACTCCCACCCTCCTATGTGCAGGATGGCCATGGTACGCCCTCTCATAAGGGCAGACTCGCACGTAGCAGTGACAAAGCGGGCAGTGGTTCCTCAGACCGGGTAGTTGGGAGGGAAGGTATCAGAGCATACTATGGATGCAGAGGCCCCAAGCGAGCCGGAGTTTGGAGGTAGATGACAGAGCTTGCTGGGAGGTGTGGAGGAGAGATTAGTGATTATTTGTGTAATTAATTTAATTTTTTACTTTGGTGGAGATGTTTTGGCACTATTTACTGGAAAAGAAGAAAATTAAAATACTTCTTGGTGATTTTACCCTGTGTCCTGCGTATGTGTCTGTTGGGTTAGAGGAGCAACAGCGCCCTCTAGTGTCACAGTATGTAAATAAGTATTCTATATTTTTGAATTTTTTTAAATTCACATGATTGATTAAAATATGATTTATTAAAATCAAGATCACTTTACTGCAAAATTACAATTTATTTTATTAATAAGGACTGAACTGAACAAAAGTGAATTTAAAAAATGCAAGCCTTCACTCACTGATATCTAACTTAATAAACCATGTTTTCTACAATTTAAAATAACTACTCAGTTTAGACGTTACCATCCAAAGCTCATTTACTGAAAGATTTAAAAAAAAAGAAACACTCGAGAACATTTGACTTCTAATCTTTGTTTGCCATATACAAGCATGACGATGATGAATGGTTCCCAACTTTAAAGTAAATAACAGTAATGTATCAGTATACAGTATAAAGCAGATTTTGAAGTTAGAGAAATATTGATTTTACAGAACTTGGTTGTAAAAAATAATTAAATGCATTGTTTAAGATATACAAGTAATTTTCAGTTCAACATAAGTTAACTTTCCTCTTTGTCAGAAAAGGTATTTTACTTTCACCATTTACAGGGGTTTTTATCGTTAAATTTACAGACATTTATTACAGTGCAAGCTATCTTAACCAAATAGCTTCTGTTGTAAGAGGATAAGCAGGCACATGTGGTAATGCGCAGTTTAAGTTAAAGAAACCGTAAATGAGCAGTGTTATTTATAAGGTTACTATTTGTGTGTTGAAGGTGCAGCTGCAGGAATGCAGGCCATCTAGCAGGTGAGTGCCTTGAATCGCGGTGAGTCTGGACACACATGGAGCCGGTATAATGGCCAGTATAGACTCCTCTGCATGTGTTCAGTTTTACACGCCGGTGTCCTTGCAGCCTGCCCAGCGCAGGTGGTTTAAGGTGCGGAGCATCTGAAAGAAAAAGGTGGCATTTGCTTATGTAACCAGGGTTGAGTCAGAGATGGGGAACCTGTATTGTGAATAAATGAATTTATTTACTAGTGAGTCAGCAACTGGTGTGCTTGAGCTCAGTATAGCCATTGGCTGTCTAACGCAGCTTACATGTGCGTGACTAGCAGGGGTTCAATTTTAAATACAAAGTTGCTTGGGGCGTGTGAACGTGCCAACATCTACCAAGATATGTGCATTGGGTAGACCGGGTGGCAGATTGGCTGGAAAATATATATTCTATATTTAAGGAGTTGCTGGCCAACAGAAGTCGTCAGTGGACCTAAAGGCGAGGTAGGATTAAGCACTGCTGAGCAACTGAAGGAGCAGTTGTGATTTGGGTGGCTTTGTATATATTCTTTTGTACATATAGTTATATATATCCTAGTGATAATTTTTGGTGGAGGTATATATACTTATTTGGTGTTGGAATAGTTTTTTGATTTTGGAATTAGTGCAATGTTTTTTTTCTTTTTGTATATATACAAACATGCCTTTTTTTCTTGTGCATTTTTTTCTGTTGGAGGAGCTTCTTGGGAGTGTTGTGTGTAGTTTTTGTAGGAGTGCACTGTTTTTGTAAATATACCATATTTTTTCTTTTTTTGTTGTTTTTAATTATTTCTGAAGAAGTGTCAGTCTTGAAGGACTGTGCCTCAAAGCCCATCTGACACTACTGCATTTTTGTTGAACAGCACTCTTGTAAATAAACTTGCACCATTCACCCTTCAATTTTTGTCTGTGTCTCTTCTCTCCACTGATCCTGTTCGCTTCATAAACTATCAGACGTCCAGAGTGTAGGCTGGGGCCACTTTCCCACTACATGGGATATCACAGTGCACAGGCAGAATATTTGAGTGTTACAGTTTTGTATCTAAATTACCAATACACCGTTAGCCCTGTCTAACGGTTGGTATGTTGCTTAAATCATGTATTGCCTGAAATAACTTTAAGAAGTAGAAATTTCATCACAAGAAATGACATTTGTTTAGTATTTATGGGCCCAATGGACAACAGAAGTTAATGATAAACTCAATATGGCTACTGCCAAGTAAACATTGTCAATAGCTTGAATCATTTGCCAGAAATAGCACAACTCTAAATTAACTTCTGCCATAAGTTAGTATATGAAAAAGCAAAAGAATGTGATGATTTCACTGACCATTTTTGTTTAACAAAAGATTTTGCCTCCATAGTAGGAAAATGTAATAAATAACCCCATGCACCACACCACCATCCCTCTGAAAAGCTTTGAAAAAACAGTACAGACATACATAAGAAAGTGGGAGGAGGAGGGAATGACAACAGACAAGCTTGTGAGAAGAAGTGACCCTGATGTTTGTTTGAAATGTTGAAATTAAAATATATCTAAGAATTTAATTTTGTTGGGTTTAGTTACACCTTCTGTAAACAGGTGATTTTTCATAGGCTTTGAAATAAGAAATAGTTGGGCAAGGCAAAATCTTTTTTGCAGGGAAATACATTAATTTAAATAAACAGTGGAAGCATTTTAGAAAAGCAGTGACAGTTAATAAGGGGTCTCTGAGAGTGTTGACACTACAACCAAGGGAACCTTTACTAAGCAAATGCAAGATTTGTATCCCTATTCTGTACATATGGATATTAGCACAGGAGAAAAAAAGACAAACAGCACATGTATTGACTTTTGTCCACTACATCCATAAAAATACCATTCATGAGGACATTCTATATTGCCGATAACTTCCTGGGAATGAAATGGCACAGTAAATGTTCGATGTTCTGCAATGTTCCATTTGATTGGATAAAAGGATTTTGCACTGACATATCTCTCTATCATAGTAGGTCACTGGGTAGGCCTCCATACACTGATGTGTCTCTTTTTGTCATATGGTCTCACTGTACGACAGACCTGAGCCACTTCCATCAAAAGACCTAAACTTGGTGCAAAGTGAAGACTTAGGATATCGTAATTACATGAACCACATCTATTAAATGCACATTTGCTTGAAAAACTGTGTGGTGATACAGACTCAGAACATGATAGTTAGCTCCTACACATGAAGGTATGATAGCTTTCAAGGGGCAGGATGGTGGAGTGAATTATTTAGCAGAGGAATGGGATTTTACCATTTGCCATTGATGTAAAAAAAAAAAAAAACAATTTTTAAACTTTAATGCACTAAGCAGAAAACATGCCTTCATGGCCATGTAACAGTTATTGTTATTTTTGGAAAGCTGAACAAACTGGACATGAGCATCAGCATTCAGGGAACAAAACAAAACACCCTGCATCTCAGTGAAAATATATACAAAATCTGAGAAGATAACCATTCTGGAGAGAGAACACTTCAAAGGGAAATTATGGCCCGTTTCCCATTCTATGCTCCTTAAAGCCACGAGTGATCATCCAGATGCCTTGAGGAGCACTTTGCCTCATAGTTTTCTGAATTATGGACTCATTCTATTGTGAAGTGGACAGTGAAGATCTGCCTTTCAGTGCTGTGGATCAGTTGTTCAAACTGTCTTGTGACTGGACGATAATAGAACTGAACTCCCAGGTTTTACTGGAGGAATTATCATTTGGTATTATAGGTGAATACCCAGAACTGTCATTATCTGCTCTAAATCTGTTAGTTCTCTTTTCAAGCAATTATTTGTGTGAAGAAGAATTTGGTGTTTTAGGATGTAACACCAGAGTTAAAAAGCAAACTTTCTAATATATGTTCTGATTTTGATAAGCTGCAGCATGACACACAAGCCCAGTCCTCTGAGGTGACTGAAAATGAACATGTGTTCAAAGCAGTCCAGTTTCTCTCATTTATGTGATCAAGTGGAGAATTGCTAAAGGTAGATACCTGATAGAAATGGAGATAAATCACATGATTAAATGCATATTTAAAAATTCAATTATAAAATGTTTTGGTATTCTCTTTCTATTATACATTTGTAGGAAATGGTTCAAAAGCACTGAGTTTGGTTGGTCTGGTATATGTATCACACTTCATAAATATTGTTTTGTTTTCTGTGTGGTCTTGCTAATTAGGCATAATTGTTTTATATGACACAGAATCAAATTAAAACTATATAAACATGTTTTAATGCATGTAATAGAAAGTGTTTTGATGTAATATAAAACTGCTATTTATAATAGATTTTTGTTGAAAAAATATTCTGGCCATATGATTTTCCCATTTGCACATTTGTCAATTTAACTGAAGAGCCTTGCACCACTTATTAGGATTTCTGGCCAAAAAAGTTGAGAACCCTTGCTTCCAAGAATTTACAATCAACAGTGATATACATCAGAAATCTACTCCCTCTCTTGAATAGTGATCATTGTTTTATTAACAACATGTTTACTTTTCCCTTTAACTAATTTTCATGATAGGAATATGAAAGAACAGTAACAAGAACTTTTTTTATGGCCTATATTATTTGTCTATGTATGTCTCTTCTGTCATTATGGTAATGATTCTCTTCTTGGGTCCCAATATGGTACTAACTTTCTTATTTAGGTCCTGTGGTAAAAAGGTGTAAGAACCCCAGTTTTAATCTGCTACTCCAGTTCAGAGTCATGGAGAATAGTATGGGATTATATTAGAGTCCTTACATATAAAAAAAAAGATGTATAGTACACAAAAGGTTTAATTTTAAAACTGTAATTAAAGACAAACAAAATATCAGTCCCATCACCTTTTGTAAAGCTATAACAGTTTTTATTTTCCACCTCAGAGTTTGTGAGCAGCCTTCTGACACAATGTTTAGTGACTACAGTTTTACAATTGTGGAGACCTGGCCTCAAATTCTGGCACATTCAATGCTAATCTGTACATTACACATTCTTACTGTGTATGGGTTGGTTTTCTCCAGGTACAGTGCAGCTTGAAGGGTTGTCACGCATTTATGAGGGAAATTAATTCCTCCTTGTTGCAACTTGCTTTATTGCCATATAGTCCATTTCCCTGAGTTAAGTTGTATTATTTATGTTTTTTTCACACCTCTTGCATTTCCAAAAACATCTGCTTCTTGTGAAAGCATGTAAATGCATGGACTTACTGTGTGAATTCTTGTCCTTATTTTTTAAAAAGTTGATTTTTGTTCTGTTTTGCTACAGCAGCTTATTACAGTATATAACTCTTATATAATATATATGTATAATTATATAGTTTTTATAATGATATTTTGAAAATGTATTACTTCCTTTTTAGTCAGTAATATTACTCACTGATGTGTTTTTTCACTTCTGAACACATTTTTTCAGTAATTATTATTATTAATAATTATTAATTATTATCATCTACAAGCTTAGGGATAATTTTGCAATTAGTAAACCAAGGAGGGGCACACCCGCCATGGACCACCATAGTTCTGCTACAGATTTCATGTTTTTTTTTTTAATAAGCTGTACTCTACTTTCTTTCCTTCCATATCCCAAATATGTCTGGGCTGATTTGCAACTCTAAACAAAGCAAAGTATAAGTGATTATGTCTTGCAATGGACTGAAACCCCCACAAGATTTGGTCCCTACTTTGTGTTACAGACTCAAATCAAATGTGTGTTTTTCTACAATAGTAAGAGTAACAGCAGCTCACTACTCAAAATGAAGGCGTCTAGGATTGAACCGCAAATGTCTTGATTACAAGACAGCAGTTCTTACTTACTGTTGCACCATCAAAGCGGTCGTATTAAGGGCATGTCAATATCTCACCCTAACGCACATTCTTTTTCTGCAGTTATTTTCTCGAGTAAAACTGCACTTGTTTTGTTATACTTGTACCTGTTGTGAAAGTGTTTATTTGATATTTGGACTTCAGGCTTCACACATTATACACTACATGTCATGTCTACATTTTGTCAATTATTACTAAAACATGAAAAACGTTTCTGTTTTAACAATGTGTTTACATAGATTGTTGTAGACTGTGGGAAGCAGCCCGGACACAGACAGACGGACATCATTTTAAGTCCAACACAAGTTTATTTACAACTCAAGTGAAGCATAACCCAGTGCCGCAACACCAATCACCCCACAAGTCCAGGCCAACACACACTGCCTTTCTTCTCTTCAGGCCGCCTCTTTCCTCTCCCAGACCTCGTCCATTTCCACTCGACTCCAGCCCTGAATGAAGGGAGGTGACCCCTTTTATTGTCCCCCGGATGTGCTCCAGGTGTGTTCCGGCAATCTTCCACCAACACGCCCCAGTGCGGCGGAAGTACTGGCTGCATCCCTGGAAGCAGTCCTGGTGTCCCTGCTCCTCTTCCCCCCAACACTTCCTGGCGTGGCGGAAGTGCTGAAGTCCAGGGTTCTCCAGGCACTGGGGCGCCCCCTGGCGGTGACCACGGGCCCCTACAGGGTTAAGCTCTGTACCTGTGGTCCCCACAGCAACCAGGGCGGTCGCCCCCTCGTGGTCTGGAGGTGGCGTGAGCCCTCCTCGGGTCCTCTTGGGCGTCCTGGCTGGGTACCACCCCCAGCCGCGTGCCACAAGACACAGAACACGCATGAAATACATGTATTCCAAATAATGATATACAGTATTATTTACTCTATACAACTCCAGGTAACTCACACGCAGGTAAACAGACTTGAGCTGAGAGAACTTTCTGCCCTTTCTGTGTTGGTGGGGGGATGAGATAGCAGTCTGCTTTTGGCTTTTGCTCATCGACACATTTACAACACAAAAGACGCTGACGGAGGGATTTAGGGTGGGCCGGGATTACGTGTTTTTTCATAGGATTTAGTAATTCTAGTGTTAATCCTTAAAACATTATGGATAACTGAGCTAACTGTTGGTAGCACTCGGGTTATAGCACTGCTGCCTCAAATGTCTGGTGATCTGGATTTTGATCCCAACCAAGGCATTGCATTGTCTGTGTGAAGGTTACATTTAGGTACTTCTGGTTGCTCATCCATGCTGACAAATTATAGATGTAAAGTTGATTCAACCAGTTGTTTGTGGGTATTGGTTTATTAGTAATTATGTTCTGCAGTAAACTTAACACTAGAATTACCAGAGCCTACGAAAAAACTCGTAAATCCGTCCCACCTTAAATCGCGTCTTAAATCCGTTTGCACCTCTCCGCCAGAGTCCTTTGTCATCTAAATGTGCTGATAAAGCTACTAGCAGCCAGCTATTCCATCCCCCCACCGACTTAGAATGAACTTCTCTCCTAGCTCAAGCCTTGCCTTGATTTGATTACCTGGGATTGAAGTGGAGTTTTACAGTGGAAATAATTCTAGCGTTATTTGGAATACACGCATTTCATGTGTGTTCCATTTCTATAGTTGGCTGTGCAAACACATTTTTAAAACAGAAACGTTTTTCATATTCTAATAGTAAATGACAAAATGTAGGCATAAACTATATAACGTATGAAGCCTGAAGTCCATATATCAAAGAAACACTTTCACAAAAGGTACAAATAAAAGAACACGTGCGCCTTCATTCAAAAAAAAAAAAAAAAAAAAAAGCCGCGTTAGTATGCCACATTGACACTCTCACTACAACCGCTGCAGTAGCGTAACGGTATCAGCGCCTGACTGGGAATCAGAGGGTGGCGAGTTCGATCCTGCACGGCTCCACTTCGAGAAATTAACTGCTCTTATTCTTACAATTTTAGAATAACAATATAAATTTGATTTCAGTTTGTAACAGGCGGTGTAACTTATGATACTGGTAAAGGTTAGCTTTTTTTTTTTTTTTTTTTTAATTCACTTTTCATCCTCGCAGTCACATTCAGAATCAATCCATACAACCCCATCTGACACAGCTGGTTTCACATAAATAAAAGGGCACTTTTATTCAAGACTATAACCGAAGAATAAAGAAAGCAAGTTACAGTTGGTGGTTGATACAACAGCTTGCGTGGTGCAATGTTAAGAACTGCTGATTTCCGATCCGTGCTATATAAAATCATCACATTCAAATATTAACAGTTCCCACACACCCAAGGTCCGCCATTCCTACATTTACGCCATGTGTACTTGTTGCAGTGTACACACTTCTCTGTGCTATGGTTCCTATTACAGCGAATGAGCACCTGACACTGTACTTTCTTCCCTGGGGGAAGCTGAGGTCTTAGAACGGAAGTTTGTTGACGCTGTATCATCTTTTCTTTTTCCATCGCCTTTTCCTGTAAGAAGCGACGACGAAGTTCCTCTGCAAGGTGAGCCATGAACACTCTTCTTTCCTCAGCGGACCCCGTGCATGCCTTATACAGTACGTGTGCGTTCATCGCTGCTAGGTCAAGGATGTTGTACAACACAGCAACCGGCCACCTGCGTGTTCCTGTGCGCACTGAACAAGCACGCGCCTTCTGGTTCATGATGTCAACGCCACGCTGGGGAAAAAAGAAAGACAAATATATGTGACATTTTGAAGAAATCATTTTTTCACCAGAAGAGCACCAGAATACTTCGTCACACTAATATTTTTTTCATTAGCATACCTTCATGTGGTTGTAGTCTGTGACCGTGTTTGTTTTTTTTTTTTTATCTTGCCCAATCTCCACATCATGGTGCATTGTGCTGAGAATGCAGACAGACTTCATCTTTTTGGGCACATACACTGTCAGCATGGCACTGGGAGATCTAAACACCAGCGTGGAGAATTGTTCGTGTACTGAACTGACTTTAGCTGCAGGTGGAAGTTCCCGTCGCACTTTATTCATGGTGCCAAGCAGAGTTGTATTGCGGTGCAGCAGTCTATTAGCCAGCGAAAGTGACGTGAAGAAGTTGTCTGTTGTTACGGTTCTGCCTTTGTCCAGAAATGGCTCCATAAGCTTTATGACCACAGACTCGGAAAGTCTTTCTCCCGTGGGACGACTGGGATCTTTTCCTAAATAAGGAGTGGCATTGCACATGTACTTTGTCTCCAAATCTGCCGCAATCCAAAAAGGCAGAACCGTAACAACAGACAACTTCTTCACGTCACTTTCGCTGGCTAATAGACTGCTGCACCGCAATACAACTCTGCTTGGCACCATGAATAAAGTGCGACAGGAACTTCCACCAGCAGCTAAAGTCAGTTCAGTACACGAACAATTCTCCACGCTGGTGTTTAGATCTCCCAGTGCCATGCTGACAGTGTATGTGCCCAAAAAGATGAAGTCTGTCTGCATTCTCAGCACAATGCACCATGATGTGGAGATTGGGCAAGATAAAAAAAAAAAAAACAAACACGGTCACAGACTACAACCACATGAAGGTATGCTAATGAAAAAAATATTAGTGTGACGAAGTAATCTGGTGCTCTTCTGGTGATAAAATGATTTCTTCAAAATGTCACATATATTTGTCTTTCTTTTTTCCTCCAGCGTGGCGTTGACATCATGGACCAGAAGGCGCGTGCTTGTTCAGTGCGCACAGGAACACGCAGGTGGCCGGTTGCTGTGTTGTACAACATCCTTGACCTAGCAGCGATGAACGCACACGTACTGTATAAGGCATGCACGGGGTCCGCTGAGGAAAGAAGAGTGTTCATGGCTCACCTTGCAGAGGAACTTCGTCGTCGCTTCTTACAGGAAAAGGCGATGGAAAAAGAAAAGATGATACAGCGTCAACAAACTTCCGTTCTAAGACCTCAGCTTCCCCCAGGGAAGAAAATACAGTGTCAGGTGCTCATTCACTGTAATAGGAACCATAGCACAGAGAGGTGTGTACACTGCAACAAGTACACATGTTGTAAATGTAGGAATGGCGGACCTTGGGTGTGTGGGAACTGTTAATATTTGAATGTGATGATTTTATATAGCACGGATCGGAAATCAGCAGTTCTTAACATTGCACCACGCAAGCTGTCGTATCAACCACCAACTGTAACTTGCTTTCTTTATTCTTCGGTTATAGTCTTGAATAAAAGTGCACTTTTATTTATGTGAAACCAGCTGTGTCAGATGGGGTTGTATGGATTGATTCTGAATGTGACTGCGAGAATGAAAAGTGAATTAAAAAAAAAAAAAAAGCTAACCTTTACCAGTATCATAAGTTACACCGCCTGTTGCAGACTGAAATCAAATTTATATTGTTATTCTAAAATTGTAAGAATAAGAGCAGTTAATTTCTCGCAGTGGAGCCGTGCGGAATCGAACTCGTCACCCTCTGATTCCCAGTCAGGCGCTGATACCATTACGCCACTGCGGCGGTTGTAGTAAGAGTGTCAATGTGGCATGCTAACGCGGCTTTTTTTTTTTTTTTTTTTGAATGAAGGTGCACGTGTTCTTTTATTTGTACCTTTTGTGAAAGTGTTTCTTTGATATATGGACTTCAGGCTTCATACGTTATATAGTTAATGCCTACATTTTGTCATTTACTATTAGAATATGAAAAACGTTTCTGTTTTAAAAATGTGTTTGCACAACCAACTATAGAAATGGAACACACATGAAATGCGTGTATTCCAAATAACGCTAGAATTATTTCCACTGTAAAACTCCACTTCAATCCCAGGTAATCAAATCAAGGCAAGGCTTGAGCTAGGAGAGAAGTTCATTCTAAGTCGGTGGGGGGATGGAATAGCTGGCTGCTAGTAGCTTTATCAGCACATTTAGATGACAAAGGACTCTGGCGGAGAGGTGCAAACGGATTTAAGACGCGATTTAAGGTGGGACGGATTTACGAGTTTTTTCGTAGGCTCTGGTAATTCTAGTGTTAAACCCCATCAAGTGTGTCTGCTTTGTGTGAGTTCGGAAAATGAATTAGTAAATTCAGAAACTGATTATAAAAATCATGTTTCTTACACTTGTATCCAAAATATTGAATGTTTTTTTGGTAAAATATGCACTACTTTTTCCAGTAAACCAATAATTATTCATTTATTTATTAAAAATTTTGCATGCAGTCATGAAAAATGTCAATTTGCCATAACTTATAAATTAAAAAAAGAAATAAAACTGTTATTATTGACAAATACAAGTCATGATATAACAAAAATGAACAAGCAGATTGTATAACAAATTAGGGGAACTGAATAGGAGACATTAAATGGCATTTGTTATTCTTTTTGAATTGATTTTTGCTTGGCAATTCATATGTGGATGTTGAAACATATTTTACAAACAGACAAATAGGTTGTGAAACTAGGTCAGAAGCAGTACCATTGTGAATTAATGACAGAGAATGTTTCTGTGCAAATGCCTAAATGTATTAATTAAACTAGTAAATGAAGAAAACAACATAACATATTAAAGTAGCAAATAATTAAAATGGAAAGTATTTGGTAAAATCAAAAGCCATTTGTACAGTTAAATATAATCACTATAATCACTTTCACTTACAATATATACTCAGACTATCTGCAGCACTGTACATTCAATACAGTAATCCCTCCTCCATCGCGGGGGTTGCGTTCCAGAGCCAGCCGCGAAATAAGAAAATCCGCGAAGTAGAAACCATATGTTTATATGGTTATTTTTATATTGTCATGCTTGGGTCACAGATTTGCGCAGAAACACAGGAGGTTGTAGAGAGACAGGAATGTTATTCAAACACTGCAAACAAACATTTGTCTCTTTTTCAAAAGTTTAAACTGTGCTCCATGACAAGACAGAGATGACAGTTCTGTCTCACAATTAAAAGAATGCAAACATATCTTCCTCTTCAAAGGAGTGCGCGTCAGGAGCACAGACTGTCAGAAACAGAGAGGAAAGCAAACAAATCAATAGGGCTGTTTGGCTTTTAAGTATGCGAAGCACCGCGGCACAAAGCTGTTGAAGGCGGCAGCTCACACCCCCTCCGTCAGGAGCAGGGTGAGAGAGAGAGAGAGAGAGAGAGACAGAGAAAAACAAAACAGTGAAAAATCAATAGGTGCCCTTTGAGCTTTTAAATATGTGAAGCACCGTGCAGCATGTCGCTACACGAAGCAGCTGCACACAGAAGGTAGCAACGTGAAGATAATCTTTCAGCATTTTTAGACGAGCGTCCGTATCGTCTAGGTGTGCGAACAGCCCCCCTGCTCACAACCCCTACGTCAGGATCAGAGAAAGTCAGCGCAAGAGAGACAGAGAAAAGTAAGTTGGGTAGCTTCTCAGCCATCTGCCAATAGCGTCCCTTGTATGAAATCAACTGGGCAAACCAACTGAGGAAGCATGTACCAGGAATTAAAAGACCCATTGTCCTCAGAAATCCGCGAACCAGCAAAAAATCTGCGATATATATTTAAATATGCTTACATATAAAATCCGCAATAGAGTGAAGCCGCGAAAGGTGAAGCGTGATATAGCGAGGGATCACTGTATATACATACAATATACACTTCTCAGAAAAATTAAGGGAACACTTAATCATCACAGTCTAACACCTAAGTCAATTAAGCTTCATATATATTATTCTGTCCAGTTAGGAAACATAAGCGATTGTGAATCAACTTGACCTGCTTTGGTGTTAATGAAAGTGACAACAGGTGCACTGGTGAGGGAACAACAAGAGAACCCAACAAAAAGGGAATGAGTTTGCAAGTGGTGGCCTCAGACAATTGCTCTGTCCTCATCTTTCCTAACTTATTCTTCTGTAGTTTTGCTAGTGTTCTTGTCACTACTGGTAGCGTGAGGCAGTACCTGCAGCCGATTCAGGTTGCACAGGTAGTACAGCTCCTCAAGGGTGGCACATCCATACGTGCCATCGCAAGAAAGGTTTGCGGTGCTTCCCAGCACAGTCTTAAGAACATGGTGAAGAAACCAGGAGATGGACCATTACACGAGGTGAGCTGGACAGGGCCCTAGAAGGGTATCAATCCAACATCAGGACCGGTATCTGCTCCTTTGTGCGAGGAGGATCAGAGGTAGCACTGCCAGAGCCCAACAAAATGACCTACAACTGGTTACTGGTGTGCATTTTTTCTGACCAAACTGTCAGTTACAGACTCTTTCAGGGTGGCATGAGGGTCTGATGTCCTCTAGTTGGACCTGTGCTCACAGCCTGTGCAGCTCAATTGGCATTCGCCAGAGAATACCACAATTGGCAGCTCTGCAATTGATGCCCCGTTCTCTTCACAGACAACAGCAGCTTCACACTGAGCACATGTGGTAGATTAGAAATAGTCTGGAGATGCCATGGTGAATGTCATGCCGCCTGCAACATCACCGAGCATAACATTCACATTTTGTTGCTTTATAGCAGTGTTTCCCAAACTCGGTCCTGGTGAACCCCTGTGGCTGCAGGTTTTTGTTCCAACCAGCTTCTGTTTTTAATTGAACTCCTGGGCTAATTAAGTGAACTGTTATTTCCCAAATTCTGTGTTTAGGGAACAATATAGAAATTATAAAACTAAGTTTGCTAAAAAAAAAATTAAAATGTACCAAGCAGTTGTATAGGAATAATGTATTTTTTTTCTTTTTAACATTATTTTCATCTTGATTTTCATTCTACTTTTCTAGGTCTTCTAATTGTTTAATTAATCCATTATTTACTCATTAGTGGGTCGGTTGCTAAAGTACTTGCAGCCTTTGATTATTTAGTGTTATTTGCCTGCGTGTCTGCTCTGCTTGTTTTAAATTGTCATTATTAAGATACAACAAAGGGGGAAAAACTGCACAGAGAAAGGGCAAAGTATAATGAAATCAACAAAAGAGAGTTAAGCATTTAAATCTATAGCAAAAGCAGAAATATTTCTAAATGTCTTATAAATGTAAAAATCATGCTGTTATGCTTTTCTGAATGTCGAATAAAAGAAGAAAAAAAATACCAGCTAATTAAATGAGATCAGTGCTATCAGGTGTTGTCACTGATTAGGACTCCGGTTGGAACAAAAACTTGCAGCCACAGGGGTTCACCAGGACCGAGTTTGGGAAACACTGCTTTATAGCCTAAAATGAAGACACACAGAAAATATTTATTTCCTCGATGTAACCTGTAACATCCAAATCAAAGATATAATAGCAACAGTTCAGAAAAATAATAAATAAAAAACATGAACAACTGAGACTGATAAAGGACCCCCCTCCCCACCCCCAAACAATACTTGTAAACTCAATCAGGTGTAAGTAATCATCTTCTCCATTGCACACCAAGGTAATTGCCTTCCACCTGTGATCATTTGTAATCATTCTAATTAGTTTAGCATAAAAACAGCTATTATTTGAGCATTCCAGTGCTTGGTAGTGCAACTGAAGCAAACATTTGACTATGGGTTTTTAGGAACTTTCAAAAGATCTCAGAGATAAAGCTGTGGACAGGCAGAAGTCAGGAGATGGATACGAAAAAAATTCAAAAGCTTTATCAATCCCAAGGAGCACAGTAAAGTCCCTAATTACCAGGTAGAAACTGGTAATACTAGGACCATCCCTGCATCAGGCCATCCCTCCAACTTGGATGGAAAAGCAATGAGGAAACTGGTCACAGAGGCAAGCAAGATGCCAATGGCAACTTTGAAGGAGCTATAGGACTTTATGGCGCAGAGTGATCACTGTGTGCATAAGAGAACTATATCACAAATGTGGCTTGTACGTTACAACTGAAAGCAAAAAGCAACTCTGCAAGAAAGGCCACATTAAGTCTCATTTGAGCTTTGCCAAAACAAACTTTGAAGATTCTGAGGCCAAACGGAAAAAGGTGTTATGATGATGCACAGAAATACAGAGCCCACTGAAATTCCTTATAATGTATGCGGCCAGGGGAAGATCAGGCCAAGGGTTTGAGGCCAATACTGCAAATACCACAGGTGCCATCCCATGTACCTAGGTGAGTGGATCTGGCACAATGTTACCACAACCTCTCTGATAGTACATTCCTGAACACAACTTTTGATTGGAGGATCAACACCCACTTAGACGTAGTCTTCTGACAGTTGAACACCCAAGCCAGAGTTCAAAAGTTATTGCTTTAAGGTTTAATATCAGAGAAATGACACAGTGACCGACGATAAACAAAGATATCTGGTCATATATACAGGCATGTACCACCTGTCAGCAATACAAGACCCCACCTGGTTTCTCTCTGGACAGTTACAGTGTCTGTCATCACTGTGGAGTGCCTAGGTGTGGACCTAATGGGATCATTTCCCACCCGTAAGAACTTCCTGATGGTGGCTGTGGACTATTTTACACAATGTGTGGGACTATTTGACTGATGGGCAGTGCTGGCATAGGTCCACAGTATGTCAACTCAGTGGCTGAATAATTCTGGAAACAGCGGGAGGTATTCCACCTGAAGAATACAACATACCATCCCCAATCCAATTGCACTGAGTGGAAGAACCAGCATCTGAAGACAATGATTGCATACTTCATCGGAGACCACCATCAGAAGTTGATAAAATGGCTGCCTGAACTCTGGCTTGCACTGAACATGACAGTTCATGATATTACAGGTTAGTGCCCTGAATTGTTCGTTCTAGGCATACAGATTAACTCCTTAGAGGCTTCTTTTCTTTGTTGCATCAAATTCCTTTTTATCACCCAGATTGTGAAAAACATAAAACTAACAAAACGGTTTTCAGCAGCACTCTCATTGCCAATTTCCTCCAATGGATCAAAATCCTCATCTGACAGTGCAGAATCCAAATCAATGACAATACACAACACACCTCTGGTAGAGGATTTATTTTGATGAGAGTGGCTGCCAGTATATAATGGCATGCTGTAATGAAAATGAATGGCAATTCATCTTTATCTCATGGTCTTTGCTGTCATCTAGTGGATAAAACTATACATTCTAGGTGATTTTTCTTGGCGGTTAGGCTTCAGTTTTTTTATGTGTCTGTCGACACCTGCCTTGAAAGGGTTAATGGTCCACTTGAAAGGGTATTAGGTCAAAAATCCTCCCAAACCAGATGCACCTGTACAGGAAGAGCTTTATACTATCTACACTATTACACAATAAGTGAAGGAGAGGACAATAGCAGCTCAGTCCAGATAATCTTCATTTTATAACCTGAGACTTAAGCCTGCTCAGTTCTCAGGTTGATGAGAAAGTCTGGATCAGGATGTATCCCCTCCCCAAAGTTAGTAATAAATTCATATCTAAACTGGCTCCTAAATGGTTTGATCCAATGACCATACAACAAAAGGTTCCTGTGACATACTGTATTCAGTGAAATCCGGATTGGCATTAAACAAATGACTTGGTTTTTAAACTCTTTTGGGAATCCCCCACACCCCCAACAAGATGACATGCCGAAGAGCTATTGCTGCGTCTGTGGAAAATAGCTTATCAGTTGCAGGGACAACTGCGGGCTCCCAGCTCTGTGACAGCTCGCCACGAAAACAACTTCAAAAAGATCGCAGTCACGCTATGACCACCTGCCGTCAATGGGTGATGCAAAGAACATTATAACTGCAGGGTACCGTATTACTTGGCCATTAACCTGGCCACGACTCTGCCTGATTGCTGTGTTTGTGTATAGGAGAATGGTACAGTGCATCCAGAAAGTATTCACAGCACATCACTTTTTCCACATTTTGTTATGTTACAGCCTTATTCCAAAATGGATTAAATTCATTTTTTTCCTCAGAATTCTACACACAACACCCCATAATGACAACGTGAAAAACGTTTACTTGAGGTTTTTGCAAATTTATTAAAAATAAAAAAATTGACAAAGCACATGTACATAAGTATTCACAGCCTTTGCCGTGAAGCTCGAAATTGAGCTCAGGTGCATCCTGTTTCCCCTGATCATCCTTGAGATCTTTCTGCAGCTTAATTGGAGTCCACCTGTGGTAAATTCAGTTGACTGGACATGATTTGGAAAGACACACACCTGTCTATATAAGGTCCCACAGTTGACAGTTCATGTTAGAGCACAAACAAAGCATGAAGTCAAAGGAATTGTCTGTAGACCTCTGAGACAGGATTGTCTCGAGGCACATATCTGGGGAAGGTTACAGAAAAATTTCTGCTACTTTGAAGGTCCCAATGAGCACAGTGGCCTCCATCATCCGTAAGTGGAAGAAGTTCGAAACCACCAGGACTCTTCCAAGAACCCGATGGTCACTCTGTCAGAGCTCCAGAGGTCCTCTGTGGAGAGAGGAGAACCTTCCAGAAGGACAACCATCTCTGCAGTAATCCACCATTCAGGCCTGTATGGTAGAGTGGCCAGACGGAAGCCACTCCTTAGTAAAAGGCATATGGCAGCCCGCCTGGAGTTTGCCAAAAGGCACCTGAAGGACTCTCAGACCATGAGAAAGAAAATTCTCTGGTCTGATGAGACAAAGATTGAACTCTTTGGTGTGAATGCCAGGCGTCACGTTTGGAGGAAACCTGGCACCATCCCTACAGTGAGGCATGGTAGTGGCAGCATCATGCTGTGGGAATGTTTTTCAGCGGCAGGAACTGGGAGACTAGTCAGGATAAAGGGAAAGGTGACTGCAGCAATGTACAGAGACATCCTGGATGAAAACCTGCTCCATAGCGCTCTTGACCTCAGACTGGGGCGACGGTTCATCTTTCAGCAGGACAACTACCCTAAGCACACAGCCAAGATATCAAAGGAGTGGCTTCAGGACAACTCTGTGAATGTCCTCGAGTGGCCCAGCCAGAGCCCAGACTTGAATCCGATTGAACATCTCTGGAGAGATTTTAAAATGGCTGTGCACCGACGCTTCCCATCCAACCTGATGGAGCTTGAGAGGTGCTGCAAAGAGGAATGGGCGAAACTGGCCAAGGATAGGTGTGCCAAGCTTGTGGCATCATATTCAACAAGACTTGAGGCTGTAATTGATGCCAAAGGTGCATCGACAAAGTATTGAGCAAAGGCTGTGAATACTTATGTACATGTGATTTCTCAGTTTTTTTATTTTTAATAAATTTGCAAAAACCTTAAGTAAACTTTTTTCACATTGTCATTATGGGGTGTTGTGTGCAGAATTTTGAGGAAAAAAATTAATTTAATCCATTTTGGAATAAGGCTGTAACATAACAAAAGGTGGAAAAAGTGATGCGCTGTGAATACTTTCTGGATGCACTGTAGATCCTGCTACAATAAATAACCATGCTATTCCTGTTTCAAGCTGAATAAAGTTGGTTTTACTAAAGCACTGAGACTCAGCCTCATGTTTTGGGGTGCAAGACAGGGACTCACACGTCACATGGTACCAGGAGTGGGGTCCTTGCACTGATGGATCCCCAAGAAATACAGCAAAACCCAGAGCAAGATGAGGCTCCAATGGCTGCCGCTGCCTTGGTGCGGCCATGAGATGTGCTGTCAAAGATGGCTCCCTCAGATGACCCTGAGTGTTTCGTATTTTGTTTTGAATGTATGGCAACATTGATGTGATGGGACAGAGAAACCTTGACAGGTATTTTAGCCCCGTTTTTAACCAGAGGAACCCTCCAAGCCATACGGAATCTCCCTCCCGAAAGGTCTGATGATTATGACTACCTGAAGTAACAGATTCTCCTCTGCACGACTGTGAGTCTGGTGGTCAAAGGGAACCAGTTTCAGCTGTGGCATATTGATCCAGATCGCCCTGTATGAGGACAGAGCCAGGACTTAGTGGACCTGATTCAAAGCTGGATCCGGAGACCCTTTCAAGTGTATTGTGGAGAAGCTCGCTATTAATGCAGTTCTGTTGGGAACAGACAAGAGCCTTTGTGATGAAATGCTATGGAACGATGTCCACTCACTGCTGGATCTGACCTGCAGACTGAAGGATGTACAAGCCACCTGGAAACAACGGCTCGCCGCAGACAATGTCAATCAAGGAAAAGGATTTGAAATTGAACTGGAGTTGTCCAGCGAGCTGGAGGACGACTCCTCAAGTGAAGTCCCAGGACAGCTGGCAAACTTTTCTGTGCTGTCACATGTCACACGGACCAACAGCTTCTACAGACCAGAGACTCAATACAGACCCGGACGAAAAGAAAATAGCAGTGGGAGGTGAGTGCAATGTTGCATCAGACACAATAGCAGTTGGAGGTGAGGATGACTCTACATCAAACACGGAGGAAGCAGAGACTGGCATCCAGATGGCATTTGCTTGCTAACAATGAGCCAATTACAACTCCGATTTTGCATTCAGACAAGCCCAAGTTGCAAATAACTCATTAAGATCTGGAAAGAGAAAACCCAAATTTTAAAACATCACATTTGTTATTTAAGGATGACTTTCTGTATCGGGTGATTTCTGATTGCTTTGGTGATGGACGTATTGAGCAGCTGGTAGTACCAAGAGAGCATAGGGAGAAGGTTTTAAAAATTGCTCACAATCACGTTTTGGGGGGTCACCTTGGTGTGAAAAATAAGAGGGAACACATTTCAAAACACTTCTATTTGGTTAATATGGGCAGGGATGTAAAATGATTTTGTAAGGCTTGTCCTGACTGTCAAATAGTTTCTGCTCACAAACCAGACAGGGCGACCCTGGTACCAATGCCTATTTTAGACGTCCCCTTTGAGAGGGTGAGATTAGATATTGTTGGCCCACTTCCCAAGAGTAAAAGGGGTCTCTCGTTGAACTGCCTTTCCCAAGGTTTCTTCCATTTTTCCCTACTAGGTTTTTTTGGAAGTTTTTCCTTGTCTTCTTAGAGAGTCAAGGCTGGGGGGCTGTCAAGAGGCAGGGCCTGTTAAAGCCCATTGCGGCACTTCCTGTGTGATTTTGGGCTATACAAAAATAAACTGTATTGTATTGTAAAAGTGGCTTTCAGTTTATGCTCATGGTAACTGATTATGCAGTGTGGGCAGGAGGTGCAAAAATGTAATTATGACAAGATGAGTAAACTCCACGGGTTTAAGAAGGGGATTGCGTGCTGGTGTTGATCCTATCTGATCCACATAAATTTCTGGCCTAATGGCAAGGGCCGGCAGTGATAGACGAGCATATGTCCCCAGTGAATTATAAAATCAGAATTCCTGGGCAGCAGCAACCAGTACAGATTTTGCATATTAATCTTTTAAAGGAGCGGCACGACTATCACAAAGTCCTGACCACGGCCATAGCAGTCCCCCACAACTGAGTTCGCCATTGGGGATGATTTGACTGACACCCAGAAAGTGGAATTGCTATTGCTGATCGAAGGGAACTCGGACATTTTTTTGGCAACACCTGGCAGGAAGACGATTGCAGAACACAAGATTGTTACTATACAGGTGCCCCCGTATCGCCTTCCGGAGGCAACAAGGAAAGTGATACACGAGGAAGTCCAACAGATGCTCCAATTAGGTGATATTCAGCCGAGCAATAGCGAATGGTGAAGTCCAATTGTACTCGTCTCAAAGTCCGACGGTTCGGTTCTGTATTCATTTCCAAGTTTGATGCATACCCGATGTCACATGTGGATGAGCTGCTAGAAAAACTTGGGCAGGCTTCGTATATCTCCAGTCTTCATCTTATGAAGGATTATTGGTAGGTCCCCTTGGAGGAGTCTAGTTGTGAGAAAACCGCGTTTGCCACACTCTGGATGGGTTGCTTGAATTTACAGCACTCCCTTTTGGTTTCTATGGCATACTGCTGACCTTTCAGAGAATGATGGACCAGTTTCTGCATCCCCATTCCACGTACGTAGGTGCCTATCTTGACGATGTGGTCATTTTTAGTAATGACTGGGAATCTCATCTCGTGTGCCTTCGGGCAGTGTTTGACAGTTTGCGGCTGGCAGGGTTGACAGCCATCCCTAAGAAGTGCAAGCTGGGTATGTCAGGAACCCACTTTCTAGGATATTCCATGGGAAAGGGTTTACTCAAGACTCAAATGGTCAAAGTGGGGGAGGTGCTGGCATATTCCTGTCCCGAAAAACAGAGGCAGGTTCATGCCTTCCTTGGGCTCGCAGGGCATTACAGGCGGTTCATTCCCAATTTTGTGCATTGGGCCATCACTGACTTGACAAAGGGCAGAAAGAATCATAGTGTTGTCTGAACCAATGCCTGTGAGAGAGCTTTCGTGGACCTAAAAGCCACTCTGTCATCATTCCCAGTTTTGTGCAATCCAGACTTTTCAAAGAAATTAATTTTGCAGATGGACGTTAGCACTTTTGAGTTAAGAGCGGTGCTCTCACAATATTTTGAGGGGGAAGAACAACCCATCACGTTTTTCAGCAGAAAACTGCTATCTAGGGAGTGTAATTATTCGATTATTGAAAAAGAATGCTTAGTGATTAAGTGGGTGGTGAAAGCCCTCCATCACTATCTCTGGGGACGACAATTTACCCTGGTGACTGAAGGATATGAATGCCTGGCTCACTCGGTGGTCTACTAGCTTGCAAGCTTTTGCTTTTGATGTTCTCCACTGTCCCGGGGTTAGGGACACACCAATTCTGATGTTCTCTCCCATCTAGCCAAGCCCGGTTTGGACAGTCGCTTTGCGCACACCAGTGTTGACAAAGCTGAGAGGGGTGATGTAAGGCTGAAGAGTGATTGCCGCATCTGCGGAAAATAGCATACTGGTTGCCGGGACAACCGTGGGCTGCCAGTGCTGTGACAGCTCGCCACGAAAACAAATCCAAAAACATGGTGGTCACGCTATCAGCACCTGCCGTCTATGGGTGATGCAACGAATATTATTACTGCAGGGAACAGTATTACTTGGCCATTAACCTAGCCACAACTCTGCCTGCCTGATTGCTGTGTCTGTGTATAGGAGAGTGATAGATCCCGCTACAATAAATAACCATGTTGTTCCTGTTTCATGTTGAATAAAGTTGGTTTTACTAAAGCACTGAGACTCAGCCTCGTGTTTTGGAGTGCAAGACTGGGACTCACATGTCACACTTGACCCCGATAACATTGCTAACCTCAAACCTTGGTTCGGCTGTAGACAATGGCTTCGGGGTGGAGAATGTAGCAGCACTACCTAAAATGTACTGCAATTCCCTATAGGCCTGGGAATTGTGCCCTTGGACATCTTTGGCTGTTGCTGTGGGGGCTGCTGGGAGAAAGATAATGAGATGCTGAATTTAAAAGAGAGTTATCAGAAGCCAGAAGGAACATAAACACCTTGGGTGCTGGTTAGCGTTTCACTGCTGTAATAATACATTTTGGATTACAACTACCCATACTCAACATATTACAGTTTTCACTGTATGTCATGTGCCTGTTTATTCATGTACTTTTGTTTGATTTGGACCCACACTCCAAATTTCTGCAAATCATCTCTGGACAAAACTTTACATTATATTCAGGAGGCTACTCACAGGGGATTTCACTTCACTCATCATCACAATCTGCATCTGTAAAACTGGACTGTGTTTTTGGACTGGGTCGTGAGTGTTTACAGTTTATTGTTTAGTACCTACCTTTTTGTCATTTTTCATCTATATCTGTCTTTAGTTAATTAATTATTGCCCCTGGGGTTATCATTGATGTTTGGTAACTGCTGTGTTACGTGTCTATGTGTGTAAGTGTGTACAAGCCTCATCAAGGCTGTGTCCGTACCTGGTGTCCCCTAAATAATATAAATAAATCATTGTTTTAAGACAGTGACCATTTGGGTGCCTCACGGCAGCCTCAAACTGGACCACCATTATACTCAAGATAATAAAAAAAGAAAATGGTTAGAAACCAAGTATTTTGGCTGTTAAGCCTTCATCATACATTTATTATCTCACCTGTTTGCAACTTTTTTCATACAATTAATGTTCCCTTTTCTCTTACAGATAAGTGCTGATGCAGATCTATCTCAACCCTTTACATATTAGCTGTACTGACTTGAGCAAGTTGAAAAATACATGTGCATATTTATAGAATAATGCATTGCTATGAGTACATTAATGGCTTCCAATGTAAATAGGAATATCCAGTAATAGGCTAACTGTGAGACACAGTGCCAAGGGGGAATTATAGCTTATGCTTAAAAGCCAAAAATGTGCAGTATTTATGTAATTTTATAGTCTACCATAATAATACCGTATATCGAGGTTGCACAAGTAAAGTATACTGTGTAGAAATAGTAAGTCTAACAGTAATCACAGTAAAATTGTCAGCATTTTTGACATTTATGTGTTGAGTTAAAAAGTAGGAAATTGCTACTGAGTGACCAAAACACATTTTGCTTGCTATAATGGCAATGCAAGGCAAGTCATTCACATAGCAAAGGAAAACTAAAACTTCAAACTTGACATGATAAGGGTATTGCAAGCTTCTTAGGCCACGCAACTATTAGTAACACTTCAAAATTTATTTTTAGTCAAATATGTAGGCCTATATTTTTAGTTGTTGAGAAAATTTAATGACCTCATAGTTCTCAGACATATTTTATGGTCTGTCTGGAAAGACTGCTGTGTCTGAATACTCTCATCTATTCACCATCAAACTTTATTCCCAAACACAAAAAAAAATGAACTGAAAGTGGAGGAAGCATGCATGATATGCAACATTAACTTGTGTTTATACATAAAACATAGACATATCTGCTACTCATGCACATTAAATTGGGATTGCAGACATTCCTTATTAACATTTGTACAAATTATCAACTCTAGTGTGCTTATTATTTAATAAGAAAACAACAACCTAATGTATTTAGTGACCAAAAGAAACATTCTTATTTCTTCAAATGCTAATTTTTTTAGAGCACTTTTACCAAATATCAGTTTAGAAATATTTATTTTTAGTGATGCAGATATTTAACCAAGCTTCTGACAAGATCAATGCCAATAAATTATTTAATAGAGTTTCTACTTTCATAGAATTATTTAAAGTATCATAATTGTAACTCAGCTTCCCAGACTTAGTTTTCAAGTCAGTTATTCTTTGGGGAGCTATCATAATCACTGAACAGTATAATGTTACAGCCTGCGTATAAAAATATCTTCTTAATGATGGGCAAATTGGTGAAATGCACTGACCTGAATCTAGACCAAACAGAAGGCAATATTTTTCAAAGAAGAAAGAAAACATACTAAATTGCCACCATATTGCTATTTGTGTGTTATTCTCTGCAGTGCATTTATCTCAAAGAATTGGAGATGACTTAAACCATTATACATTGCACTTTGAATAGTGATTTTAATTACTGCAATTTTTTTGGAAATGGTTACTTTCATTGTACCTTCCTTTTAATTAGTACACTTTTAAAGTAATTTTATTTTAGAAGAGTAACACAGGCAGCCTTTGGAGTGTGTATGGCATGTGGTTTCCAAAGCATTTTTTATTAAACATATTTTATTTTCACATAAGATGAGTACAGTTTTTTAATGACATGCTTAATCACCAACTTACTCATCCATCTATCAAATAAAAAGGCTTTAATATGTATATTATGCAAATAAGGAAATCAGTGCTGATTTAACTGCGTAAACATACATGTATATAATTTATCCATTAAACCATTATCCAAACCGCTATATCCTAACTACAGGGTCACGGGGGTCTGCTTTAGCCAATCCCAGCCAACACAGGGTGCATATATAATTTATACTATATATATATATATATATATGTAAAACATATACATAGTATGAGTGTTTGTATAATTTATACCATTTGAAATTAACATATAAGAATGATGGGAGCTTGCAACATACCACAAACATTTTATTCGGCTGTTTTTTTTTTTTTTTAAGTAAAAATAAATGACCTAATTCATTTCAGTCTAAATTACTTATGAAGCCTTGAACTGAAACTATAATGATAAAGTAGGAATGTAACACACTTAATTAAGGAAAAAAGGAGCCACTGATTACACATTTTAAAATTTAACATATACTGCATGTTTATTTTCAATTTTTTGACTTAATAGTTACATGAATCAGTATAATGTTTTAATACATTACATACCTGAAAAAATACTATTTATAATTAGAAATGGTTTGACAATGTTATAATTTCAGATTTTAAATTTATAATGTAATTCAGTCACAAGGTATACTATTCTCCTGGCACAATAAAATGGAGTAGCAAAAGGGGAAAAAATGATTAAGAACCAGTTTAATGTCTTATAACTTACTCACATTATTACATTTTTCTTAGTCGCTCTGCCTTCAGAGCTAGCAAGATGATCTTAAACATCTGTTTCCCCTTTTGGTCTGAATAATGAAAAAATGTACTTGGGGGATAGAATTATTTTTCCCAAAGCCCAAAGCAATTTTAAATGACAACTGATTGATTATCATATATAAATGCTAAGACGCTCCACCTTTTCCACTGCATTTCTTACAAAGATAATTCCTATATAAGCACTGCATTACATATTTATCTTTGTGATTTTTCTTTTTTGTAAGATTATATGAAAATAAAACATTTTCAGACATAGATGATTTTAGTTTTCCTTGAAAAGGTGCTGTCTTGATGATAAATAGTGTCTGCTCTGGTTATCATTTTAGGGACAGAGATTTGTCTTCTCCAGATACCAGACAGTTTAGCACTGGAGACAGGAAATGAGTCTGAAAGAGGCCTGAAACATATACAATGAGGTTCACAAAGGTAACATGATGGTTTATTTTTCTAAAACAAAAGAAGAAAAGGTATGCTTTATGAAAATCAACAGAAACACACTATACATTATTGTCAAATGCAATAGTTCACTCTAAACCTTTACTCTAAAGTTTTCTACAAATGGTATCTAAAAAGTATTATTTTTTATTCTTTGAATAAAGAAGGATAGTTCTTGTAAATGTGAAATAAACATTTTTTTAAACTAAACATGGCTTCATTGTTTGTAAATATATTTGGTGGGTTCTTCAGTGTATTCAAAATGCCTTGGAATTTTGCTTACTATAGCTAGTCTTTTTTGAAAAAAAAATGATTACTTGATTTTGGAAATTGTTTTGTTAGACTTTTATCTTTGACTTTATTCTAATTTTTACAAGTTTTACAAATCTAAATTTAATAGAATAAAACAATATGGTAAGTTTTGTCAAATAAATCAGGGGTATTACTTTAATTTGACATGCTGAAATGAAAGCTTTCTTTGCTTTCCCTTTATTATAAACTGTCTAACTTACTGAGCTATAATTTTTGTCTGTGCAGACATACCATACATGCTTTTATCAATGCCTTTAAAGTGTAAGAAACATGAGTTTCTAATGCATTTTTGTGACAACTAAGGGGATCAGGAAATAATCATTAATTTTTAATAATTATTGCATATTCCTGGTATTATTAAGTTTAGGACACACTGTCTATTTGCTTGTGTGAGTTCTCACATAAATACAGAAGTAAATCACAATAAAACCAACCATGTGGCACGAAAAGTTTACTGTGATTTTATCTTTCGTGACCACACACACCTGTTTTTTTAAATGGCTAAATCTCATAATATTGGTGATTTTTGCCATGTATAAACTATTTAAATTACTTGTTATTAAATGGTGTATTTGTTATATTATTTTGAAGTACAGGCACATTGTTTCTTAGTTAAATGCCATATTTGAATAGCAAAATAATGGCTCATAAACAAAGTTTGCAGTATCTCATGGAAGAATTAACATATAAAATCTTGAATAGAGTGGACAAGAGCCATAAGAGTAGATACAAGAGAAAGTAAGCAAGGTTGAGAGAGGGGATTTAATCAAAATTGTAATGGGTGAATGACAATATTGAAGATTAGGAAGAGCAAGATTAGCATTCACTTTTAACTGAGGTTGTATGGCATATTTAAGCCAAAGCTTACTTCTGGTTCCAGATAAATTTAGAAATTAACTGTTTATTTTACTTCAGAATGATAATGGAGGTGGAAAAAGAATCATGGAGGTCCAACAGGGTAACATTTATTTTAAAGGTATGTAGGTAGCTGTGAAGTTCAATTAATATTTAATGCAATTGTCTTTGTAAATAAGCTTTGCAAAATATACATACAGTAATATGACTATACATAACATTCTTTCATGTACCATTTTCCCTTATTATTATTATGCATTGCTTAGTTTGTTATTACACTGTGAGAAAATACTTCTTGGGTTCTGCCAGGAGAAGTGCTGATAACATCCTTTGTTCTCAGACATTTTCTGACAAGGGAAAGGGAGACTGATGCTTTTAGTTAAACACTGATTCATTTATTGTACCAACTGGACCAGCTGGACCCTGGATACAGTGAATAACCACAGTGGCTGATCTGCTCAACACTCTGGGTTTTGTATCGTGGCCTTCGATAACCTTCTACCTACCAAATATTTGCCCACTATGACAGCACCCAGTGAACATACTCACTTGACCACTGAAAGCACCTCAGCATCTCTATCAACTTTTATTGGGGGTTTCCTGGCAGATCCAGATTGTGGATTTGTATGCGGAAAGATTCTTTAATACTATCTTAAGTATAAACTTATTGTTGGTGTCGTTATTGATTTGTTTACTTGTTGTGGACAATTGTTTACCATTGTGGCTTTGAGGTGGCACTACAAGTTGAAACTAGCATTGAACCTAATGCTTCCAGCTGAACACAAGATGATACCCAGGCTGGAAAAGAGCGATTCAGTTTAGACTAGAAGTTCAGAGGATGAATTATTTATTTAAGGGGCCTGAGTTGCCTTGAAAGCTTGCATATTGTAATCTTTTTAGTCAGCCAATAAAAGGTGTCATTTTGCTTGGCTTTTCTCTACATTTAAGGGCAGAGTAACAGATTTCTATGCCTAAGTAGTCAAAATGCACTACAACTAGGATATATAGGGAGAAGATCTGCTGGTTCCAAAAAATGATTAAGAGGGAGCAAAGCAGACTTAAGTTGATTTTGTAAGCAAATACATACATCACTGAAATTATCAAACATTTGCAGCTCTTAATAGTGTTTCTGATTGTGCATTATTAAAGAACAAAAGAATGTCACCTGCTATAAATAGAACATGCTGAGATTTGGTTATGGAAGATACTATATTTGAAGTGTGAATCACAATGATTAATGGCTCAAGATAGGGGGCAAAAATGTAAAAAGGCAGTCTCGATGAGTGCATTTGAACTTTTGAATTAGTAATAACAATGGATGAGGATGAGGATTATAAAGTTTGGACCATACTAATGAGAAGCAAATACAATCTGATCTAAAGTCATCCAAAGGTATGGCCAACTCAGTCTTTTAAAATCCATTTTGGCAACAAGAGATAAAACAGCTTTTAGCGATTGAAAACACAAAAGATTACCAATAACATATAATAACTTAAGCACATTTGTTTGGTGATTGGTAATAACATAAGAATCTAGTTTAGGCTAAGTGCATTAATTTACCAATGACAGAACTTAATCTCTGTGCTAAGATTTTGCTGAACAATTTTATATGTGTTGATTAACAATCGAGGTTGGTAATTTTGTCAGTACTAAGGATACTGCATTTGTTTAGCTTAACCAATAGTAGGATCACAGCTGTGTTGAAGGATACACATAAATTTGAGTTGGATAAAGAAAGCTTAAGAGAGACAATAGAGAGTTTGCTAATAAATATCAAAAAGATAGTACCAAGTCAGTTTGGGGTCTCAGCCTTTTTTCAAAGAAGACAGTGCTTTTCACAAATGTTAATTAGTAATTGAGATGCCCAAGTGTTTGTGAGTTATGGTTGTTTAATGGTGTTTATAAATAAGAAAATGGATTGAAGGGAAACAATAGCCTGAGTGGAAAACTGTGCAGAACAAAAGGTAATGAAGTCTGCATTTATTTGCTTGCTGTTATAGATGATCTGATCGTATACTTATTTTTGAAATAAACAAAAAGTTTTTGTTTCCTTGTAAGTGCAATGCTAAAAATATGCTAGATGCCACAGCAATCAATACATTATGAGCAAGCACACTGTGCAGCTGAAATTCAATTTTCCTCATCTGCAATTTGTTTAACTCAACTCTGAGAGACAAAATGTGTGCAGCACACCTTTAATCATTTGCATTAACTTGAGCTTGGATAGTTCAGAATTTAATTGAAAATTTTTTGCATTTTTTCTTTGGTCAACTTAGCAGCAAATTCCAATAAAGGAATACCTCATAAAATCTTCGATTGCTTTCCAAACAAAAAAGTCTCCATAACCAAGTTAAGATATCTAGATTGAAATATATTTTTTATAGTGGTTTTCAGTTTGGTATAAAACTGTATATTATTTAATAGGGTTGTAGTTGAGCACACCTTTAAAACACATATATTTAAATAATTGTAACAAAGTTTTATGATAGTTGAGCTGTAGTCTGAAATAGCTGTCTGTGCAATAGTAGCATTGATTAGTCAGTCATTATCCATCCATCCATTATCCAACCCGCTATATCCTAACTACAGGGTCACAGGGGTCTGCTGGAGCCAAACCCAGCCAGTACAGGGCACAAGGCAGGAACAAATCCCGAGCAGGGAGCCAGCCCATCGCAGTAGCATCAATTAATGTGCATTTAAATCTGTGTGAAATAAATACATATTCTATTCAAAGAAGAGGTTTATAGCAATTTGAGTTAAAAGTAAACTACATGGATGAAGGATTAATGAAATAAAAGATGTCATTTAGTGAGAGATCAGCACAGATCGACAGCAGGGACATTGTAGCTGCTATTTCATGAGAAGACAAAGAGGTAATGAAGTAAACCAGGCTAAGATCTAAAACAGCATCAATATCGATGCCAAGGCTCAACTGGGAGATGGAAAAGTAACTTGGTTAATATGGTTTGGGTGTGTATATAGATTCAAAGTCTGTTACAGTCCAACTTCACCCCATCATTTGCAGTTTCAAAAGACTGGCTGTTTTGTTGCCTGTACAGTTCTGGAGAGCATACAAGTCTGAAGCAGTTTTTTTTTTTTTACAGCCTTTCTGTCATGTTTGCTCACTCACTTATTAAACTATTTATTATTTTTTTATGTTGAGCTCAATGCACAGCTCTTATGGTAGGTGAGGGCACAACATGAGGATCTAAACATCTGAACACATGAATATGCTTGTTCAATTATTTCCTTAACAAAGAGTGTGTGTATTATAAAAGAAGAGGCACAGGCTATTGCACACTACAGGTACTAGGCCATACACAGTAACAACATCCAATTTATATAGGTTAACAGAGTAATTATTTCATTATTCTTAACATTCACCATTAAAAAGCCTTGTTTAATGACCTTTTTGATGTGTGCACATTTACTGTTTTTTTTTTGGACTTTTAGTTTGTTTTTTGCCACATACTGTATGCCTGTCTTACTTTCACCAATTGAATTTGTTTTTATTTTATTATCTTTGGTCCAGTTTGTGGAGGTTAATAACTACCACTACAATTCCTTTCTAAATAAGTGATTGTAGTGACTTTTACATTATTACATTAACATCTAAATACTTAAAATCACAAGATATATCAGTGGATAAGATCTCAGTGGTTCGTTTTCTATCTAGATTTAAAGATTTAATTGCTGAGGTCACTACTAATGCATTAAAGTATAACTTTTTAAATTTATTATAGATGACATAGGGATGTTGCTAGCCATTTTTTCATATACTGGCTAATAATCTCTTAGAATCTCAGGGTTTTGTAATACTTGACAAGAGAAATATGAAATCAGTGTTAAAATTAAATCTTAAAACCACACTCTACTTTTACGTAAGATTACAAAATGTCCCCAACCTTCAGAAGTTGAATCTCTCTGACCCAACATTTTTTGTAAGCTGGAATCTCAAAGGCCTCAATCATGATCTAATGAGGAAAAGAAAAACATTCTTCCACATCACAGGCCTAAAAGCTATGATAGCATTTTCACAGGAGACTCTTTTAATAAATAAGGACAAGTTTCGATTACAAGAGAGTGGATTAGCCAAATTTTTCACTCCAGCTATATAAAGACATACAGTGGTGTGGGAATTTTAATGCATTAAGCAATTCCATTTGTGGTGTTTGTCATAGTATCTGATTCTGAAGGATACTATGTCATGGTCATGGGTAATTTATTTAATTTTAAAGTAATTTTATAACTATATTTGCACCTAATCTGGATGACAGATATTTTATCCAAAATGTATTTGTATCACTTCCCAATATGAGCTTACAAAATTATAATGGCCAAAGACTTTAATGGTGTTTTAAATCTATATGCCATAGGGAGACTCAGACTGTCACTGCACCCAAGAGTATAAGGAGAACCTGGAAATGTAAGATCGGGTCTCCAAACACTGCAGTACGTGAGCTCATGCGCTAATGTTTTTCGAAGGACTGCTTTCCGGTGGGGCGGAAGGGTGACTTGACCTCAGCTGGGCGTAAGACAGAGCGGGCATTCCCACAGTGTTTACATGTCTGGAGGGCACGGACAGAAGGTGGGGAGTGGCATTGTTGCAAGTGGCACCGAGTCAGCCATGGGTGGAGGCCACCCATATAATATCTCTGGCTGCAATGGGTTTTGAAAATTAGCACAAATTCTGTCTTTCAGGATGGAACCGTGGACCGGATGAGATAGACTATCCATCAGGCAGAATAGCCACCCTCACGGCACAGGACGCTTCACCCCACAAGATTCAGCTGGGGGAAGGGCAGTGTGACGGACCCACGGTGCCCTTACCCAGCCACTACACCACTACCATGGAAGGACCGGGGGATAGAGTATTTTCAAGACCATTTCTCCTGGCAAAGGGCAGCCTCCTTGGCTTCCAAGGGGGCCACGGGTCATGAGCATGGAAGCTTAACCCTTCTGGGGCCTGTAACCACCACCAGGGGACGCCTGGACACTTGCAGGACCCTATTTAGTAGAACTTCCATTACATCCAGAAGTGCTCCCGGAAGAAGCTCGTAGGGCACCTGGACTCTTTCAGGGTGCCTTATAAAATGAGCCAGTCACCACCACTCAATAGCCTGAGCTGGGAGGAAGTGGACAAAGCTTGTGAGGAGGAGTGGAAGCGGATAGACTGGGTGAGAGAAGGGGCTGTGAATTGTCTGTGTACTGTACTGTGCTTTATGTACTGTGCTGAGGGGAACAGTGAAAAAAGCTCCCAAACTATCTGAAAACTGTGTGTTGTGTGGTAAATAGTTTCCATGCCTGTCTATGTCGGGGTTAGGGCAGTTATACGCACCCTGTGGCATCACAATCTCTAGGTTATATTAATTTTATTAAATTCACTGTGTTAGCCTAATAAAACAAGAAAATGTTTAAGTTAGCTTGTTTTCCTTTACCCCAGTAAGAGATTGTCCTTGTCCGCTTATGATAAAAGGTCAGTGGCAAAGCGCGAGTTTTGTATGCATTATATTTTTATGGTCAATATTTTTTATCTCAGTCTGTGCTGGTAATTATTGATAATGCATCATGAACTTCCTGCTTGGTGATTTGTTGAGGTTAGATCTTATTAACCTTCACTCTATGTTCATAGTAATGATGTTGTGATTTAAAAATGAGTTGTTCCATTTCTTTCGTTGTGAAGAGTTGAGTTCTGATTGTAAAGCTTGGCTTTTCCTATAAAGTGCTTCATTTGGAGACCTGGGGCCTCATATATAATGGATAACAATAGCGTTGTACTTGCAAGATTTGATCGTGGGCAAAAAATTGTTATCGATAAAGAAATACTCAATTCTTGAGAAACAATGATGTACTGGTGAGAAGAAGGAATATGCTTTTGAGTATGGATTTAGGTCTGATAAGTTATGATCAATTACAAACTGTGTACTTATTTTTGCAGTGATAGATGTGATCACTCCTGTAGCTGAAGAACTATTCAGGTCTGGATTTAAAACTCAATTAAAGTCTCCAGCCATTATAATTTTATGAGTGTTCACATTAGGAATGGATACAAATACATTTTGGATGATGTCTCTATCTTCTGCATTTGGGTGCACAGATATTTATCAAAATTACTTTACAATTAAATAAATTACCCATCACCTTTACATATCACCCTTCAGGTTCAGATACCACATCTGATACTATAAATGAAATTGTTCTATCAATTAAGAATCCCACACCTTTTTTTGTATAGCTGGAGTGGAATATTTGGCCAGTCCAGTTTCTTTGCAACCAAAGCTGATCCTTGTTTATTAAGTGAGTCTCCTGTAAAATGATGTCCTTTATAGCAGGGGTCCCCAACCACCGGTCCGCGACCCACTACCGGGCCGCAGCCGTCTGACAGCCGGGCCGCGAGAGAACTACCGGCAACGGAGACTCACTCAGACTTTTCAGAACGCTTGGTGGGCGGGGCTCTGCAGCGGTGCAGAGAGAGGAGAGAGACCGAGGTGAGAGAGTATTACAACAAAGTATTGTTACGGTCCCGACAGTTTCCCCATATGACACGAGTCTATAGAAATCTCGTTACTACGAAGTACATTCAGCAGATGCTTTCATTACAACGAAGTGACCTTGAAATGCCTGAATGAATCATCTACAGAGCAGTTACATCTGTGGTCGCAGCTCAGATGTGCACGTTTGCACAACGATCCCCAAACAGAAACATTGTAAAAAAAATTCTTTCTTCGAACTTTCCTCGTACTGTTTTTTTTTTTGCTGTTTTTGTTTTCTGTGGTTTTCAGTGATACCTTTTGCTTATTGCTTGTCAACATTTGAAAAACATCCACTGGAATTTAACTCATTGTCACCCTCCTATAGAAACGGCAGACACGAAAAAAAACGATAACAGTGTTAATGTTTGTGATGTGCAGTCTGTTGGAATGGCAAATGCAAAGCATATGTCTTTGTTATATGCAAAAAAAGAAGAAAAATCTCAGGTTGCAAACGTATGCGAACTGCTTAATAACTTAATAATAATAGAAATGTTATGTAAATTGTGTATAAAATTGCCCCCCCCCAAACCCCCCCCCTTCCCCGACCGGTCCGTGGAAAAATTTGCATCTAATAAAGTGGTCCTTGCTGTCAAAAAGGTTGGGGACCACTGCTTTATAGCTTTCCCTATATCCATTATAACCTCCTTTATATTACTCTTCATCTCCTTTATGTCCCCCACCCTGAGAGCGGTAGTTATTGCAGTAATTGTTACCTTCAGCTCAGACTGTTCATTTCGGTCTTCTCGTTGCTCCGCAGGTGGAGTAGCAAGCCCAGTTGGAGTTGGTGCCACTGACTCACTGGGGGTAGTAAGGCCCTGCTCAGTTCCAATGAACCTTCTGGAATCGAAGAGTTCTCCTGGCCTGACTCACTTGTAGTCTCGCTCCCACTTTCGCTGTCAGCAGAAGGTGATGCTGCAGCATCAGGTCCCAGGAGATCTGTTCTTTCGCCTATCTATTCCATGTCAGTCTTGAACTTGAGGCCTGTTTAGGCATAGATGAAGCTTCAGCTGGTTTTTTTCATGTTTTTCTGAGCCTTTTTTCTGCCACTCATACTTGTATATACTTGCACATACTGTAATTGGAGCCCCTCGTGTTGAGTAAATACAAGATACCTTGGGATAATAGTTAAAAAAAGGGAAAAATAACACCATTCCATCTCAGACATCCATCTCCCGAAAAGGACAATACCAATATCAAAGCGTGATTTTTAATCGACTTCCAAAGTGTGCAGGTTCTGAACAGGTGTAGGTGTGCTCATGCTGTCGCTGCTGCTGCCTTGATTAGGGTGCCTGGCAGATCATGGATTCATGTACAAATGTGAGCAGGTCAGTCAGGTGCCTCATTTACACCTCGGAGTAGGTGGAGAACCATACCTGTACCTGGACAATCAAGCCAGGCATGGCAGAGAGGGGATAACAAGAATTAATCAGAAATGAAAAGAAAAATAAAGAGAGAACAGAGGTTATAGGAACAGTGAGAGAGGCAGGCAGGATGGTGAGGAGCCCATGTCATGAAAAAAGGAGGGAGGTAGTTGGAAGTATGCCCTGGTGAAGCCAGCAGGCCTGCACTGAAGTGTAGGGCTGAAGAAGTGGCACTTGAGCAACGAAAAGGAGTAGTACCGGCTGTGTTGTGCAGCGCAATCCCTGTCAACTCTGATGGACTGGCTGAGGGAGATGTGAGTGGGGTTCAGCAGGGAGTCCTACAGGCCCAATGCACTGGCAGTAGGACCCCAAACCCAGGATTTGGTGGAAGACTTATATAAATAAACTATTATGGGCATATCAGAGGGCAGCACAGAGTTAAAAGTTTGGACACCTCAGGGATAGAAGCTGTTGCCAAACCTGGCAAACACTCCTTAAAAGCACAAGCAAAAGGCTGCTCAAGAAGAAGAAAATCAGATATCTTTTTGTGCCTGAGGATTTAAGGGTTCAATTTTTTTTTTCCTGTGTTCAGTGCTCTTCTTTTTGTACAGGCTTAAAATGATGTAACAAATTCACAGGTAAAGTGCAATTACCTTTTTACAAATTATTAATTACATAATTCATATTCTTAAAAATATAAATTTGTTGAAACATCCAATAAAATAAAGCAGTTCCAAACTGAACATACATGGAACCTAACCATATCTGCCCATTAACATTATCATTGACTACTGCATTTGTCAATTTCACATTTCATGTTCTCATCTATAAAGTAACTTTTTCAAACAATTTACAATTTATCCGTCCTTCATATCAAACAACAGTCATCTAAATACCTCGCAGTGCATATTATTGTATGAAGACACATAAGAACTATACTACACTTTCAGCAGAAAAGAGTGCACTACACTCTGTGAAGACACATAAGTAAGTCATTTTCATTGTTAAATGGCACCATATATCCTCCCATACACCTCATGCTTTCATATTTTCTTAAACAATATTTTTTTAGCTACCTATAGCAGTAAAATCAAGTTCATAAATTGTCAGATCAATGTGTAGGCAGTAGTGTGGGTGCTGATCATGGATGCAAGATTACTTTTCTTAATGGCATATGTGAAAAATCCTACTCACATGTATATATTGAGCTTAGTATTGTTAAATAATACAAGTTTCCGGGAGTGAGGGAATTTCTCTTGACTGCTTTCATTGGCTGGGAACTATTCACACCTTTCCAGTCAAAATGAATATAACAGGTCATTTGATATCTAAATGTTAATGAGTTCAGGTTGTAAAGATTGCTCATCCAATGGCATTACCAACATCACTTTTAAAGCAAACTTTATAGGTGAAGAAAAGTGAGAGGAGGGGGGTTGGGGGTTTTGGGGTTATGGCAGTCCTGGTGCAATGCTAGAGAAAAATAGGTAAAAATGATTCATGTTTCTGTAAGAAAATTTAATCAATATCATATCACATAAGTGCTAAATAAGTTATCTTTGAGTGACACTAAACCCAAAGTTTAAGTAAGTCTGTAGTACCTCTGTATTTAACTCACCAGTCTGCCAGCCAGCTTACGGTGCTGATTGGCCTAATATAATGACAAAGTATAAGTTTAATGGTTATCCCTATATCAAGCTTGCTGTATCTTTACTAATTTATACAAAGAATGCAACATAACCATCCATGTAATGAATGGTGTTAGTTTTTAAGTGAGATAGCAGCTATGGGGATAATTTTTTAGCATGCCACAAATAAAGGTATAGGTAGAGGAGTGCTTTCCAACCATTTTTCTGTGTTGGCACACTTTTTGTAACACAAAAAATCTCAAGGCGCACCACGATTCTAACAACCACAAAAGCATTAAATCTATACATATGCTAAACTGTCCGAAGGGGCAGGACAGGGGTCGGCAAAAAAAGAAGCTCAGAGATTGATGTTTGCAGACACAGTACTTAGTGAGCACTTTGGATGCCTTCTCTAAGCTGCTCTGTCCCTTTGCCCACTCATATAGGTGGTCCTCTCTCTGCCTCACTCCACTGACCTGGGATTAGTGGCAACTCATATGCCCACTGTACCTCTGCACTGCAAGAGTCATTGGCGAACATGCACCCAGGCAGATGGACCCCCAACACGTCACCTGGCTGCTAAAGTGCTCTGAAAGTGCTGTGTCTGTAAAAAGGCGATCGCAGAGTTGCTTTTGTGTCAGCTTCTCCAGATATATTTATAATCAATCAATTATATATGACTTGGGCACCGCCGTGAGTGGCAGCCTTTCCAGCAGCTCTGTGTACGACTTTATCTTTCTACCTTTTTATCTATTTCACTTATCACTCCTACCACTTTCTTTTATGTGGACTCGTTCCCTGGACACTTTTTACTACTTTTTAATGCTTGGACATGGATTTTTACACGCCGAGTGTCATCTATTCAGGTAGTCAACTTCAAGCGCTGAGAACAAATGCCCGTGCCGGTGTGGTTCCCTATTTACCTGACGAGGTAAGAAGGCGGTATTGTGGCAGCAGAGCCGGAGCTAAGCTAAAGGCGAAGCGGCTTGCGAGAAAGTGGCATTATAAGCCTTTGGTGCCTTCTGTGATCCTGGGAAATGTTAACTCACTACCAAATAAGATCGATGAACTGGCCGCGCTGGTGAAAAATGTCAGGACCTACAGAGAATGCAGTTTGTTGTGTTTTTGTGAAACATGGCTAACAACTACCATCCCAGATGTTAATGTGGAGCTACCCGGGTTTAGCACAGTTAGAGCGAACAGAGGCGCAAATACCTGTGGGAAGTGGAAAGGAGGAGGACTCCCTCTCTATGTGAATACAAGGTGGTGCAACTCTGAACATGTAAACGTCAAAATCTCCACTTGTTGCAGGGACATCGAACTGTTGCCCGTAAGTTGCCCTATTACTTGCCCAGAGAGTTTGGACACGTCATTGTTGTTATTGTATACATCGCTCCTCGGGCAGACATGGAGATAGCGTGGGACATCATCCATTCTGCTGTTGCTCAACTGCAAACGCAGCACCCCGAGGCGCTTGTGCTAATCGCTGGAGACTTTAACCATGTGACGCTGGACAAAACATTACCTGCCTTCTCCCAGTATGTGGATTGTAACACCCGGGGAAATAGGACTATTGACCTACTGTATGCAAATGTTAAAGACGCATACAGCGCCACCCCGCTGCCTGCGCTTGGGAAAGCAGATCATAACCTGGTTCTGCTTCAGCCTCACTACAAACCAAGAGTGAGGGAGCTACCTACAACCACACGCTCATTCAGGAAGTGGTCCCCTGAGGCAGAGCAGGCTCTGAGAGACTGCTTTGGAACTATGGACTGGGATATCCTTCAGGGATCATATAGTGAGAACATTGAGGAGGTTGTTGACTGCACTACTGACTACATCAACTTCTGTATGGACATTGTAGTTCCAGTAAGAACAGTACGCTGCTATGCTAACAACAAGCCATGGATTACAAGTGACATCAAGGGCCTTTTGAACCAGAAGAAAAGGGCTTTTAAAGGTGGTGATCAGCATGAGCTCAAACGTGTGCAGAAGGAACTCTGAGTCCAGCTCAGGGTGGCAAAGGAGCAGTACAGAAGAAAGCTGGAGCAGAAGTTTCAGAATAACAGCATGAAGGAAGTGTCGGATGGGATGAAGATCATTGCTGGCTGCAGCTTGAAGCGGGGTGCCACCATCGAGAGAGACGTGTAGAGAGCAAACCAGATGAACAACTTCTTTAACAGGTTTGACCACCCTAACCCACTCCCACCTCAGAGTACTGCACCCTCTACCCATCCTTCTGCTGATACCAGCATAGGATTGAGTTTCCCCTCACCCACAATTACAGAAGCTCAGGTAAGCAGAGAGCTGAGAAAACTTTGTGCCAGCAAAGCAGTGGGTCCAGATGGAGTATTGCCACGACCGCTGAAGGCCTGTGTGCTGGATCTGGGGAGTCCTCTACAGCACATCTTCAACCTGAGCCTGGAACAGGGGAGAGTCCCGAGGCTTTGGAAAACATCTTGCATCACCCCAGTCCCAAAGGTATCAAGTCCTAGTGAGCTGAATGACTTCCGGCCTGTCGCTCTGACGTCGCCTCGACCCTCTGCAGTTCGCATACCAGGAGAAGGTGGGAGCGGAGGATGCCATCATCTATATGTTACACCGATCCCTCTCCCACTTGAACAGAGGCAGTGGTGCTGTAAGAATTATGTTTCTGGACTTCTCTAGTGCCTTCAACACCATCCAACCTCTGCTCCTTTGGGACAAGCTGACAGAGATGGGAGTAGATTCATACCTGGTGGCATCGATTGTGGAATATCTTGAAGACAGACCTCAGTATGTGTGTCTCGGGAACTGTAGGACTGACATTGTGGTCAGCAACACAGGAGTGCCGCAGGGGACTGTACTTTCTCCAGTCCTGTTCAGCCTATATACATCGGACTTCCAATACAACTCAGAGTCCTGCCACGTGCAAAAGTTCGCTGATGACACTGCTATCATGGGCTGCATCAGGAGTGGGCAGGAGGAGGATTATAGGAACCTAGTCAAGGACTTTGTTAAATGATGCGACTCAATCCACCTACACCTGAACACCAGCAAAACCAAAGAGCTGGTGGTGGATTTTAGGAGGCCCAGGTCCTCCTGCACCCCGTGATTATCAGAGGTGACTGTGTGCAGAGCGTACAGACCTATAAATACCTGTGAGTGCAGCTGGATGATAAATTGGACTGGACTGCCAATACTGATGCTCTGTGCAAGAGAGGACAGAGCCGACTATACTTCCTTAGAAGGCTGGCATCCTTCAACATCTGCAATAAGATGCTGCAGATGTTCTGTCAGACGGTTGTGGCGAGCACCCTCTGCTACGCAGTGGTGTGCTAGGGAGGCAGCATAAAGAAGGACACCTCACGCTTGGACAGCTCTATTGTAGGCATGGAGCTGGACAGTTTGACATCTGTGGCAGAGTGATGGGCACTCAGCAGGCTCCTGTCAATCATGGAGAATCCACTGCATCCACTGAACAGTATCATCTCCAGACAGAGGAGCAGCTTCAGCAAAAGACTGCTGTCAATGTCCTGCTCCACTGATAGACTGAGGAGATCGTTCTTCCCCCACACTATGCGACTCTTCAGTTCCACCTGGGGGGGGGTAAACATTAACATTATACAAAGTTATTGTCTGTTTTACCTGAATTTTTATCACTCTTTAATTTAATATTGTTTTTTATCAGTATTCTGCTGTTGGAGTATGTGAATTTCCCCTTGGGATTAATAAAGTATCTATCTATCTATCTATCTATCTATCTATCTATCTATCTATCTATCTATCTATCTATCTATCTATCTATCTATCTATCTATCTATCTATCTATCTATCTGATAATTAACGTTTTGTTGGACTCACCCTCCAATAAGGAACCTGTAATTTCTCCAAGGACCACAATTGATAGAGTATACATAGCAATAATAAACAATAAACAAAACAATATTCAAGAAGAAAAAATGCATAAAATGATAGTAAAGACAATCAATAACAAATAAGAAAAAATAATATTTAAAAGAGTACAAAAAGATTAAGTAAAAAGGTAGGTATGAAACCGTGGCTGTTGCATAACAAATGCCCTACTGAGTGTAGTGTAGTGCTGCTATAACATGCTTTAGAACCAAAAAGTCCGTTGTAGAAAATGTCTTTGGATTTTATCATCAATTTACTATCCTCCCCTGGGGCTACAATCATCCTGGCAATAGTAGATAGATTATCCTGACCACATATTTCTTCCTTAGAACAAAAGCTCCCATCTATTAAAGAATTTGTCACTGTTTTTATTTAAAGTTTTGTCTGGATACATTATTTTCTGAAGGCAACTACTCATAATTGGGGAGAAAATTTGCATTGAAAGAGTACAGATATTTCTGTGAAAGTGAGAATACAGTACATTTGAATTATAATTCTTGTTACCTTTGAAAAAGTAATAAACAGCCTGAAAGAATAAATCAAAAACTAGAAAAGCATTTATGATAAGACATATATTATTTTCTCACAATGGGTAACACTTCTTGAATGTGGACTTTATCACTTCTATTGACAAATACAAAGAGATCCATCAAGGACGTTGTGGCCACTGCAAAAAGAGAAATCCATATATGAATCATTTGTTTAATTTTGTAGCTACACACTCAAACTCAAACACTATGTCCTAGGTTGACTTACACTTTCTTACAGATTTTTCCAACAAAGACACCTAAAAAGTATGAATGGATATTAAATACCAATAAACTGCTGCTAAAATATTTGTCTTATTTCAATTATAATTGTTCCATTAATATTTTAATGAATTCTGAATTAAAGTGCAACAGGACCCTACATAGAACATTGATTTATATATCACATGTTTATACAAAATGTGTAGCCCAGAAGTACTTCACAAGAAGTTAAGGAGAAAGTTATAGTCACAAGGAAGAAAATTAATATCCCATGATTCTTTACTATAAAAATGCAGTCCATTCCTCAACCTCCACGGTCTAATCAATCCAATTCTGGATAATGTAATTAAAATTGCAAAACTCAAAACTAAATTGATGTTTTGGTTTTAAAGCTGTTTGTAGTGAAAAGAAAGAAATTTTGCTCCCCAAGGTTTGTGTCCCAGTAGAGCCCTCCAATGTCGTTTATTCTTCTTCCACATGGCTCCATGCACTTTCATCTGCCTCATGCACTGGTTCTCTGTACATTCATGCCACTGATTTCACCTTTCACTACTAATACTGGGTCAAAGATAACACTTTCTTAATTCACTTTTCTCACCTACTTAAGATAATCCCAGCCAGGATCCTTCTGGAGGCTTACGAGCTGCAATATACCTAGACCAACGGACTTTAGCAGTGAAGCGCCTTCAAAATGTTCTATATTTGAACACCCCTTTCTATACTTTGCACCTGAATAAAATTCATCTTGCATGGAGTCAAAGCTGCACATGAGATGAAAAATATATCTGGTAATGCTTAGAAACTGCAATGGCATTGTATAACAGTCTGAATGCAGTTCTATGGAGATACTGCTATTAAAGAGAAAGAGGAACTGTGGTATAGTGATAGGTCTCCGGCTTAATAGTCAGGAGCCTGTATTATTAAATAAACAATTGAATGGCCAGCTTGATCTCTGTGGATGTGTGGGTTGTGCAGCTGCGGGAGGTTGATGGAGTAATTGGGGCGAGATAGACCTGCACATGAGGGTATGGTCTTTCTCAATTGCTTCATCTGCTTTCTGCAGTGCATGACTGAAGTGCTTCGCCCACAGAAGCAGATTAAAAGGAAGCAGGCACAGTAAGAAGGGAAGAAAAGAGATGACCAAATAGAAGGATGAAAAGGAAAACAAAGAAAGAAAGAAACTGAGGTTAAAAGATGGGAGAGAAGAAGAAGGTAGCAGAAGGGAGCCGGTGCTTTTGAGCGAGTAGACAGGAGGCAGATGCTCAGGGGCTGATGGCCACTCCAAGTGAGTGACCTGAAAGCTGGAGTGAACTGCGTATTTCTCAATTGGAGTGACTCCACATACAGTTAGGAGACATTTAGTGGGAACTGAAGGAGTAATGGAAGGTATAGTGAGGTGTCCTGTGGGTGGTGACATGGTCCACAGGGATGCAAGCCTGGCAGCAGGAGTTGGAGGCTCAGGGTGTTGCCTACCAGAAGTCAGAGACGGCTACAGGGCCCAGAGCCTAAAAGCAAGGGCGTAGAAAGTTGGCTGAAGTGTCAGGCGTCTCTTCAGCTGCAAAACCTTGCCTGATCGTAAGCTGTTTTTAGGTGATTCACCAGGGACCAGATTTTTAAAGGATGGATACCTGCCTCTGTTTTAATCTCATTTTAATGGATTATTTATGCAATTGTTTTTAACCTCCACTATCACTGTTTTTTATTGAATTATTTATTGAACATTTTTGTACTGCACTTTTGGACACACTGATTTGTTTTGGATTTTAATAAAAGCACTTTTGCACTTTTATGCACCTGCCCCTTGCTTTGTGTGACTGTCCTCAAATGCTGGCTCATGCTTTGGGTATGTTATCGAGTTCAAGAGGCTCCCAGGATACACCTGGTAGCATGGAACTAACCCGCACCATCACAGAGACCTTATTGCAAAAAACAAAAAAAGTATGGAATGATTCAAAGAAAAATGCAAGCTTACATACAGTATTTTAAAAAATACATTTTCCCAAGATTCATTGTACTCTTATTTTTGTGCATTTATTTATCTTTGATTATTTCTGTCTGTTTATTTAAAAAACTGTGATTATCAATTGAAACCATTTAAAACATAAATAGATAAATTCAAAATAAATATAATAAAGTATACATTGTTTCTTCAAAATGTTTGGTTATTATTTACATATATCGTATTCTATGCCAATTATTTACTTTATATTTCAAAATACAGTAGTAATACCCTATAGTACAATAATTTCATGATGTTCTACTGTATTTTTTTCTCTTGATGTTCTCAGGAGCCAATCCATTGATGAGGCAGATTTAATAGTACAACAACATGAACAACAATATTTATTTATATAGCACATTTTCATACAACCTGCGGTGGGTTGGCACCCTGCCCGGGATTGGTTCCTGCCTTGTGCCCTGTGTTGGCTGGAATTGGCTCCAGCAGACCCCCGTGACCCTGTGTTCGGATTCAGCGGGTTGGAAAATGGATGGATGGATGGATTAAAGCATAAGTAACAACAAAACAAGGTAAGATCAGATGGCTTGGAGGACAGTAAAAACAAAAAAAATTCGACACAAAGTCAAACCAACGGTACCCAAGGATTTTCCAGAGAGACACAGTACCAAAGGAGTCCAGCCTTCGTTTCAGGTCACTGGATAGCATCCATGTCTCACAACCATATAGCAAGACAGGAAGCATCAGGGGCCTCATGTATAAACAGTGCGTACGCACAGAAATGTTGCATGCAAACATTTCCACACTCAAATCGCAATGTATAAAACCTAAACTTGGCGTAAAGCCACGCACATTTCCACGGTACCTCATACCCTGGTGTACGCAAGTTCTCCACTTGGTTTTGCAGACTGGCGGCACCCAGCGTCAAAGCAGTGCTACTGTTCCTGTGTGGTTACCCTTTCTTTTTCAGATCCACATCCCTGACGCGGATTTATAAATACACTGAAATTAACTGCATATTGTTTATTAGTTTAATGCATCTGATTGTAATTAAGCAGTAACAATATAATGGTCCATGGAATGGTCAAACTATTCCAAATACCATTACTGCTTTAGCGTTGTTACTCTCACTGCACCTTCTTTTGCTTCTTTCAGCTGCTCCCGTTAGGGGTTGCCACAGCGGATCATCTTCTTCCATATTACTCTCACTGCACCACTCGGAGCAGCTGATCGGAAAGACAATTATCAGTATACAGCATCAAGCACACACTGCCTCAGCCATGCTTCCTATTTGAACTGCTTCTCACACGGCAAATGCTTCAAAACCTTTCCTCTATGGACCTCGCGGTTCAGAAAGAGTTTCATCCAAAGAGCTCTAAATGCAATTAATCAGTTCATCAAGTGCTCCTTGTAGAACTGTTTGGACTTATAAATACAATCACCTCATTGTAAACTTGCACTACAGTTATAATATTGACTGTTGTCTTGTATTAGGTTGTATTAGTTTTCAGTATTTCATAACGGACTGTTTCGTTTTTCTCCATTTTCACTTTGCCTTCCTAAACTCTCTTCTAAATTTGGAAAATGCTTGAGTTTTGCATGATATCTTATTATTGGAAGATTTCTTAACAGTTTTTTCTGGGGTTAGTGTGTTGGTCACAGTAATGGTAACATTTTCCACCTTACAGTTTAAATTATGTTATTAGGTTAAGCATTGAATTCAGACTGACTATTCGGACTATTAGCAAACTCAGATGCAGGTACAGTATCAAAATAACATCTTTTAACAATGTGCTGTTCTTTAGTTATAGTCATATATATTTTTATATATACATATATCCCTTCAGGATCAGATATTACATCTGATACTGCAATTGAGACTGTTCTATGTATAAGAATCCCCACACCTGTAGTTTTCTTTGTAAAGCTGGAATGGAATATTTGGCCAGTCCAGTCTCTGTGCAGCTGAAACTGATCCTTGCTTAATAAGTGGGTCTCCTGTAAAAATACTATTTTACCGTTTAGACCTGTTAAGGTGAGAGAATAGTTTCTTTCTCTTTAATTTGTGATTCCGATCTTTAACATTCCAGCTCACAAAGTTAACTGTTCAGTCATGGTGACATTGCTTCTGAACTTTTGTTGTTATTTTGTAGTCTTTTTTTTTGTTCTTTATTTCGCCTTATACAATTTCTTGTATTAGGAATTTGGTAGTTTTCGCATACCCCTTGGGGTCAGAGCGCAGGGTCAGCCATTGTACATTATCTTAACTGAAAATAAGACAGCTTTGACCTTAATTTCCAATTTTCCCTGGTGTTTTTGCCATGACGTCTATTGTTATGTTGGCACTTACAATTATAAGGATTAAAAGGATAGATTAGAGATAGCTTGTTCTCTTTCTACCCTCCAGTCCCCCTGCCCTCCCCATGTGAAGCTGGACCACACTCCAGAAAGTCCCAGTCCTCTGACATACCTAGAGACCGATCATATCTGAAACAAAACAAGACACCCAGCAGCAGTGTATGAGGATTAAAATTGAGATATCTATTGACAATACAGTCCAAATACTATAAGCATAAAATATAATCTTAAACAAAATGATGTTAAAAAGTAGCCCTGGTTAAGCATAGTAAGTCCTAATACAATAAAATAAGGGTATGATGTTAAACAGTCTCCTTTAAAAAAAAATAATTAAAAAACAAATTACACATAAATACATATACGCATATAATTGGAATTAAAGCATAAACAAAATGTGTCTGAGAAGGGAAAAGGATGTATAATTACGGTACCGGTATCATTGCAAGTGGATTAAACAGCTGGTAAGATCTTCTTTGCCATTCTATGACAGGATGCAACTCACGATCGTATTTCAAAAAAGTGTCAGGATCAGTTTTCTTAGCTCTTTGTCTGCTTCCTCCGTAGAGGTAAAGATGTAGAGATTGCTTTGAATGTCCACTTTCAGTTTGGGAGACTATTAGAGGCTGTATCTGATTTCACCTTTCCGTAAGCACTGTTTAATGTTGTAAAAAGCGGCATGTTTAGCAGCTGTTGAGGGTGAGAAATCAAGGAAAATACAAATGTGGTCATTTTCAAATATAATCTCTTGTTTCTGTCTGAGAAGTAACATTATTTGTAATTTAGATTGTAATTTTTCGAAACGCATGATAAGAATCCTAGGTTTAGAGATATTTGATCCTAGTATGCGGTAAGCTGCTGCTATCTCGGTGTCTGATTTGAAGTCCTCTCCAATTATTTTAGAGAATAATTCAGCTACGAATTTCACTGGGTTTGAACTTTCATGATTCTCAGGGAGACCTTCGATTCTAATATTATTCCTTCTGCATCCATCTTCCAGTGCAGCAAGTTTGTCTCTGAGTATTTTGCATTCAGAATTTGACGCCGTTGCTATTCCATCAGCGGTAGATGCCAGTTGTTCAGCTATTTCAATTCGAGTAGTGAACGCTTGCTTAACGTCTTCCAACTGAGCGCCAAGTGCTCTCAGTTTATTCTCAAATTTAGACGCATTTTCCTGAATTTGTTCCTCAATTTTTTCTGTATATCTTTAAAGACTGTGTCAAAGTGATTATTTACATGTTTCTTCTGGGGCCTAATGTATAAACGGTGCGTACACACAAAAATGTTGCGTCTTTTCGTTTCCACGCTCAAATCATGATGTATAAAACCTAAACTTGGCATAAAACAACACACATTTTCATGCTAGCTCAAACCCTGGCATACGCAAGTTCTCCGCTCAGTTTTGCAAACTGGTGGCACCCAACGTCAAAGCAGTGCTTTTGTTCCTGTGTGGTTTCCCTTACTTTTTTAGATCCACATCCCTGACGCGGCTTTATCATATACTAGCAAAATACCCGCGCTTCGCAGCGGAGAAGTAGTGTGTTAAAGAGGTTATGAAAAAGTAAAGGAAACATTTTAAAAATAACGTAACATGATTGTCAATGTAATTGTGTTGTCATTGTTATGAGTGTTGCTGTGATATATATATACATATACACATATACACACACATATACACACATATACAGATATATTGTATATACATATACACATATATTTTTTATATATATATTTTTTATATATATATATATACACATACATACATACATATACACACATAGATGCACTTACAATAACATAGAAATCAATATAAACAACATTAACATCATTATCATATGAGAATATGAAGTAATATATAAGAAGCACATTTCATATAAATATAAATTATTAAATAGTAAAATCTTCTTCAATAATTTGCTACCGTGGCTTTTCGTTGGTCTGTCCAGGATTTTAAATCACATGTAGCTTGCAAACCGTTTCACGTATTGACTTGAAATGTGGTACACATATAATACGTCACGTCTGCTATCCGCTTTATGGGTGATGAATGTATTACTCTTTTTATGTTTATTTTATTTTAGAATCAACTCCTATCTGCACACACCAGGGCGGCCGTGGGCAGATGCGTATGGTGTATTCACTCCATGTTATCGTGCATTGCGCTGTCACTGGTATTTTCATAAAAGAATTTGAACAATATATAAGAAGCGTATAAATTATTAAACAGTAAAACATTAACATTTAAGAAGTAAAGTTACATTGAGTACTACTGCAGTGCCTTCGGGTATACCTCATTTTTTCTTTGCCCATTACATGCTTAAATGTATACATTTTTTGGTGTACCTACCCGAGAACACGCGACATATAACCGACCGTGGGAGAAGCATGGATTTTAAACACGCGTTGAGTTCATCTGCTGGTCTCCCTCGTGGAATAACTGGTAATGTTTGAGTAAAATCTACAGCGAGTAAAACGACATTACCTCCTTTTTTTTTTTTACGATCTCCGAGATCTTGCTTTTTTCGGTTGAAGGCTTCATAAGCTCTTTTATGTTCAATGTTGTACTTAATAAGTACTAATTATCCCAAACCATCATCTTTGAATGTTGCAAGACTTTCGCCTTGTATGTAGATCGGGGTAATTACATTCATTGCATTCCTAGTGTGAATCACAATCTGATTGTATGGGTGGTTACCTGGCGCTGTAGGGTTGCCACCCGTCCTTTAAAATACGGAATCGTGCCGTGTTTGAGAATGAAATTGCGCGTCCCGTTTTGAATCAATACTGGACGGGATTTATCCCGTATTTTTTTTATCATTTTTTTTTTAAAGCAGCGTCTCATGCAAATCATCCCACACGCATTTTATGAAGATGCCTCCTTTCCTACTTTTGATTGGGTAATACTTGATGTCATCGTTAGTTTGATTGGTGTTTTTAACTGTCCAGTGAGGAGGGCATGTCTTTTAAGTACAGTCTGCAAAGTGTTGGCACTGACATGTTGCGTCAGCGCCATAGTTGAAGCCCCTAACGTTGCGGTCAGCAAGTCGGCTAACATCCGCCATGTGCTGTCTTTCAGTTGCGAGAAGCAGATCATAGAATGGTTGAAACTGTTGCCCCTAACGTTGCGCCACGGCGTGTGGTTCGTTTATACCTCGTGTCTTCTCATTAAACTTTTATCTCGCGAATATGTTATTGCAATCCGCAGCGGGAGCGTTTCTATTAACTTAATTTAAACTTACGTTTTACACCGTGCTTTGTTTCCCTTATGAACATGCTTGTATGCTTAACTCGCTGCGTTCTCAATTGTTTAATAAATTTTTTGCTCTTCGCTGTTTGCGGCTGTTCCTCCATTTCCCCCTACTTCGTTCTTTTATCTCGCGAATATGTTATTGCAGTCCTTAACGGGAGCGTTTCAATAAACTGATTGAAAATAGTTTTGCATTTACCTTTTTAGTAAAAGGTGAGCTTTTAAGCCTGAGAAATCACCCCGTAAATGCACACGTTTAATTGGACATGTGTTAATATGTATGGTTACACAGTATTAAAAGACAGTGAACAACGTCAGTTACCTTTCTTCCCGCGTTTGATAAAAGGTGAGCTTTTAAGCCTGAGAAATCACCCCGTAAATGCACACGTTTAATTGCACATCTGTTAATATGTATGCTCACACAGTATTAAAACACAGTCAAAAATTAACGTAATTTACCTTCGTTCCCGCGTGTGACTCGTGCTGTAAATGTCTTCCTTGTTTTTAGTTCACGTGATTACGTAGGAGGCGTGATGACGCGATACGTGACTCCGCCTCCTCCATTACAGTGTATGGACAAAAAATATGTTCCAGTTATGACCATTACGCTTTGAATTTCGAAATGAAACCTGCCTAACTTTTGTAAGTAAGCTGTAAGGAATGAGCCTGCCAAATTTCAGCCTTCCACCTACTCGGGAAGTTGGAGAATTAGTGATGAGTGAGTCAGTGAGTCAGTCAGTCAGTCAGTGAGGGCTTTGCCTTTTATTATTATAGATACTGAAATTAACCGCATATTGTTTATTAGTTTAAGGCATCTGATTTTAATTAACCCGTAAAAATATAATAGTCCACGGAATGGCCAAACTATTCCAAATAACATAGCTGCTTTAGCGTTGTTACTCTCTCTTCTTCTTCTTTCAGCTGCTCCCATTAGGGGTTGCCACAGTAGATCATCTTTTTCCATATTACTCTTGCTGCACCACTTGGAGTATTTATATCATTGTATCTGAGTGTGGAATCACAGCTCTACAGAAGCCGATCGGAAAGAGAATTATCGGTATACAGCATCAAGCACATGCTGCCTTAGCCATGCTGTCTATTGAACTTCTCCCATACAGCAAATGCTTCAGAGCCTTTCCTGTAGGGACATCCCGGTTCAAAAACAGTTTCATCCCAAGAACTATAAACACACTCAATCAGTCCACCAAGTGCTCCTTGTAGAACTGTTTGTATTTATAAGTACAATTACCTCACTGTAAACTTGCGATACAATTATAATATTGCAAAACCTGTGCCACTTTATAAAGCGTGTATTTACATATGATGACGATATCATTTTTAAGATGAAATGCAGCAAAATACATATAAAATGTTATCATTTAAATAATCTATATTTTTCATAATTAAACACGTGAGGACACGGTGTCGCAGCACTAGCAAGGAGCTGGTGCCCCATTCAGGGATTGTTTCTGCCTCTCGCTGTATTCTTGCTGGGGCTGGCACGACACTGGAAGGATAGATGGATAGAATAATTAAACCTGTACTACGAAGATATTTCAATGTTCCTTCAACGTTTGGAAGAATCGAAGTTCTAAGCTTACAGATGGCTTAACGTCTATTACTGAGCTGATTGTGTGGGCGATTGGGTACTTGGAGAAAGAAAAGGAAGGACAGGAATTGGGGGTTAGTACATTTGAAAGAGACAGTACTGCTGCAATAAATTATTTCATCAAAGGTCGCGCACGATGAAGCAAGCATCTTGCGTGAGGTAGGAACGATCTGTGGATGGGGCGCCAGTTTGTCACTATCACTGCGCCACCATCTTCCCATGTTTAATGCATGCTTTAATTGATATGATATAAATACTGAAATGATATCAAGTATACATCTCAGTATTTAAATTATTCATAGAACTGTAATATCATGAATATAATGGATTCTGTGTCCTGTCGGAGGAAGAGTAAGCCAGTTTAAGATGAACGTAGTGATTCACACACATAGAGCACATAGAAGAACACATACAAAACAAAGCATTTAATGTGCTACTTTAGTTACGATGGGATTTAAGAAACTAGTAAATTAAATGATTTTAAGATTAACTTTATGATGTTCTACTTTAATGACAAAATAAACTACATGATTAAGGTGGAAATTTCAAGATTAAAGTTGACATTTCAAGCTTTTTTCTCACTGTGTCCCTATTTTTTTTAATTTTCTCTGTACCCTAATAAGCTTTCATATGACACTCAGATGGTGGGCTACGACTTGCCTTTTCAAGGCAACTTTGATATCTGACAACTTCTTTTTTTTATTTCAGGCACTGTGTGACTTTATGAACTTGAGCTTTCGAGTTTCTCCGACACTCTATGTCACTTGATCAACTTCCTTTTGTTGTTTATACCACTGTTTAAACCAACAAATAGTATGTTTTTCCATGCCCCCACTTGGTATTTGCTGAAATTCTTTTATTTTCCCCTGTACTTTTGCCATTTCCTTTTCACAGAATGCTGAGATTAGGGGCTATTTATATTGATTTGCATATTCAAAGACGCGTAATTCTGGGAGATGTTGGGGAGTGGCAGCAGGCGCATGCACATGCATTACTTTTCACGCTGACCGGGATTTATGTAGTGGAAGAACGTGGAAGTTGGCGTTCGCACAGATTTATGTATCTGGATTTTTTGTGCGTATGAACATTTCCTCTTTTGTCCATACGACCATGTTTTTTTTAGTTTGAATTCTACACATGCCATTATGCATGAGGCCCCTGGTCTTTAATTTCCTGCAGCAGCTTCTAGTTTGTCTTGTGTATGTCCTTTATTTCTTTCCTTATATCATTTATATCTGTTTTCCTTATATCATTTATTTTCATCCTTATATCATTTATTTCTTTCTTTATATCCTTCCTGAGCTGCTTTATGTCTTGAGTGGTGGCCATTGTGGCGATCATCACCTTCAGTTAGGACAGATCATTTTGACCTTTGTGCCCCACGGGTGAACTGATAAGCCTAGTCGATATTCCCGGCCTGCGAGGAGTAGATGACAACGCGGAAGGTAGGGCCATTTTCAGTTTCAAGGAATCTTCTGGAATCGACGAGCTACCATGACCTGAATCACTTGCAGATTCGCTCCCATTTTCGCTCTTGGCTGGAGACGATGCAGCTGCGCCAGGTCCCGTGAAATCTGTGCTTTCGCCTGTCTGTTCCAGGTCAGTCTCTGAAAGACCATACCTTGACCTTGGACTTGATGCCTGTCTAGGCTGGGATGAATCTTTTGCTTTCTTTTCCGTTTTTTTCTGAGCCCCTTTTCTGACGCTTATGTTTATATATGCTTGCGTATTCTGTAATAGAACCTCCTTGGGTTGGATAAATACAGGATACTTCGGGATGATGAAAAAATAACACCGCTGCTAACGGAGTTCCGCTTCAGACGTCCATCTCCCGTAATGGACGAGACCAACTCTAATTGGAAAAATGCTGATGTGAAGTGTATAATGTGTGAAGTCCAAATATCAAATAAACACTTTCACAAAAGGTACACATATATCAAAACAAGTATAAATGTAACAGAAAAAGAAAAAGAAATCAGATTAGGGTACGACGCTGACACGACCGCTTGAGTGGTGCAGCGATCAGAACTGCTGACTCATAATCAAGAGGTTGCCGGTTTGATTCCGGGCACTTCCCAGAATTACGGTTTTGAGTACTGAGCTGCTCTTATTGTTACTATTGTAGGATAAAAACATACATTTGAACTGAGTAACAGCCGGTTTAAATTTATGGTACTTGTAAAGATTAGCGTTTTTTTTTAATTCAGTTTTTTTCTCTCAGTCACGTTCACACTTGCCCCCTGATCTGACACTGCTGTTTTCAAATAAAGACGTGCTATAACAGAGGTGAACTTAGATGAGGATGAGGGTTATACATCAGAAAAAGAGAACAGAAGCCCTCCCCGCAGGAAACGTCCACTCACATATAAGAACAATGCAGCTGCATCAGGCGTAAAGGTGAAAGATGGTACCATTTGGATGCAGCAACAGGTTGGGCATGTCATCCCTTCAGTCAATCTCCCACATGCATGTCCTTCAACAAAACAGCAGGACTTACAGAGCTTGCCACGGTAATGTGCAAAGTTCTGTCTGTGATTATGTTTTGTGATGGTCTTTATTTAAAAAAAATGTATATGTTACTTATATAAAAGCCAGATTGAATGTCATTTACCTTGATTTATTTACTTATCTTCCTACAGTGTAAAGTCAAAGTAAACTGCAGAGCTTCCTGCGTTTGATCAACACAGGCATGCTGACAAAGTATATGTGCAATACCACTCCTTATTCAGGAAAAGATTCCAGTCATCCTACAGGAGAAAGACTTTCCGAGATTAAGGTCATAAAACTTATGGAGCTGTTTCTGGACAAAGGCAGAACCATAACAACAGTTGCATAAAGTGCGACAGGAGCTTCCACCTGCAGCTAAAGTCATTCGCGTACTGAAGTAGCATTTTAGACAGCGACAACCTCTTGATTATGAGTCAGCAGATCTTACCGCTGTTCCACCCAAACGGTCGTGTCAGTGTTGTACCGTAACCCAATTTCTTATTCTTCTTGAATAAAAGCACACTTGTTTTGTTATACGTGTACCTTTTGTGAAAGTGTTTATTTGATATTTGGACTTCAGTCTTGACACACTATACACTTCATGTCAAAATTTTGTCATTAGTACTATAACATGAAAAATGTTTCTGTTTTAGGTATGTGTTTAACATTTCTTACCTCACATTTTCTGTCATCCTACATTTACATAGATCGTTGCAGACATGGAACACGCATGAAATGCATGTGTTCCAAATAACTAGTTCACACATAATAATGTGTTCCAGGCACCTCACACCCACATAAACAGACCTGCGGTAGGAGAACATTTTGAGCTGCAGTGGTAATGGTGGGGATAACAGGCTGCTTGCTGCTTGCTGCTTGTGCTGATCGACACATTTGCAAAACAAAAGACGCTAATGGAGAGGTGCGAAGGAATTTAAGGTGGCCCGGGATTATGAGTTTTTTCATAGGCTTCAGGGATTCTAAAAAGCAACACCAGAACACAATACTGCCACCATCATGCTTCATGGTAGGAATGTTGTTACTGGGTGTTAGTTATATTTGATTTGGCTTTAGGCCAGTGAGCTCAACTTTAATATTACTAGACCACATTTTCTTACAAAGGTTTTTAAAAATTTTGTTACATGTTTTCTAGCAAAATCTAGCTGTAACTTAATGTTGGGCATGCTCAAAAATGTCTTCCATCTGGCCAATCTTCAAGATAAGCAAAACATTTTCTCCAATATCTGCCAAGTTGCTCTGCATAGCTTGTTGGTGTTGCTGTAGGCCTCTTGGTTACTTCTCCAAAAATTGTCCTTTGTGTCCTGTTGCTAAATTTTTTAGGACAGTCTTTTCTTGGAAGAGTCTAGATTGTTCAATGTTTTTTCCATTTTGTTAAAATGGGCTTCTAGGAAGGTTTAAAGCTTTAACAACCTTTTTATAGTTCTCTCTCAGGTTTTTTCTCCCTGCTGATTTCATCTGAAAGTTCCACAAGCAGCTGTTTGATTTTCATAAATAAGACTAATCAGATCTTATGTTTTTGATGTGTGGGCTGATGAGAGTGTTTTTTATTGTGCAAGCATACAACTCTATACAGGTGGATTCAAAATGAACTTTGGTGTACCTTCTTAATGTATATAGTGTAATCTCTTATGAAAATTTGTTATTTCTTAGATTATTATTTTAATACAATTTTTTCATTATTTCATTCAACATTATAGAGTAATTATTTTGCAGGAGTGCAATAAATTCTATTTAAATATGTTTTAAATATGCTTTAATTTGCACAGAACAAAATGGAAAATAATCAATGGAGTAAATGTTTTCTGAAGGCATTGTCTATTTCAGAGTTGCCCTTCCTGAGTGTAGATTAGTGTTTGCTTTATTTCCCTAGAAGTCTGTTTTTGTGTTTTAGCTTATTTCATTTTTAGCCCTTTAGGTCTTTTGAGATTAAGAATATCCTTGTAGGTTATCTTGTATGGCATCCATACTACTTATCTTCATTGCTTGTCCCACATCAACCCAACAGACATCTGAAATATTCTGATGCAGACCTTTTCTCTAACTTAAAGACTGCTTATACTACACTCAGAAAAAGGCAGTTGAAACTTTTCTATTCCAGCTCTCAGGAACCTACTTCCTAGTTCTGTTTGTGGGGCTTTTCTGATATGGTACAAATTCAGTTCCCTTATGAATGTTTCCCTTTTCTATACTTGTGCACATTCTATTCTCAGACGCCAATGTACTTGTAATAGGCCTATAATGTTTCTGACACCAGTATTCTGTCTAGCATGAGTCACCGATAAGTCAGTTTAGTGTACATTCTTCAATTTTCAAAAAATACTTACCCTCAGCAGAATCATGGGAGTTGGAGTTCATCCTAAAGAGCAATGGGTTCAAAGCAGAGCACTGGTCATTTGCAGATTGAACACACTCACTCACAAACACACACTAGGGCCAATTTAGCAATGTCAATTCACCTAACAAATTATTTATACTTTTGCACAGCCATCCTATAGTTTAATTGTAGTTGATTTTCATTGCATTACAAAATAACTACTGATGGTATGTATTCTCCTAAAAGGACATTAAAATCAACATGAAGTTTGTACTGTCATAACATACTGAATAAATTATTTGATAACATAGTGTACATCAATATTCTATATTTAATAATGTGCTATAACCATCTTCCGCCTAACTGTATCCTGGCAAGTTCTATACCAGAATCATTTACTTTCCAACAGAAAATAGTGCTGGATGGGATCCTAAGCCATCAGAAGGGCATGCATACCTCAAAGACAAGACTAACTTCATAAATTTAAGACATCTTTCACTCCAGAATACCATGCTACATAAACACTTCTGAGTTCATTTATAATAACAGACTATTTGAATTCCACTAGAAGTATAAATTTGTCAAAAGAATACTTGGAAGGAAAATTGGTAATTCATCACTTTTTTTCTCTATTTTGCCCTACTGCTTTCAGCATCTTATTCTCAAATCTTGCAAAAATATATTTGAATTCTCTCTGCTTATACAGAATACCATTCAGTGTATGAGCTATGAGGAAAGATAAAAGACACTAATTATTTTCATTTTAAGTAAACCAAAATTATGCATTAAAATTATAAGAGTATTTGAATTTACTGAAGGAGGAACAAAGACAGGTACCATCTGTTGTTTTAAAATGAACATGAATATGGAAGTATTTATTGAAAATGGTTTAGACTAGTTTATGAGAGTGTCCCTGAAAACTAATTTAAAAGCTAAGTTGTTTCTGATTTATAAAGTTTTAATTTTTTGAGCCTTGCCTCCAGAGCAAAACACTACAAAAATAGTGGAGTGTGTTGCTGTAATGACTTTTATGAGTTAGCATTTACAACATATTTTGAAATGTTCTGTATGTGAGTTATAGTGTCTTTCATCCACTATTTTCAAATTGTTTTTTTTTGTAGTAGATACTGTAGGTCTCATTCTCTAGTTAAACGTTAGGATACCAAGGACATAATATATTTGGACATAAGATGCCTATATTCAGGGTGGGCTTAACAGTTAACAGTTAAAAGAGAAAGCATTCTGACAACCACGGGCAACATTGATGCTATTGTTGAAAACGTGAAGTAATGCACAATCCACACTAAAAGATTTTAACTTTTTTTTTATTTTGATTGTGCTGGAAGGTTGGAATTGTTCACTAAATGTGACATGCCGAGTGTTTTTCAGTCATGTAAGTTGACAAGGTCCAGTAAGAACATCAGCAGCTGTAGTCAGCAAATATGACATATCTTATCACTAGAAGTTTCATAATGTGACACTGGCTTACTTAGGAAGCCTTAATTGTCACGGTAACAGTAGAGATAAATTGTAACGGTACATGTATAACAAACAACAACAAACAAATAATATAAAACACACACATCCTATAACAAATAAATTACATACATAAATAAATAAGGAGTGGAAATTATTATCCACTAAAGTAATCATTGTACATAATGGGAAAAAATATATAACAGATCTATCAGTGTTTAAAATTTAAAATTTTGATGGCCCAAGGTTAAAATCTAGCTGCATATCTTTTTGTTCTACTTTTAATGCTCTTGTACTGTCTGCCAGAGGGCAGTAGTGTGAACAATGAATGTTCAGGATGGAAAGGATCTTTAATGATTTTCTTGGCTCTGTGGGGGCACTGGAGATATCGTCCAGGGAGGATAGAAAACAGTCAATAATTTTCTCTGCCATGGATATTACCTTCTACAGAGCTTTCCTGTCTGCTGCTGTACAGCCTGAATACCATGTTGAAATACAATATGCTAAAACACTCTCAATAGTTGAGCAGTAGAGGGAAAATGCTTAAGTCTTTTCTAAAGTGCTTGAGGTGATGGTGGAAATTGAGATGATTCTCAAGATTGAGCACAAACCCAAGTTCTGCCAGCCTTGAGTATGGATTACTCAAAAAACTTTGTTAGCAAGAATGTCAAAGGTGTAAATCACAAGAGGAAAAATGTACTTTCACATCTTTCCTGGTATTTCTGCAGGAGGTCCTCTTTTCTGAGAAGTAGTTGTTCAGAATTTTTAGTCCAAGTATGTTAAAAAGACCAGTTGTTTTGTTGATCTTTGATTTGCTGAAACTGAAATCATGTAATCTATTTGTTCTCCAACACAATTCATATTATCATCACTATCACTTGATTTAAGCAGTGGCTCAGTTTCAAGATAGTTCTAAAAGAGCCTTTATGGCTTTTGACTTGTTATTGTGTTTTTCATCAAAGGCTACACACCCACTTATGAATATTGATAAGTTACCTTAGTGTTACTGTAAAGAGGCATTAAGTTTAGAAATAATCATGTTTTTTTGAAGCATGATGTTATTTCAGTAAATGGCAGCAGAACACAGTCCTGAGAACTATTTGGGCTTAACATTGTAAAGCAACTAAAGCATATAGAAACATGTCACCCCTAGCATGACTCATGGTTAACCATGACTGCATAGAACTCTGAGCTTGAGTCATGCTTGGGGTTAAAGCCAAGGAGGTTAAAAATTATTCTTAGTTGATATTAATTTAAGCTGTGCTTAAGAACTATTCTGTCTCAATTACTTGTTTATTTGTGTGAAAGTTTGTTTATTTTGTTGGTTATTTTGCTGTTTTTAAGAGTAATTTTCTATCTCTTGTAAAGCAGTTTGAGCTACACCCATTTTAATATGAAAATGTGTTATATTAATAAGTGTTAAATTTTAAACAGTTTCACCTCTGAAACATTATTTTGGTCAGGATCTTGTGTGTTACATTTTGGCAATGTTAAGAGCTGATTCCATTTATATTACCTCTGCTCCTGATGAAAGAGGCAAATATGAAAAAATGTTTATTTCACACTCTATTGACTAGCATTTTAAAGGCTAAACTGTATGAAACATAATATGTACAATTTTGTGTTCTAAGACATTATTTTACAGTTGTCATAATACTATAAATCTTACCAAGAATAAATTTGTAATTTATTTAATGGTGCATATTTGTAATCTGAAAATCTTTTGTGTATTTAAAGAAAAACTTAAATATCATTACTTAAACAGTAGTGACAGTTGCATTACACACTCCAGCTTATCCTTGGTCTGTTCATCAATAAATTGCAAAACAATAAGGGGACTGGCACTGTTAGACAATATATTTTTAAAAATTCAACTGGATATTCTGTTCCAGAGAATATTAACACAGTTGATATTACCAATTTGATTGACTGGTAAGAACCAATTAATTAACTATAACTGCATAAGCTGTCAATATATAAACAGAATGCTCAACAAGTTAATTTCTGGCAATTATGTGTTAAAATGATGAAATAAAGTATAAAGATAGATGTGAAAAATTTACATTATACTAAACATAAAACCAAATTTAAATGCAACTAAAAAATGTGTAAAATTGAACACCAGATCCATCTGGTAGAATGGTATTTTAGTTTCAGCTTCAATTGCACTGTTACTCTGTGCAGTCATACATGACTGGTTACTGAAGATCTTCTCACAGAGTTAAAACATGTTACGGTATGAAGCTCACTAATCACGGAATCAATTAGATAGTGACCCAGAAATTCTTGGAAGAATGATTTTCTTAGCTGTGTCCTCCTGCTGTCTCTGGGGTATGTAACTCTACCTCTGGCTCCGTGGTGACAGCTTTAGAAAAAGCTGAAATAGCTGGAGGGAATGGACTGGACAGAGTTTTTTAGGAGAGCAGACTTTGACTGTCATTCCCCATGTCAGAAAACCTAGTCACTTAGACTGATTACAAAGACAAACAGCAACCCTGTCTAAACATGTTTCTCCTGGGATATTTTAGTATTCATCCTAGATTAGCTTTTTATTCTTTGAAAAAGAAAGGCATTGAAATATTATTTTAAAATAATGCATTGCAAAAATGTATTCCAATATTAATGTTTCGTGAGCAAAATTCATATTTATTAGATTGACATTTAAAATATAGTGTACAGTTCTTGGGTTAAATGAGTGACGTTATCTTGAATATTTTTTTCAATTCAGTTAATTAGAATACATTGAATTAATGTAAAATATATCAATATGCTTTTCTTTCTATTTTTGAATTCTAAAAATGAATTCTGTTGCTGCTTGTATTTAGCTAAATATTATCTACAATTAATTAAATGTGCTGTTTTCTATTTGCCATCATTGTACAATATACAACAAGTAATGTTTACAGCACAAAGTAAACCCATGATTCAGGGTCACCGACTACGTTTTAAACTTCAAACCCTGTGACCTAGTTAGCAAGAACACTGCACCCTCTGTCACAATATCAGTACACACTAAACAGTATGTTTTTAATGTCTATTTTTTAAATGACAATTTGTATGAGGCATGCATTTTCTCTGACTATTATGAAACAAATGAAACACTCCTTAGTATGGTTCACTGGAAGAGTCTCAATTGAACAACTTTGTGACTTACCTATCTTATTTAGCAAGCATCAGGCTCACAGCTCCAGTTGATCGAGCGTTCTGCCTATCCAGCTATTTAACTGTGGAGGTGGTGATGTATAGTAATCTCAGATTAACAGCTCAGATATCAGAGTCTGCAACTTTTTCATGTGCAGTCACCCAAACAAGTGATCCACATCAACAGGATTCTGCTAGAAGACATTTTGGCTTTAATAATGTGTCAAAGGATATGTGCTGTTATATATTCATCAGATTTATGGTAGTGGTTGAGTGTGATGGTGTACACTAAAATTCATCACTGTTGATTGTAGAGTTGAAGTATAACCTATTCTAATGTATTTTATGTTATGGGACCTGTTGACAAGAGAAAATTAAAAATTTTCTTACAACACCTGAGATTAATCTTATTAAGATATATGAATATATGCTGTATAATTTTACTGCAGCATTGAAATCCTTATTATTTGCTGAGTTGGAATGATTATAATAAAGTAAAGCAGTACTGTAGTCTGTATATGATATGAAGCAATGCAGGTAATGTAAACAGCCTTTCTGAAATGTTAAAATTTTGCCTTTGCTGATAAACCCAGACTCTTTTCAAGCTTGTAGATGTATCTGGTTTGCTTTTTAAATTATTACTAGGTTTACATTAAGTTTTCTTTTGTGGCCAAAATCTTGGTGCAGTGTTTAGAATTTTCAGTCTCACAGCTTTGGAGCATTTGTCTTATCAGTATCTGTATGGACATTGCATGTTCTCCTTTTGTATTTGTGGGTTTCCTGTTATATTCCACAGTATTGCAGGTTACATTTACTGGTAAATTTAAAGTAGGCCCATTAAGAGTGAGTTTACATTTATATAGGATGCAGCATGGATAGTGTCAGTGTAATGCGGGTTCAATACTAAATGGATACATTTATTTTCAAATTACATTTAATTAAACAATTGAGGTCTAGTATTACTAAACTCATAAATTTAATTTCATTAGTTTTGATTATTTATGGTCAAAATGCTATGAGGCAGCAATTCAACCCATTACGCTATCACATACCCCATTTTAATTTTTTTTAACTTTTTTTTTTCGAAACAGATGTATTCACTCTGTGACTCAAAAATTGAATGAAATGATTTGAAAGTTATATGAATGGATGACTGTTGATATAAAATACAAAAATAAATAAACTCTGAACCATAGAAGCTGAAACGTAAAGTGGGCTAAATAATAATCTATTTTCATTGTATAATGTTATAATTTATTTCTGTGGCTGAAGAAGATTGCTTACAGAACTTGAATCCTGATTGGATTCCCAGCTGGTATAAATTCTGTATGGGGGCTGCATTTTTACACACTGTCCAGATTTCCTCAAGGGCTTCTGGTTTCCTCCAACAATCTAAAAACATGCTTTCATTTCTTAAGTTAGATAGTTTTAAGGATGCCTGTGTGAATGAGTGCTGTTTTGTGATTGAGAATGTCTTTCACTGGGCTGGAGTTCCAACCACTGTGTAATACCACCACTCTTGAGGTATCTCATTGACTGTCTATTGGAAAAAGGAGGATGCAAAATGCACAGAGGTATGAAAGGCATATATAAGCATGATTTAAAAAGTACATTTGGCAAATACTAAAACATATTCTTAATTGATTGACAAGTTAAAACCAAAATACTAATAAGTGAGATTGTAAAGGTATTCATTGTATGTGATTGTCAACTTTATTCATAATACAATATGCAGTATGCCTAACTATACAGGTGTTGTCAAGAGGGAGAGCGTCACAAACAGGGCAAAGGGTAGGGATTTGCCGCAACAAAAATCCTTTAATGAAGGGGGGAGAGAAAACAGCATACTAGTTGGGGAAGAGAATCTTCACCTGATATTTTCACTGCAAACAGATGGACCATGGAGGACTGGCAAAGTCAAGAAGATCTATAGGTAGTAGTGGGTGACATAGTGATTTCCGGACATTATTGGTACAACCACAGCATGATACACCTGTTGAAGGGTTTTGTGAATATTACCATATGGTATAAAGTAATTTCATTTTCATATTATTGTTTTAACTTTTACAATCTTTTATATTATCGTCCATTGGTTGCCATTAGAAGTTATGGGTCATGGCAGTGGTTGCTAAAAGTTGGTTGTAGATTTTTGTGGCATGATATATCCGGTCTTGATAGATAACCAATAAAGGTACTAATACAGATTCACTACCTAACATTTTACAGGTCAGTAACTTTTCAAAATAGTACTTATACATTCTTACAACAAATACTTCATCAGAGTAGGAATTCAGTAAGACTTTCATATGGCAGAAATCATTGCTCAACGTAGACTGTGGACAGACTGATCATTTTGGCAAAGAAGTTCTGATTCCAACAGATCCCCTCCAGATACTTTGCAAAAGAAGTTATAAGCTTTCCTCAGTAATGTAACCTATTTTTAAAATATTTATAACAGTCAACTTTGTCTTCTTATATTACCAAAAACATTATTGATTCTATCTGTCTCTCTGATCGTACTGACTAGAATTTTGTGATTCTGTCCATCTATCTATGATGATTTTACTCTATTAGATTTGTGTCTAGTGGACAGCTTTTTAACTGCTGTTTCAGAATGGTACATACAGTACTTAACTACTGACCAATGGAATTTAGTTTAGCAAGACATTCTTCTCTTTATTTTTGTAAACATTAAATACAAACTACAGCTCATAGCTCATAGAGTTGCCTTTTGGCATCCTTTTACAAATAGGGCACTACTGTTTCTTGCTGGATGGCCAGATCCCATCATATGCAAACTAGCCTTAGAAAAGTCACATTTGACATTTTAAAAATATATTTTCTTTATCGTAAATGCCAAAAGGGACTCTGCTCTGTTGGGTCCTTCAGCAAGGCCCTTAACCTGCAATTGCTGAGTGCTTTGAGTAGTGAGAAAAGCGCTATATAAATGCAAAGAATTATTATTATTATTATCGAAAATATTATCTGCAATTATAGAAATGTGATATTTTGGCCACATTTTTCAGTCTTGTCCCCTGGCCTGTAAGATATGTTTGAAGCATTCGTAAACATCTGGGGCCTCATGTAGAATTCCGTGCATAGAAGTCACACTAAAACATGGTGTACAGACAAAAACAGAAATGTGCGTATGAAAAAAAAAAAATCAAGATGCATAAATCTGTGCATACGCCAACTTCCACATTCTTCCTCAACATAAATCCCGGTCAGGGTGAAATGTAACGTATCTGCACGCGTCTGCCATCCCCCCATAACTCCTCCCAGAATTACGCAGCTTTGAATATGTAAATCAATACAAATAGCCCCTTAAGTTTAGCATTGTGTGAAAAGACAATGGCAAAAGCACAGGAAAAACAGAAGAATTTCAGCAAATAACAAGTGGATTCAAGGAAAAACGTACTATTTGTTGGTTTAAGCAGTGGTATAAACAACAAAAGGAAGTTGATCGAGTGACATAGAGTGGAAATGAAACTCGAAAGTTCAAGTTCAGAAAGTCGCACAGTGCCCAAAATAAATAAGAAGTGCTCAGATATCAAAGTCGCTGTGAAAAGGTGAGTCGTAGCCCACTCTCTGAGTGTCATATGGAAGCATATTAGGGTAAAAAGAAATGAAAAAAAATAGGGACACAGTGGAAAAAAGGTATAAATGTCAACTTAATTTACAAATTTCCACATTAATCATGTACTTTATTTTGTCATTGAAGTAGAACGTCATATACTTCATCTTGAAATTGTTTAATTTACTAGTTTCTCAAATTCCATCGTAACTAAAATAGCATGTTAAATGCTTTGAATTCTATCTGTTTTTCTATGTGAATCATAATGGGCTTTCTCTTATGCCGACAGGACACAAAATGCATAATTGACACCATTTTCATGATGATAGGAATTAAAGCATGTATTAACACTAGAATTACCAAAACCTACGAAAAAACTTGTAGCTCCATCCCACCTTAAATCCCTTCGCACCTCTCCGCTACTGCCATCGATAAGCAGCAGGCAGCAAGCAGCCTACTATCACATCCCCTCACCGCTGCACAGTTTTCTCAGCTCAAATCTGTTTACCTGCGTGTCAGTTGCTTAGAGTTATATAGAGTGAGAAGTCAAGCAAAATGACTCCGTTTATAAATACTATATCGTTATTTGGAACACATGCATTTCATGTGTGTTCCGTGACTACAACAATCTATGTAAACACATCGTTAAAACAGAAACGTTTTTTCATGTTTTAATAATAATTGACAAACTATAGACATGAAGTGTATAATAAGTGAAGCCTGAAGTCCAATTATCAAATAAACACTTTCACAAAAGGTACAAATATAACAGAACAAGTGCGCTTCTATTCAAGAATATAACTGCAGCAAAAGAACCCGCATTAGGGTGCAACATTCACACACCTTTGATACGACCGCTTCGGTGGCGCAACGGTATCAACTGTTGACTGGTAATCAAAACTTTACGAGTTTGACCCCAGACGAGTCCGTTTTCAGAATTGAGCTGCTCTTATTCTTATTTATTTTAGAATAAAAACATACATTTGATTTGAGTCTGTAACAGCCGGTGTAAATTTATGATACTTGTAAAGGTTAGCTTTGTTTTTTTTTATTCAGTTTTATTCTCTCAGTCTCATTCACGATACCAACCCCCCCAATTTGACACTGCTGTTTTCACATAAAGACGTACTATAACAGAGCTGAACTCAGATGATGACGATGGTACCACATTGGAGGAAGAATGCACATCACACTTTTGCCGTCACTGTACTTTGTATATGTACACGGGAAGCTCTGCAGTCTACTTGTGACTTTACGCTTTAGGAAAATAAGTAAATAAATCAAGGTAAAAACAAAGCTAACCTTTACAAGTATCATAAATTTACACTGGCCCGGGGTCAAACCCGTGAAGTTTTGATTACCAGTGTTAATTTGATATTTGGACTTCAGGTGTCACACATTATACACTTCATGAATACATTTTTTCAATTATTATTAAAACATGAAAAATGTTTCTGTTTTAACGATGTGTTTACATAGATTGTTGTAGACACGGAACACACATGAAATGTATGTGTTCCAAATAACAATATAGTATTTATAAAAGGTGTCATACATTTTGTCAATTATTATTAAAACATGAAAAATATTTCTGTTTTAATGATGTGTTTACATAGATTGTTGTAGACGCGGAACACACATGAAATGTATGTGTTCCAAATAACGATATAGTATTTATAATAGGTGTCATTTTGCTTGACTTCTCACTCTATACAACTCTAAGCAACTGACACGCAGATAAACACTTGAGCTGAGAAAACTGTGCGGCGGTGGGGGGATGTGATAGTAGGCTGCTTGCTGCCTGCTGCTTATCGACACATTTACAGGACAAAACATGTTGGCGGAGAGGTGCAAAGAGATTTAAGGTGGGATGGATCTATGAGTTTTTTCGTAGGCTTTGGTAATTCTAGTGTTAAACATGGTGGCGACAAGCTGGTGCCCCGTCCAGAGATTGTTCCTGCCTCCCGCAAGATACTTGCTGTGCCATGTGTAACCCGCAAAAAATAATTTATTGCAGCAGTACTTTCTCTTTCAAACGCACTAAGCCCCAATTCCTGTCCTTCCTTTTCTTCCTTCAAGTAACCAATCTCCACACAAGCTCTGTTATAAATGTGAAGCCATCTGTAAGCTTAGAATGCTGATTCTTCAAAACAATTAAGGAACATAGAAGTACATGTTTAAGTATTCCATCTATCTATCCAAACAGGGTCACGCCAGTCCCAGCAAGCATACAGAGCGAGGCAGGAACAATCCCTGAATGGAGCACCAGCTCATCGCTACCCCTGCACCACCACACCCTAACATGTGTAATTACAATATACATTACTTAAATGAAGTTAAATATTTATCTGTATAATATAATATACATACTTTACTGCATTTCATCTTAAAAATGAAATCAATAGCTCCAAGAAGATAGTGCTTGGAAATCAAAATTGACTTAGGAGCCAGTTGTCATCATCTGTAAATACACACTTTCTTCAATTAAATTGAATTAAATTCCTTTATTGTGATTGTATGGTACAGTGAGATTCAATATGCAAATCCTCCATAAACTTATTTTCCTATAAAATGATAAAATAACAGTAATAATAATAATAATAATTATGATAATAATAAAAAAACAATGAAAAATATACCATATAAAAGCATAAGTACAATATACATGTACATATAGTGCAGATAGTGAAATGGTTCAAAAAGTGGCTCAGGTTGTGCAATATTACAGCTGCAGTGCAAGTTTACAGTGAGGTAATTGTACTTATAAGTACAAGCAGTTCTACCAGGAGCACTTGATGGACTGATTGAGTGCGTTTAGAGCTCTTGGGATGAAACTGTTTCTGAACCCCAAGGTCCATACAGGAAAGGCTCTGTATGGGAGCAGTATAAATAGACTATGTGCATGGCTGAGGCAGCGTGTGCTATGCTGTATTACGATAATCCTCTTTCCAATCAGCTGCTGTAGAGCTGTGATTCCACACTCAGATACAGTGGGTTGAAATACTGTGAGCGGTGCACTGAGAGTAACAACGCTAAAGCAGCAATGGTATTTGGAATGGTTTGGTCATTCTATACCCTTAAACTAATAAACAATATGCGGTTAATTTCAGTGTATTTGATAAAGCCGCATCAGGGATGTGAATCTAAAAAAGAAAGGGAAGCCACACAGGAAGAGTAGCACTGCTTTGACGCTCAGTGATGCCAGGTTTACAAAACTGAGAGAAAAACTTACATACGCAATGGATTGAGTTGGTGTGAGAATGTGCATGGCTTTATGCCAAGTTTAGTTTTTATACATCGCGACATGAGCGTGAAAACGGGTGTGTGCAACATTTTTATGCATATGCACTGTTTATACATGAGGCCCCTGGTCCTTTAATGATACTTAGGCCTAAATGATGTAGTAGCTTGTGAGCAGTTTAGCCTGGATATCCAGTCTTCTTTGGTTCTAGAAGTGACTACATGGTTTTGCCAGAAAATGGTCTTTGGAGGTATTATAAAAGTGGCAAAAGGACCAACAGAATCTAGATTTGAGAGAAGACTTTGGACAAATTGGAAAAGGCCATTAAACAATGATTCCTAGGGCCAAGAGGTTTCTGGGGTTTTGTTTCTGAAATAGTATCTTAAATTGCTTTGAGTTTTCCCTTTCTTTATCCTCTCCTTAGGCATAATGTAAATTATTGTACTCCTGTATTTGAACATATGTTGAACTTACAATTGTACAGCGAATGGCCTGAGGGAACTTTCCTTCAACTATATACTCAAATTCTCTATTATTATATGTATGTTTATTGTATAAATTGTAGTTAAACTATTAAACTAAATCTTTTGTACTTAGATAAACAACAGCTTACATTTACTACTCACAATCTACCACTTTCTAATATTAATTAAAAATATAAATCCATGCATCCATGTGCAAAATTTGCACATCCAGATCAGGGTCACAGGGAAGGTGAAGCCTATCCCAGCGCATATCAGCCGCGAGACAATAATAATCCCTGGAAAGGGCTCAGTCCATCACAGGATGAACCCACCCACATGCACACACACTAGGGCCAATTTACCTAGCCTGTAATTCTTTGGATAGTGGAGGGAAACCAAAAGCACCAGGAGGAAACCTACTTGGACATGGGGAGAACACACATATTCGGTCTTATTATTTCAAGGAGCAGCACTACTAGCTACTGTGTCACTGTTCACCCTAAAACAATAAATAAGTTATATTACTTTTTTCTACATTTATGAATTCTGCTCTTGTACTCTGGTACAATTAACATAAGTAAAACCCTGTAAGTTTCTATATTTTTTCTGCAAAGTGGAGTTTTCACAGACTGAGATTTCCAACAACTGTCATAACTTAAGAAAGCAATTTGCTTTTGTTTTTCAAATAAAATAATGCATACAATTTTTTTTTAATTATCCTTTTTAAGAAAACGTGATATATTGTTTATATAATAAATGCTTAAGCATATATTTTAAACATTAATTTTACATATTTAAATGTCATAATTTGCATGTATTTTCCAATCAATATAGTATCAAAAAAAAAATTAAATTAGATTTTGGCACTGTAATTTTATCTAATGCTTTAGTAAGTGAATAAAGGCAAACCAATTGGGACCTAAATTTAATAAATAAACTCCAAAATGTCCTTTTATCTCCTCTTGTTAAACATGACTGTCTTTATTTACTTTATTTAAAGAAATGCTTGGCTTGGAGATTCATTTTCAAACAAAACAATGTGATTAAGGTGGTTTACGCATTGTGTAAAAATGAATGTAATTGGTCAAACAAGAAATATGCATTGTTTTTGTATTAAGACTCATTGACACTGCTTTATCCTATCGTTTTTTTGGGAAGATTTATTTTAACATAGATTTTTTGCATTTTACTTCTCAAAGGCACTATTGTCTGTCAGTAGCAGAAAGGATGAGCTATTGAGCCTTCTGTCTTCATGGCCCACTGAGCAAAGAAAAAAACCTACGCTCTTATTACCTGAGGACATTCAAGAAGGCAAGTGCAATTAGTCAGTAGATAATTAAGCTGTGCATAATTGGAATGCTACAGACAGATCACCTTCAGTCCAGAGCTGCACTGGAGCATGCAAAGAATTCTTTTTGAGAGACAGACAATCTGGGGGAATACATTGTTTGGCCAAGACTTCAATAGAGCTTTGACGCTAAGAGATAAATATAAAAGACTAGAAACACGTTACTTCAAGATTCAGAGGTCTGCCATAACAAAGTCAACACCCTCTGTACCTCATATCTGTCTGCAAGGGACATTTCTATTAGCTCTTTGAAATAACTATGTCAGTATCAGATTACAGCATAGTTCCTTAACATGACAAGTGAATTGATTCTCCTATGGATTATTTTAGTCTCCAGACACAAAATGACTTGCCTTCTCAAGAGTCTCCATTTAGTAATTCTCTTTTAAAATTTAACACAGTTACAATTCTTCTTATTTGTAATGCAAACTTTCTTAATTCTTTGAAGAACGGCAATGTGTTTTTATACTTTCATTGATTTTAATTTTCTTTGTTTTAACTTGGTTTGTTGAATTGGCAAATAGATGCACCCCATTACAAGAGGCTTCTGCTGTTGATGCTTTTCTTTACTTGGAGCCTGATCTAAAATCCTCATCAATTTGCTGGTTTTGTTATTCAGTAATATGTCCTGCAAACTTTTGTGCAATTAGATGGGATCACAAAACAACATATAGGAGGCTATTAGCTAACTAAATAAGATGGCTGATTTAAGCAGATTTTAAGATTCCTACTGTCTTAAATGGGCCCACGTGTGAGTCTTTTCATTCTTTCTGTTTGTACTCAATGTGCAGTGACCCATAGTATTCAGCATTTACACTTCACCAGTCATAGTAACCCTCTAGTCAGAGTTAATTTTCAAATACTGCTAAGTTATAACTATTGCTTGTTACAGTTAAAAATCTAAAATTAAGTTGCATTTAATGTTGTAGTGTGTTTTATGATAGTTTACAAGGTACTGCTAATGATCATTTCTTGAAGAGAGGTACAATATACAGGTATATGTGGTTTGTCAGTTTTGTTATTTTTGCAGTTTTGGTCTGCCAGCTGAATATTACAGATAACAGAATATTATTTTACGCCATGTTTTTATATAACTTCTTGAAGGGCATACAATTTTGGTAAAGTTATAAATCATGGTGTGTTCAAGAGGCCCCTGGAAGGAACTGGTAGCATAGAGATAACCCACACCGCCACATTCACATTTTCATTTCTTAACTGTTGTTAAGATGAAGAATGGGTCAAAATTAGGTTTAGTGTTAACCTCTATTCATGCACATTGACAACAAGCATACTATTACACAGTTACTTACTTTTATTTATTTGCATCAGTGATTGAGGTTACATGTTATATAATTAAAAATTAAAATGGATAATTAATAATTAGCAAAATTTCAAAATTCATTTTTTGTAAGTGCTGTCTAATACACATTAAAATATGCAAAGTCTACAGAGACAGTAATGAGATTAGGATTTGAACCCAGGATTCTGGATCTGTGCTGTGGCAGTTCTACCTAATGTACTTCCAGCATTTTTAGGGTAAATAATGCAGAAATCTTTTTATCTTTGAAGCAGTTTAAAAATGAATGATGTTGCAAAGGTGTAATGTATTTTCAAAGAGCACCATTTTCATAAAAGTAAATCTTCCATTATAAATGTTAATTGTGATGAATGATTTTGTTATTATCATTTTTTCGATGCAAGGCTGGACATTACACTTTTACTATTCATTTTTTTCACTTCTTTTGAAAAATGACAGCCTGTGTAAGCTTACTTGAAAGCAATTGAGTTGTCTTTTTTTTCAAAAGTGTTTATTATGAGAAAAAAAAATCAAACAAATGTGTTAAGCTGTAAATTGATAAAATGTTGTTATTCTGTAGAAATATACAGTACGAAGTAGCCTTAACTAGCATTAATCTTACCTTGATGCCTAGGTTTTATTTGCCTTTTATTCTCCTGTATTAAAAAGATGTTTCAAACTGTCATTATAATGTAATATAAAGTTTTGAGAATAATTGTTTTATGAAGAAAAAGTAAACTCTTGACAATTTAAAAAGCTGTTTCAGTACCACACTGCTCTCGTGTATATGTATATTGATATACTATTACTTTTATGTAACAACTAAAGAACATTTTCAGTTACATGTAAGTTTATTTAAAAACTAGGCTATTTAAAGAAAATCTTAAAAATTGGAATTGATGTTTCTAATAACATCAACCTTGTCAGGGCCACAGCCCTCAGTTTGAAAACCATTGGTTTAGATCACAAGGGGTGTGAGTAAGGTGATTAATGAAAAATAACATGTTATACCTTTCAAAATTGATCTCATGTGTTACCATGTTAACTTTGACACCACATAAAATACACATAAATATAGACCATTATGTACCACTAGATATTATGAGTTTACCTTCAATTAGCTATATAATGAGGGAAGTCAAGGCTGCTCAGAATAATTGTAGTCACACAGAAATAATTTTGCCCAGTTGCTAATATGTACATCCTGACATCTGCAAACATGGCCTGGATTAGTGTTATCAGAACCACATATTAGGGCATCCCAGGGTGACTCAAAGTTAAAAAATGTTTGAACCAGTTTTTTGGTGAAAAGGGATGTATAAAGATGTTGGTGGAAAACTAGGATAGAACTACCTTTTGGGTTACTCCAAACCCTTCATTTACCATTTCAATTAATTTCAGTAGAGATTTTCCCTTGCCCTTAACTACGAGATATACTAAAATCCTAATGGTTGTAAATCAATTCTCTTAAGTATGCACACTTCATTCCTATGAAAAGACTAACCTCTGCCAAACATAGTGGATGTCTTTTTAGAAAAAAATTGTCAATCTCCCTGGTTTTACATCTTTCAGGATATCTGATCATAATCCTCAATTTATCTCCTACTTTATAAATTAATTTGTCAGAGGTTTGTCTGTTCAATACCTTTTACTTTTGGCTACCACCCGGAGGCCAATGGTAAGACAAAAAGGATCAACCAAGGTTTGGAGAAATATTTAAGGTATATGAATAATCCAAATCAGGATAATTGCGTCGATTTTCTTCCAATTGTTTAGTTTGCTTTGATTGTCTTAGTTCATTCTTTCTTACAAATGTCCCATTTGAATGTTTAAATTTATTGTCTGAGATTCTTTCAACCACTTTCTTGTTCATCCTCCTCTCCATGTATTAATAGTCATGTTGACCGGTTTCTCAATAAGTGAAAGCTTACTTGAAAGGCTGGTATTTTGGCAAAACAATTCTTTGATCATAGGCACAACGTTACACTAGTTCTTTATGTGGGACAAAAGGTTTGGCTAGTCACCAGGGATATTCATCTGCAACTCTCCAACTCTAAATTAACCCCAAGATATAATAGTACTTATATTATTTGGTGTGAACTTGGCCTTGCTCCTTATAGTTACCATTTTGTTCACCTGTGGTTAGGGTAAATCCCACATTTCCAGGGGTGTGCTTTCAGAAGTCATGACTTTTGATAAATGACTCAATGGATTTAAAGGTCACTCAAAATGTTCATCCAGGTTGGCTGATTCCAAATTTTTTTTGTCAATCGTTCTTTTATTCAAAAAATGCTTCATTTCTAAATGCTTTCTTTGGACTCAATTCATGCTAGTATTTCTGACAATGATTTTTGTTTCATCTTTTGACTACGTCTTTTTGTTCCAAGTGCCATTTCAAATAGTTATTGTTAGTTTTAATAGCAAAATTAGGAGAAGGCATTTAATAGAAAGAACTGGAAAGTTCTCTAAGTATTTTAAGAAGTAATGGTGTTTAACCCTTGTTTAATAAATATGATTAAAACTTTGTAGTCTTTCATTTCTTCATTCATAATTACTGACTTGAATATTTCCACATCTTTTCATATTAGCAAAGGTGCCGGACAAGGCACTTATCTCCTCTTCAACCTCTCTGGAATCCCATCCAGCTGGTATCTGCTTCTTTAAAGTCATTTCCCTAAATTATATTAGTAACCCTCTCAAAGTCTCCTTGTATGCTGATGATATTATTTTTTGCTTTTGGTAATACCCCTTCTGACTTATTGTATGTCCCCAATATTTTTTAACAGTTCTGAAACTTTGTCTAGTTATAAAATTCATTAGAATAAGTCTTCTGTTCTCCCTCTTAATCTACTCAATTTTTCCTTTGTCTTTCCTGCCTTCATTACTAGAACAGTTATGTTTAGATACCAGGTTTATGCCTCTGTTCTGGACATAACAGCTCAAAACTTCTGTCATATCTTTAAGGATGTTAAAGGTTCTGTTACCTCCTTATTACGCCTACTTTTTTTTCAAACCAGGCTTTAAATTATAAAGACGAAAGTCCTTACTCCTTTAAATTCAATTAGTCCAATGATTCCCCTCCCATAACCAGAGTTGAAAACATTTTGGGCCTTTTTTAACAGTTTTTTTTTTTACAAAACTGCTTTTAATATTGGAGTCCTCCCCATCTATTTTCCTATTGGTCTACACAGCTTATTTACCCACTCTTTGATGTGTTTGGAAATGAAAAAAATCAAGACATTCCAATCCTTTAGATCCAGCTATGCAGTTTCTTCCCATTCCATCTTTTTTTATTTCAGGTAGTTGATTATTGGATATTTGCAGTCCCTGTTAACCTCCCTCCCATTCTCACTTATCCCCTTTTCCCCTTTACCTTGTTCCTCTAATCTAAATCCAACACTGGTATCCCTTCTATATGTGCTACTTGTTAAAGCTTCTCTCAATGCACCAACACTTACCCTAAGTTTGTTCTTGATTGGCTTCATCAACAACAACAAAAAAAAATGTTTTAGCTTAAGATGCTTGTAACTCAAAGTATTTTACAAGAGATTAAAGGTAAAAATGAAAGAAAATTAAATTAAACAAAGTGAGTATAACAATGAATAAACGAAATACCAAAAATATTAAACACAAATAAATCAATACAGTACAAAATATAAATTTACATGTAGTAGGTAAAGTAGTCTCCTTAGATATAGATATGTTCTTAAGTCACTTATGATTATAATGAGAAGTCTGATTGTATGGTCAGATTGCCAGAAAGGACAAAAAATAAAAATCTAACTGCGAAGATGCTGAAGGAAAAAAAATATACAGGGTTTACAATGCGAAAAGACCACCCAGCCCCACTGGGCATTCTACCTAACATAAATGTGCATATGTCATTCCTATTCTTTTACATTCACTACAACATCACAGGTGGTTGCACTGTACTTTCATCAGATGTTGGTGATGCAAAACACCACAACAGAAAATCAGAAAAGAAAACTGAGAAAAGTTGAGGTTAATTATTAAAATAACTATAAGTGGAAGAAAAATGCAGCTATATAAAAGCAAAATTAAAAAGGGCAGTTTTAGGAGTTTTTAAAAAATGTTCCAAAGTATTAGTCTGGTGCATCACTATTGGTATAGTATTCCAGATTTTTTGGTGCATAACAACAAAAAGCCACCTTCACTTCTTGTATGCTTAGCGATTGCAATAATAAGCATACTAGTGTTTGAGGATCCAAGATTATGACTGGGAATATAAGAGTATGTGCACTCAAAAATGTAAAATGGAAGAAAGTCATTCAGATCTTCAAATACTTGATAATAGTATTTTAAAATTGAGTCTAAAGGAAACAGGTGAAATATATTCAGATTTTCTTTTGATGGTTAAGATTCTTACTGGTGCATTCTGGATTGACTGCAACCAATTTATGTCTTTCTTAGGTAGTTAGGAGTGCATTACAGTAATTTTGTCAGTTAAAAACAAAAGAGTGAATTAATTTCTCAACATCTTACAGTGCTATACTGTAAGACGTGTAACTTTTGCAATGTTCCTTAAATGAAAAAAAGCAGTTCTGGTAACACAGTTAATGTGGGATTTACATTTAAGGTCAGAGTCCATAATTATACCTAAATTCTTTACTTTTGCCTTGACTTTCATTGCCAAATGATCAAGTTTATTTCTAAGATCCTCCCTTTTTCCATTTTTAAGGAAATTACTCCAAATTCATGATCTCTCCAATAGTCAAACCGTGTGCTGGAACTCCATTTTTAAAAAACATTAAAAAATCTTCAACAAAATACTTACCACCAGCAACATCCAATTATATCCTTCCTCTTGAAATTGTTGTCTAATTGGCCTAACCCCGATCCTATATGCCACCTCTGCTTCGTCAGCTGGTACTTAACTCTGCATGTTCTGGTACTGTCCATTTGTGGCTTCTCTTTGGTCCTATGTTTCTGACTTATCGTCTTCAATTTTTTCCTCCTATAGCCATCTATTTCCTGCAGTGTTGTTGCTACTACTGGATTTTTCCTCTTTATCTTTCAAGCAAAGGTTTATAATGTTTACTTCACTGGCAGCAAAGTTGCTGATAGACTCTGCTGAGACTATCCCTGGAAACATCCTGATCTCTCCTCACCCTTTACTTAGAATTCTTCTTCCTATAATCTTTTGAATTTAGACTTTTATCTGCCCAGATTGACCACCTGCCTGGCTTATCTGCTCAGATGTGGACTAATGCAAAAAGTTATTTAAGGGCTGGGAAATGGTTAATCTGTGAAACATGTTTCTTTTTCTTTCTTTTTCTTCTCATTTATGTCTATATGGTAGAGGCATCCATGGTGGCATAAGTTCCCAATTCCTGTGCATCCCTTGGATTGAGAAACAAGCTTTCTGTTTGTCACTTTTAAGTATAGATATGTATTGGGTGGTTAGGCTGTGGAGTGTTTTACATTCTTATCGTTTCTGCTCATTATATTGTATCAAGACTACATAGAATTAAAATATGGTTTGCTCTTTTCTGATGGCTGTCACTATATTACAGGGACTTTAGAATGCTGAAGGAAAATCCATTCAGGCACAGCAGTCGGCTAAGTTTCGGAGGAAGTAGCCTGGTAGGATTTCTAGCTGTCTAGGGCAGGTGTCATGTTACTATGACTACCAAGGAAGGAAATGGGCAGGAAACCTTTTTTTTTAAGGATGACTGCTGACCAAGTTGGGGGAGGAGAGAGAAAAGAAGCAGCAAAGCAAAGAGCTCACTCATCTAAGCCTAGGAAGACGGCGGACGGGAACATCACCTGGGGACGTCCGGTATTTGTGGGGTGGCCACCCAGAAGAAAAGGAATACCATGAATACCTGAGAAGATGTGTGGGTATCAGTATATGGCCCAATGGTTATCCGGGTAATCCTGTTGGGGAGTTGGACTCACTCTCTATTCCTCAGGATAGCAAGAAATCAGCTATATCTATCTGCTGACTGTTTCTTAACTGTGTTTAATCATTACCCTTCTTTTTTGTGTACAATTTGAAATATTTGCATCACTTGTTGTTTGTATTCATACGGGGATAAGGTGTTTGGTCAGTGAGGAGTTTCCATGGGAAATGGGATCACTAAATGAGCACCCTGTCATCATTTCATGTGAATGTGAAAATACTGTTTTTTTGATCAAAATACACTTAGATTTAATTAATTTCATGGTGGCGCAGTGGGTAGCTCTGCTGCCTCGCAGTTGGGAGATCTGGGGACCTGGGTTCGCTTCCCGAGTCCTCCCTGCGTGGAGTTTGCATGTTCTCCCCGTGTCTGCGTGGGTTTCCTCCGGGCGCTCCGGTTTCCTCCCACAGTCCAAAGACATGCAGGTTAGGTGGATTGGCGATTCTAAATTGGCCCTAGTGTGTGCTTGGTGTGTGGGTGTGTTTGTGTGTGTCCTGCGGTGGGTTGGCACCCTGCCCAGGATTGGTTCCTGCTTTGTGCCCTTTGTTGGCTGAGATTGGCTCCAGCAGACCCCCGTGACCCTGTGTTTGGATTCAGCGAGTTGGAAAATGGATGGATGGATGGATGGATAATTTCACCCATCATCTGTTTTTTTATGAGTTGGCAGAAGCAGAAAGGGGAAGAAGGGTCTAGGGCCGAATATTTTAATGGTACTATATCTTTTGAAAAACATCATCCACTTCCCTTATGAGTGATGAAGTGTAGCTATCCTACCTTTTATAAGACTATTGTTGCAATATTATAATATTATACTGTTTTCTTTCTTGAACACATGCTTTATGTATGAAACTCTCCCTGGTTTAATGAAAACACTTGAGCTCTTAAATCAGAGTGTCGAAAACTGGAGCGCAGATGGAGAACAACAAAGCTACATCCATCCATCCATTTTCGAAGCCGCTGAATCCGAACACAGGGTCACGGGGGTCTGCTGGAGCCAATCCCAGCCAACAAAGGGCACAAGGCAGGAACCAATCCTGGGCAGGGTACCAACCCACCGCAGGACACACACAAACACACCCACACACCAAGCACACACTAGGGCCAATTTAGAATCGCCAGTGCACCTAACCTGCATGTCTTTGGACTGTGGGAGGAAACCCACGCAGACAAGAGGAGAACATGCATACTCCTTGCAGGGAGGATCCGGGAAGCAAACCTGGGTCTCCTAACTGCGAGGCAGCAGCACTACCACTGCACCACCATGCCGCCCAACAAAGCTACATGTCTTTCAAATTGCATGGACATAAAGTGTTAATAAATATAAAAAAGCCCTCTTTAAAGCTAACTCAGAATACTATTCTACAATAATAGATAGCAATAATAAAAATCCTCGGGTACTGTTTAGAACAGTGGCTAAATTAACAAATGGAAATTAAGATCAACAGTGCAAAATACCAACAGATATTAGCAGTACAGACTTTATGAACTTCTTCAATGAGAAAATTAAAAATATAAGATCCCAGATCTCTGCATCACACTACAAACCAAATACTAGCTTAGCAGACCCTGTCTCACATTGCATTCAGCACTTTAATAATTTTAATCCTGTAACTGAGCAGGAAGTCTTAACTTTAATTTCTAAAATGAAGCCCAATACTTGTTCCCTAGATCCAGTGCCAACAAAACTAGTAAAAAGTGCAATGGATGTTCTTGCAGCGCCTATTCTAAACATTATCAATAGTTCATTATTGCCTGGCACAGTACCTGATGCACTAAAAGTGTCAATCATTAAACCATTACTTAAAAAGTCAGACCTAGAACCACACATACTAAATAATTATAGGCCTATTTCAAATTTACCGCTTCTCTCTAAAATACTAGAAAAAGTAGTCGCCAGTCAGATTCAGTCACACCTTACGCATTACACTTTATTTGAGAAATTCCAATCTGGTTTCCGCACTGGTCATAGTACAGAAACGACACTAACACAGGTTGTAAATGACATTCTGATATCCTCTGATGAAGGAAACTCCACTGTAATTATGTTGTTGGACTTAAGTGCAGCATTTGACAACATCGACCTTTCTATTTTACTGCACAGGCTAGAAAATGATGTTGGGCTCACAGGCACCGTGCGCGCTTGGTTTAGTTCTTATTTATCAAATCGATTCCAATACGTACAGAAATGTGCTGACAGCACTCCATCATTGAACACAGAAGTTCAATATGGTGTCCCGCAGGGCTCAGTACTGGGACCTTTATTGTTTTCAGTTTACATGCTTCCACTGGGATCTCTCATTAGGAAACATAATGTTCATTTTCACTCGTATGCAGATGATACCCAGTTATACCTTTCATTTAAATCAAATGAAGTTTCTCCAATGTTGCCTTTAATTAGTTGTGTTAGTGAATTAAAGGAGTGGATGAATGAGAACTACTTGTCTTCAAACACAGATAAAACAGAGATGTTAATTGTTGAAGGGAATGACGCTGATCATAACAATATTTTGTCATCATTTAACTCAATTGGAATCCCCATTAATTATACTGAATCAGCCCGCAATCTAGGAGTTATCTTTGACTCTAGCATGTCATTTAAAGCGCATATTACAAAGTTGTCCAAAACATGTTTCTTCCATCTTAAAAATGTTAGAAAATTAAGGCGCTTTCTAAATAAACAGGATTTCTGAGAAAATAATTAATGCATTTATCTCTAGTAGGATTGACTACTTCAATGCGGTGTTCACTGGATGTTCAAACTGTTCTCTATACAGCCTCCAGTTAATCCAAAATTCGTCTGCAAGAATTATTACAAGAACAAGTAAATACGAACACATAACTCCAGTTCTTAAATCCTTACACTGGCTCCCGGTTAAGTTTAGGGCAGATTTCAAAATCCTCCTTTTAACATATAAAGCATTAAATGGCCAAGGTCCGGCTTACTTGTCTGAACTTATCATGACTTACAAATCAGAGCGCACATTAAGATCTCAAGATGCCGGTCTGTTTATGATTCCAAGGATTAATAAAATAACAATGGGAGGTCGAGCTTTTAGTTACAGGGCCCCTAAACTGTGGAATGGTCTGCCTTCTACTATAAGAGATGCCCCTTCTGTCTCAGCTTTTAAATCCCAGCTGAAGACTCACTATTTCAGTTTAGCATATCCTGACTAGAGCTGCTGATTAACTGTACAGACTGCATCTCTGTTGTTAGTCATTAGCACTTAAACATAAGTAACATGATATTTATAATTGGATACTAACTCTCACCTATTCTGTTTCTCTTCTTGGTACTCAAATGTGGCACTTGGTGCCACGGCCCACCTGTCAAGTTGTTTTGCCTGCCTAAGGTAAAGTCATCCCTGATGGAGGATTGCAGGAATCATGGGAAGGAGGGGTCCTTTTATCGGATTGGCTGGCCCAGCGCTGTTTCAGCCATGGAATGGCCAAATGGGGGAGGCAGCTTGATGGATGAGGTCTCCAGGACTCTAAATATATCCAAATCTTGTTATGTGATATCATCTACTGTTAAATTCTGCTCTGTACTTCTAAAATTTTTATTTTTATACTGTATTGAGGATTTGTTCTGTTCTGTGTATTGTATTGTATTGTATTGTATTGACCCCCTACTTTTGACACCCACTGTACACCCAACCTACCTGGTAAGGGGTCTCTCTTTGAACTGCCTTTCCCAAGGTTTCTTCCATTTTTGCCTACAAGGTTTTATTTGGGGAATTTTTCCTTGTCTTCTTAGAGAATCAAGGCTGGGGATCTGTCAAGAGGAAGGGCCTGTTAAAGCCCATTGCGGCACTTCTTGTGTGATTTTGGGCTATACAAAAATAAATTGTATTGTAATGTATTGCATTAAATTTTTTTTGTATTTTCTTATCTTATTTTGGCCATTAAAAAATTGATAACAAAAAAAAAACAAACAAAAAAAAGAACTCAAAGCAAGAGGTCCTAACACTAGGTTCTTCTAAGAAATGCCTTTAATACCAATACTATAAGGATTAACAATAAGGGATTCTAACAAAAAGATCTAATACATGGATGCCAGATGTTGTGCACTACCATCTTATATTGAAGCAGGCAATGATAACACAAAACATCACATGACTTTCAACATTTGAACATGGCTATGCAAAAAGGCAGCAACTATCCAAAAAACAGAACACAAAATAGGGTCGTATGATTGAAGATAAAATAAGTCAAAAATTGTAAAAACACATTATATGTATGCAAAAGGTGTAAAAGTTAGTACAAGTGGTTCAAAATATCAGTAATTAATTTATCTTTAAAACTTTGAACAAAACTTAGAAAAGAAAACTGAACCCTATATTCCTATATTCATAAATCTCTAAACAAGTGACTTTGGTGAAGCCAGACACTATCAATCTGAAATGTTTTATATCTAAAACTTAAAGGATTGGGGATCCCCCAGGTGATCAACTGGTCAAAACCCCAAAACACCACCAATTTTCTTTTAAAAGCTAAGATAGCAAGAATAAAAAGTGTCAGTGTTTTAGTTGAGTCTGGAACAGTCAATATTTTTATTAGTTCAAGTCACATAAAAGAATATAATTTAGCCATAACTCATGCCAAGCATATTGATAGTGGAACTTTATAAATATTTGAATGGGAGAATTTTTGTTTTGTTAACTATTCTCCTATACTGATTAATACAGCTGTTTGCATTGTAAAGATTGTGTGAATTCTACATTCTGGCGTGCTTGCTATTCTAAAACCCCATTACACATCTTGTTAAACATCTACTTAGCTTTGTATGTCTCAATGTTAAAAGGCTTGTTGTATTCTCTTTGGCTTTGTGATTACTCTTTCTTCAAGTTTCAACAATCTCTGCAAAAAATGATGCTGTTACTATCTCACTATACTTAATGTTTGTTCTTCTAGCCTTAATAACACTACCAAAAATGTACTGTATGAAATCTATCGTGTTACTTTGTGCTTTGTAGTTGGTAACTGTGTAAATGAATTAGTAAATAAATGGATTGATGGATATTTGATATATAATACCATTTTTAAAAGAGACTGACCCAGCAGTTTTTTATGTGCCTTAATTTGATATTGCCTTCTTATTCCAATAATTATAAGAACCATTCAAACAAAGTTCATTTACTGAGGTAAAACTTTCATGCTGTTCTTAGTGTGTTTGTTAAAACAGAGCTCATATTATCAGTTATTTTCTATGATAATTCTTTTCAAAATATATTTTACTGAGATCTATAAAAACGTCTTTTAAGTAAAATACTTTGGCCTGACATATTAGAAAAATAATACAAATTAAAATATAAACCACAAAACAGTAGTGGAAATAAAGATATACAATACATGGGAGAAGAACTAAAACATAAAAGTATTTTTAGAGACTGTTTTTTTAAATATTTTATGTTATTGTGAATAATGATTCCACATTTTCCATAGACACTGAGTAAAATACAAAAGTTGAAATGAGAAGTAATAAAATGTGTCAACATTGGCACACTTAATACAGATGTTTTCTTTATCTGAAAAGGTTCTTGCTCATTTGACAAACCATCTTCATTCATGACAAATACAGATTTTAAAGGTTCCAAGAGAAAACAGACAGTCCAGTAATGCTTTCATGAATCACCATGGAGAAGATTCTCATTAGTTATTTTTCAAAGCTGAATGTCTGGCTGCAGAAACACAGAGCCATTGTATAAGACTCTTTAGAATGTCTGCCTTTTTCCAGCCAAGTTCTTTTCAAAAGTTTACAAACTGCCTGGCCTACAATTGGATCTGTTAAAATGCTATTTCTTTTTTTTTATTCTTCAGGGAATGGAGACATCTTTACTGTCTGCAAAGATGCAGTATTTTGCAAAAGGTATTTGGTTGTTTGCACAATTTACATTTAATGTTAATAACAGTTAAACATTCTTAAAAGTAAAAACTGTTGTGCTTTAAGGTATTTTATAATACTGTATATTTCTATATTGAATTTGAATCTTTCATGAAAGAAGTTGCATAAATTCCGGCTGACGTGCATTTGCTTTAAATGTTAATTTTTTATTGACTATACCTACTATCAGTTATGATGTATAGGCTCCAAAAAATGCTTATAAGTTTTATTCTTCAACAAAATTTCTAAATAAATGAAGGTAAGTAAGACATGAGATGTAATTACCTAGTGCAATGGCTGGAGGAAATGTTCATAGACAATGGCTCAGCATTTACACTATTGTGCCATCCACACCAATCACTAAAATTCTAGACTTTGAATTTATGTCACCCTCTGCAGATAGATTCCGGGCTTCCTAAATGGCAGCTTTCAACATGTGCAGATTGGCAGCATCACTTCCATATCATGGATCCTCAAATCAGTACCCAGTAGTGCTGTATTTTTTGCTTACCAAAGCCTGCTTGGCCAAGTCTAGCTCCAGCTACACCAGTAAATTTACAGACAACACCAACACTGTACGCATTGTCACCGACAATAATGAGATGGCATATAGAGAACAGGCTTGCCCTCTAACATAGTTGTTTCAGGGCAACAGTCATTCCTTTTTTTCAGCAAAACCCCAGTTGATATGCGTGTGATTTTTAGTCTCAAAACGATATGACGCACATAACACCACTATAACAAATACAGAAAAAAATAGAGATACTACACTTAAGCAGGTTTTGAGACATAAGACTGAAGGAGTTTAAAGGAAACCCAAAAACAATCATTTTTGCATCTGTTACTTAGCCCAGGTTGTTTGTTAGTGATGTGCGATTCACAATTTTTTTTTTTTTAAACAAACCTTATTAGCTTGGGGTAATTACAATCAGAAGGGACATCAGCATGGTAAAGAAAGCACTGATGTAATGCAAACATGACAGTGGTTTTAAGATTATTAATTATTATCATTGTAACATCTCTGTGAAGAAAGTTCTTTAAGTGGGATGCTTGCTCTGCATAGACAGGGAATTGAAGAAGAGAAATAACAAGATGGCGCTCATCCGCAACATAATTTCTATCCTTGTGTCTTTCAATAAGGCTCTTTTCAAATACATTTCCTGCTTTTGCTGCTATTGGTTTTACAGTTTTATTAATTTTGCTTTGCTGCAGTAGCAAATATTTGGATTGAGACAAGGTATATTGTTAATGACAACCTAGTGTGGGTGATTGCCATATTTTCATAGGGGTTAGTGGCTAAGAAGCCTTCAAGAGTAGCAGTTTGGTGATCAGGTACCTGCTTTGGTGAGTGACACAGGTGTAGCTAAGGTCTAAAAACAATCGCCTGCTCTTCTTATGCCAACTTATAAGTCTATTTGCTTGAGCCTGTAGTCCATGAGCAGATAAAGCCATAGACATGGGATGCCATAAAACAGCTTATGACAATTCATGTCAAAAGTTTTATTTTGGTTTGCATATAAAACTATTTATACATTTATTCCTCCGTTTTGCTTAAATAGTTGTTTGTACCATGTTTGTACCTGTGTTTTGCGTTGTCACAGTGCAAGGTGATAATTATTGGAAGCTGGTGCCTATCCCGGCAGCATTAGGGCAACGCAGGCACTATTGAGAGGAACACCCCTATCATGCATAGTGATGAAATGAGCTGCATCATAAATGTATTTGAAAATAAAATTATTTATTTAGCAAAAAATGAACAATTAAAATCTCTAACAATATGTCATGTTGTGCATTAACACTAGAATCCCTGAACCCTACTAAAAAAATTCCAAGAACACATATTAGCCCTTCTGTCGATTGACATTTGAGCTTCGGTCTGTAACTCATTGACAGCAACATGTAAATTGAATGATTTTTTTTTTTTACTTTGGTTATTTTCTTGAATAAAAGTGCAAATGTTTATTTGATATTTGGACTAAAGTCTTCACACATTATACACTTCACATCATTATTAGTATAAAAGTTTCTGTTTTAGGTATGTGTTCAGCATTTCTTGCCTTGCATTTCCTTTTATCTTAGACTTACCCAGATCTTTGTAGACACGAAACACGCATGAAATGCATGTATTCCAAATAACGATAGGTTGAGCTGGGAGAACGTTTTGTCCAAGTCGAGCTCCGTCAAGGTGGGGGATGGGACAGCAGGCTGCTTGCTGCTTGTGCTGATTGGAATATTTACAAAACAAAAGACGCTGATGGAGAGGTGTGAAGGAATTTAAGGTGGGCTGGGATTACGAGTTTTTTTGTAAGCTTCAGGGATTCTAGTGTTAATGGAAAAGCATAATGGTGGAGACACAGTTAACAGAGCTGCTAAAACAGAACATTCGAGTGCTGAAAATTAACCATTAAAATGCTACACTTTTGTCTTTTGTGTTTTGAAGTCAAAGTATCATTTATTACAATTAACATGTGACAAACATGTGTAAGGATGAAGAACAAGATCTAAAGAGAAGATTCTTGAGAACTGAATGATGGAGAGAAGCAGATCTTCAATTCAAATGCATTATAATACTATAAAAGTATTATAGGAATGTGTACTGTTTATCTTTTATGCTGAGTTTTCCAGAATTAAATATTAACCCTTAAACTGCCACACACTCTTTAAGTAAACGTCACAATTCACAAAGAAAATGTGAAACTTTAATGGAACATATTTTTTTTCATGCAAAGAGCATCACAGTTACTGCAACACTGATCATATTACACACTGCCAATGAACTGTAAAAACAATTAAAAAAAACTACTGCAACAATCAATTATTATATGTACAAGGTCCAACTGATGCCATTGATGAAATTCAGTAAAGCACCGAGCCAACTGCGCTTGAACTGCCTGCATGCAAGCACACAGAGGCCAACGCTGATGCTGGCAGGCTAGTATAGTGCAGCGGCTGAATCCCAGGGACAGAGATGGTGCAGTTCTGCCGGCAGCAGCTATGGACATGAACTGACTGCTCAACGAATATACGGCGCTAACTGATCAGCTCCGGTGTGCTGGCAACTTGCACTGGGAAGCAACTACAGCCGGTTGCAGCATTCAATGAAAATACGTTGCTGAATATACTCGGTTCTGGCGTGCTGGCAAATTGCACTGGGAAACAACTTTAGCCATTTGTGGAGTTCAGTGAATGTATGTTGCCGAATGTATGTCGCCAAATATACTCGGCTCTGGTGTGCTTCCAAATTGCACTGAAAACCAACTTTAGCCAGTTGCAGCGTTCAAGGAATGTACTTTGCCGAATATACCCGGCTCTGGCGTGCTGGCAAATTGCATTGGGAACCAACTATAGCCAATTCCGGCAGTTTAGGGGTTAATGATATTCTAGCAAAAAAATAATAAAAAATAATTCTCACCCACCATTATAAACTAGGTAAGTAATTATACAAAAAATTTGGGTGAAGTATTCCTTTAAATTGGCAAGTTTGACTAAATAATAGGAATGATAAATTAAATTCACAAAGGTATAGTCAATGTTGGGAAAAATATAAATAAGAAGGGAAAGGTTTGAAAAATGAAAACAATAGAATTTTGTGACGTTTGTACATTTAGTTTTACGTAATAATAGTTCAGTATTTCAGAACAAAATGTTGAGAAAAGTAGCACTGGGGCTGGTATGCCATAAAAAAGGTTGAGAGCCCTGATCCAGAGATCTCATATTTGATACATCGACTTCCAGTTAAAATCTAGGTACCTCAAAATGGGAGCAGTAATAACTAATTCCTCTAACTGCTGAAATGCACCCTGTGCCTTGGACATATATCTTTGAAAAGTCTTTTAATTTAGATATGTATTACGAAGTTCTGATGGAACTAAAATTCTTTATAAACATGCGTCACAGGTGGCTGGGGGGGGGCAACCTGGCCGGGACGCCCCAGAGGATCGGAAGAGGGCTTACGCCTCCCCCTTTGAAGCTCAACCCTGTAGGAGCCCGTGGTCACTTCCAGGGGGTGCCCCAATGCCTTGGGAGCCCTGGACCTCAGCACTTCCACTGGGGGAAAGAGGATCGGTGACACCCGGAGTGTTTCCGGGTGCGCAGCTGGCACTTCCGCCACACTGGGGAGTGCCGACGGAAGATTGTTGGGAGGCACCTGAAGCACATCAGGTCAACTATAAAAGGGGCCGCCTCCCTCCATTCAGGGGCTGGAGTCAGGAGTGAAGGAAGGACAAGGTCTGGGAGGAGAGACAATGAGGCGGCCTGAAGAAAGGCAGGAGGCAGACTTTGGGGAGTTTAGGGGTTGTTGTGCACAATCGCCTCCACCATCTACTCAAAGCACCATGATGTTCCAACAGTGAAGAATTTAAAGCCATAAATCTGCATGTCCATCATCATCAAGTCCTTCCGTGAGAACCCTAGACACAAGAGGACTGTTTCATTTATGTTAGGTAGAATGCCCAGAGGGGACTGGGTGGTCTCGTGGCCTGGAACCCCTGCAGATTTTATTTTTTTCTTCAGCCGTCTGGAGTTTTTTTTTTTTTTTTCTGTCCACCCTGGCCATCGGACCTTACTCTTTTTTTTATGTTAACTAATATTGTCTTATTTTAATTTCTTATGTTGTTAGATATATTTTTTTATTTACTGTTCTTCATTATGTAAAGCACTTTCAGCTACTTTTTTGTATGAAAATGTGCTATACAAATAAATGTTGTTATTATTATTATTATTAAATGTAAATATCCATCCATCCATTATCCAACCCGCTATATCCTAACTACAGGGTCACGGGGGTCTGCTGGAGCCAATCCCAGCCAACACAGGGCACAAGGCAGGAAACAAACCCTGGGCAGGGTGCCAGCCCACCGCAGGGCACACACAGACACACACCCACACACACCCACACCCCCACACACTAGGGACAATTTAGAATCGCCAATCCACCTAACCTGCATATCTTTGGAGTGTGGGAGGAAACTGGAGTACCCGGAGGAAACCCACGCAGACACAGGGAGAGCATGCAAACTCCACGCAGCTTGGACCCGGGAAGTGAACCCGGGTCTCCTAACTGCAAGGCAGCAGCGCTACCCATTGTGCCACCGTGCCGCCCCAATTGTAAATATGAGTAGTGTAAATAAACTTGTGTTGGGTGACTTTAACGTTTCTGCCAGTCTGTGTCTGGGTCATCTTCCACACATGGTATAACACAAAATAGAACAAAGCACTGGACTTATTTAACTGCAGATATGATCTTCTGTTCTTGGATGGTTCTCATTTAAGTATTGTTCATTTGTAACCAGAGAGTGACATTTTATAGCCCAAAACTATGGCTTATGATTTATGAAATTTAGATTTTGCTGACTGTGTGAACAGATTTTTTTGCCATAAACAGGACAGACATTATTAATTTGAATTTTAATATTCAGAGAAAGAAATCAGTATATCATCGATATAAATCAATATATAAACACTCAAAATATCTCTAAAATTAATATTTTAAAATGGACTGAAATACTGTAGCTACAGTATAATAGCCAATCCATAGGGCATAGCTAAATTTGTGTAATACTCAGTACAGGTGTTAAATGCAGTCATTTGTCACCCTCCCATATCTACATTAAGTTGTATGTGCCACATAAATCATTTTTTAATACAATTGTTCTTCCAAATTATGTTTAACATTACATTTTAGGAATACTACATGGCATATAACAGAGACATACACATTGCATTTGTAATTCAATAGATTGCATTTGTAATACAATAGATTGTATTACTACAAATATTTGTGATATGCCATCTGTTGGAATAACTAGTGCAATGTACTTTATAACTACATCCTTTATAGAATACATTTCAGTAGATGGTGCACTGCAAACCTTAACATTGAGGTCTATGTTGATTACTCAGATTTCAGCCCATCTTAGATGGGTAGCACAGGTAGTTTATATCAGTAAAACTAAGATCAACTGGAGTGGGTTATTGTTTTTTTACTGTTCCTGTAATCAATACATGGACAGAGACAGAGGCCCTTTTTTTTACAACAAACCAAAACTTAACTCTGATCAGTGTGCTGAATGATTTAAGAAAAATGTTTGCCAGGTTTTCTTTGATGTAATTTGCTGTTACTTTGGACTCAAAAGATAAAGCCTATGTCTTCCCTTCTGATAACAAATCAATAGCAAGGTAATACTGGTGGTGTGTCGGTAACTCTAAAGACTTCTGTTTAATGAAAACATGTACATAAAGTTAGTATTCCTCATGCAGTTCTTCTACTGAGATACACAACAAAGAAGTTAGACATATCTTAGATATGCAAGAACTAAAACAATCCAATTCACAAATGATCCATTGTTTGGTCCTCAAGAAAATGTAATGTGAGTAAGACTGCCCCCCAAGGAAACCCTAAAATTAATTTTGATTCGGATGTCTTTATTATATATAAGAAAGACTCCTCTGAATGATGGTACTCTGTCTGGCATTGAAGGGGTGAAGTGATAAATTTCACTAAACCTCATACTACACATGTATCACCTAATTTAACTTAAAAACCTACAGATGTTGCACTTGAACTAATAAAAATCAAAACTCCCCTGAATCTGTACAGTAGAACTGTTTGTACAGTATATTACATTTTTTTTATTAGTTCCTGTGTTTCCAAAATATAAATAGGGTGACGGCTTTTGGTTATCCTTGTTTTTATGCAGCTGGCAATTACATGCTCTTTGAATCCGCAATAGAAGCACAGCCCTTTGTCTTTCCATCTCTTCCATTCAGCAGCTTGGATAAGACATAAAACCGAGGTCCTGACTCTGTATGGTCATATAAGAGTCAGATGTTCAGGCTAAATTGCCCTCCTCTGCCTAGTCATTCTCTCACCACCTCACCAGCTAATAGCTAATGTGTGGTGAGCTTATTGGTTCAAAAATGGCAGCCGTCACATCACCAAGGTGGATACTACACATTAGTTGTGATTGAAGTGGCTCCCCATTCTCTATGAAAAGAGCTTTGATTTCTGGGAAAAGTGTTGTATACATTGTGAAAAGAGCCCAGATCACAAACAGACACCAAGGACACACAATGTCCAAAAGCACACAACACAATGCATAAATCGCCACAATAAACTCAGTCCTTACTTTCTGTGTCTTTTCTTCTGCCGCCTCTACTCCTCTCCTCGCAAGCTTCGTCCTCTGCCTCCCGACTCCAGCTCCCTAAATGGAGTGAGGCAATCTCTTTTATACTGCACCCGGAAGTGCTCCAGGTGCTCTCCAATCACCTTCTGGCAGCACTTCCGGGTGTGGTGGAAGTGCTGCATGCAAATCCAGCTCCTCTTCTGGCAGCACTTCTGGGTGTGGTGGAAGTGTCGCAGACCATGATTCCGTAGCTGTCCAGGTACTCCCTGGCGGTGGCCACAGACCCATCAGGGTTGAGCTTCTATGCCCCAAGCCCATGGCCCCGATGCAACCCAGGGGGGCTTCCCTCTCATGTCCCAGGGTATGAATTGCCCTTCTCCCGATCCCCTGCTTATCCAGGCTTCCCGGTAGGGCACAATCCCCAGCCATCCATCACAATATGTAAAGAATTATTATTATTAAACTAATTCAGGAGAAGTCCAAAACACACAAAATGTAATCTTAAATACAAAATCAGAGAAAAAAGTGCAGCAACAGGAGTAAACAATTAGAAAACGTAAATTCTAAAAAGGGTGAATCCAAAAAAACAGGAGTCATGGCATCTACCCAAGAAAACATTTACTTTCACTATCAGTCCCATTAAAGATTGCAGTAACATCAAATACTATGTATTAAAATTTGGTAGTATAGTCTTTGACTTCATTCAACATACAAGGGGGGACACGAAAATAATGAGATTTTTTCTCTGGAGGTTAGAGGGCATTAGTTCTGACATTTTCCGCTAGGTGTGTGTACTAGACTGCCCTCTGCATCATTTGGCCAAGCGGCGTTCTCAAAGTGCTCAAGCAATTGTGTGATCCAGTGCAGAGAAAACAGCCCGAATTGCAGCGATCAGGCAAGTGGCTTCTGCATCACGACAATGTTCCCGCCCACACATCATTGAGTATGTGGCAGTTTCTCACAAAAAATGGGATGACAATGTAACGGCCGCTCCAATTGTCCGGACCAGCAACTACACCGCCAAGACCCATGGCCTGGCAACCTGAGGAATCATTAGACTAGACAAGCCATTCTTCTTCTAAACACTTCCCCAATTGACAATCAAAAATAAGCAAAAGACAAACAGTATGCAAAATAATAGAGTGAATATATATTGGGAAAAAAAAATGAAGCAAACTCCAAACAATGTATGTATATCACACCCCACCAGCACCAACAAAACATACAACCCCAAAAGTGACCAGCAGAATATAAGAAGAAAAGGTGCTGCAATAAATATATAATATAAATCCTCCCTTGTCCCTATACTGATCACGAAACAAACGTGACACACAGAGAACACGAAACACACATAAAAGTCCAAAAGAGTAAACGGAAGATGAGTAATGAAAGTGAACCTTGTCCGGTTGGAATTGTCCTACGGTAAGATGTAATGATGGTTTGCTCCTTCCCCAAACGACAAAAGCAGTCTCACTGTGCTCTCCTCAGCATGTCAGGATGATCCTGAACCCCGGGGTTTGCGTAGTGATGGTGAAGCAGATGAATGTCTGCCGTCGGCAAGCAGCAAATGAGAAAAAGGTGTAAATTCTGCATCGGCATCTTTCTTCGGTTTGCAGTGAAGTGTCTGGGTTGTAACTGATCCTCCTGTTTTCTGTAGTCCTCTTGATTATATGGGAATAACCCAGATGGAATTGATGGGTGGACAGAAAAATTACCTTGAGGACTCATGGCTTTACAGTGTTTCTCCTTTCCCCTTTGTTTCCAGGAGGCAAACATTTAAACAGATACAACAGACTATATAAACGGGACAACACTACAAAAGACGCAACTCGGCACAAAACACATCAAGACGTCCCCATTCATGTAGAACTGCTACAACAATGGTTTATTACAGACAATAACTGTGAATAATGTTAACGTTTACCCCCCCGGGTGGAATTGAAGAGTCGCATAGTGTGGGGAAGGAATGATCTCCTCAGTCTGTCAGTGGAGCAGGAAAGTGACAGCAGTCTGTCGCTGAAGCTGCTCCTCTGTCTGGAGATGATACTGCTCAGTGGATGGATGGATGGATGGATGGATGGATGGATGGATGGATGGATAGATAGATAGATAGATAGATAGATAGATAGATAGATAGATAGATAGATAGATAGATAGATAGATAGAAAAAATGTGTTTGTCTTTAGGAGAAATCCAGCTTTTTACAGAAGGTCAAGAAATATTGTAGCAAACATCAACCCCATTTAAAGGTACACAAGAATTATAAAAAAAGTAAAGAAAACTTCTGACAAGAGCAGTCAAAGCATTAAAAAGTCACATTGCTGTAGGTATAAAGGAACTACAGCAGCATTTCTTGGCAAACCTCTGCTGAATAATTAATTGGCTAAAAGTACTTAATGATTGCATGTTTTAGAGAGGATGTGCAACATTATTCATAATGGTTCATTCTTTCCTCAGCTCGTATCCCCTGCTTTATTAATTAGCTTGTTGATTCAGTTGGCCTCTGTTGAAGTAATGCTGTCGGCCCAGCACACTACTGCACAGAAAATTTCATTAGTCATCACAGAGTGGTATAATACTGTATGTAAAGGATGTAACTATTCACATGAAATGAACAAATTCTCCTAAGAAAAAAAGTCCACTTTGCCCTTTCCTATATAGTTTACAAAAGTTCAGTGCTATATAGATAAGGAAGCATTACAATGATTAATTAATTAATTAATTAATCGATTAATCTAGTAAAATTCCCTGGATGAATCTTTTTAATATTATGAAATGACATGACAGGCTAACATTTTGATTTCTTTAGTGGCAGGTAGATGGCAAATAGCAACATTTGATCATCTGAAATGGGAAGCTCAGATAGAGTAAGATCACATGGCCCTTTGGAAAATTCACATATTTAATCCAAAACAATCAAAAAGTTATTATGATTCTGCCAAGTCTTTGTGAGACATAAAAAGGTGTACCTTATAGTATAATTTAATACAAAAAGGACATAAAACTAAGATAAAACATTTTTCAGCTGGTCAGGACTTTATGTTCCACTTTAGTTAATGCAACATTTTTATAGTTCAAATGTTTCATCTTGTTATATGGTACTTAAAGAGCATAGCTGTATGTTTGAAATAAATAACATTTTATTTTGATATTTTTCAACTATTTTGGCAATGCATGATCTTTTAAAAATGTTTAAATAAAGTGTAGTGCTGTAGTAACAGTGAATTTAGTAAAAACCAAATAACAAGAATATCAATCAACAATATGAAAGAAGTACATGTAATAAAGAATTGTTTTCTCAGTTTTGAGCAAAAATATGAAGTAATATGTAGGTGAAGGTTTACTTTCGTTTAACAACCCTTTTTAAGAAATGGTATGGTGATATAAACAAATTAAATTAACACAAGTACAAAATAAAGTGTTGTGTGTGTATTTTTTGTGTTGGGCCAGATTCCAAATGTCCAAAGTCAGATGATTTCTGAAATGTATCACACCACATGAAAATATTATTTCATCTGAAAACAATATGTCTGAAGATATGTCCATCATTTGTGGTGACACAACAAAATCCTGAGTGTCACCACAGATGCTGGGAAGAAAAAAAAATGTTAATACAAAAAATCAAAACAATTACAGTATTACTTTGTCATATGAATTGTTAATTAATTGTGGTATGTACTTTGTGAATTAAACATTTCCGAAAAGATTATGCTATTTTAAATATTGATTTTTAACCTTGATTTCAAAATTGAGACCTATGGGACTTCTGAAATATTGCTGGGTGGGTCATAGTGGAATTTTAGTACCTTATAGTTAAAGGCTCTGCCTCCTACACTGGTTTTATTTTTATTGGAATTTTCAGCAAGCCTGCATTTTGAGATCATAATGTATCCACCTGAGTTTAGTAGTTGATTAGATTTGTTATGGTAAGGGGGAGCTCAAACTTTTACAATTTTATATATAAGTCTGAACCCTCTTTAATACCGCTAATGCCACAAAGATTCCTGAAGTGTATCTTTTGAGTTAGACAACTAAATTTCTATGGAACTTTACATGATTCAAAATTGGTTGGATTAGCAGATACGGTGTGGTATGCAAAACTGCAACAGATAAGCCAAAATACAATTTATAATCGGGGATATACAGTACATGGCAAATACATTAAACTGTAAAAAAATATTATGTTTTATCAATCTGACCTCACGTGGCAAACAACACATAATAGATTTTACTTGGTTATTATTCAGTTAACAAATTTTTAAGCCAACATGCTGAATTCATTTGTGTTTAAGTACAGTAAGTATGCCATTACAGCTTCGATATCTGAAGATTAGAGCCAGCGGCTACTAACCAAGTGCACTTGATTATCAGATAATTAGGAACTGCTACCATCATATAATTCATCATACCATAAAAAACAAAAACATTTTGCAGTAAAGTCAGGAGCATTTTTAGGTTTGATGTAACATCCAGCCAGGAACAAAAAACATTTGTAACGATCTAGAGAAGTAATTGTTTTCACACATCAGGAAGGTTCATAAGACCATCTCCAAATGATTTTAATTATGTTATTTCACAATTTAAATGCATTTTAACAAAAGAAGAACATTCAAGATTATTCCTATTATTCCCAGGATTGGATATCCCAAGAAATTAATTCCAAGATCCGAACACATTATACTACAAGAAACCGCAAAGATCTTTAAAGCTACATCCATGCCTCTGCCACCAGGATAAATATTATAGGTCACAATTATAGAAACTGAAAAACACATACATTGGCCTTATGAAAAGATAGCCAGGTAAAATCTTGTTGTCCACACTCAAAATATGGAAACATGGGTTAGATTTGCAAAGTTGCACCTGAATGAAGAAGAAGACTTATGAAAAAATGTCTTATGGATAGAAGATATCAAAGTGGAGTTGTTTAGTTAAAGAACAATGTCTCAGGTCAGCCAAAAAGAACTGTGGTGGAGGGGTGATAATATGAGGTTGTTTTGCAGCTGTAGAACTTTGACAAAATCAGATTATAAAGACTGTGCTGATCTCCTTATTTAATGTGTACTATAGCCATCTAAAGCTTGGCTAAACATTGTTCATGTAACAAGGCAATAATGCTAAGCACACCAGTAAATGTGTATGTTTTTTGAATGACCAAACCAAAGTCCATACATAAACTCCATTGAAATGCTCAAGTAGCACCCTAAGAGAACTGTATATATATTCTCAAATATCAATAGATAATTTTCTTGTAAGGGAGAGTGTTTCAAAATTCCTCTTATGCAATATTAGGGGCTAATACAATCAAACGTGAAATTATTAGTTCAGGTTGCTGCTGCAAAAGAGGCTTTATGCATGATGGTTTAATATTTATTGAAATTAAAAAAGTAAAATTTGTTATGCATCATGTTTAGTCTGTGGCTACATTTATCTCATTTAGTGACTTGGTAAGAATGAGATGATTCCTAGTTGTGTGCTGATATGTATAACTATGGAACTGAAAGAGTATATTCCTTTTTCGTATGATTGCATGTTGTGGTAGGATGGAACATTTATTATTCAGAAGTAGAAAGGAATGTAAATACACAAAATGTAGAACATAATGCTCAAATGAACCAGAGTAAAACAACTAATATGTTGTTTATTTGAGTGTAAGTATAAAAGTCTTGTACCCCTCTACATGGTGGGGAAGGTAACCTGCTAAAACACTTTCCCTTCTCTTGTCCTCCTTTCTCTTGGTCATTCTAGCATCTCTTTGTCTTAACCTTTCATTCATTGAGCTTCTGGCTGTAAGGTGCTATTTAACTGAATCCCGATAGAACTTCAAACCAAGCTGGAAAATAACTTCAAGACAGTTAAGTGTCCTTTATTCAATTGCCTTAAAATTGTCAAGCTTTCAAAGCAGCTCCCCCTGCCTCCTTCATTAAAGTTGCCACTTTTGCCATTTCCAACATAGCCTCCTTGTCTTTGAAGGTTAAGTAGCTTGTGTCAGGAAATTTTCTGTTATTGTCAGTGTGCCAACCTTGGTAGGTGTACTTGCAACACAAGTTTCTGATAACTGTCTCCTACATATCATAAAAGCAATAAAAATGCAAATAAGGTGCTGATGTATACAAGTAAATATTACTGTTTAGAATGTGTAAGAAAAGTTCTATAATGCACTTATGAGGCCATGTCTTGAGTAATGTGTGCAACTTTCATGTGTTTAATTTAAGGAGATCATTTTAAAGTCTAGAAAAGAGTTACTGAACTTGCTGTAGTGCTACTGTATATGTTGCATTTCTAAGTTAGAGTTATTTTTAGTTCAAAGTGACTATGTCATAATGCATAGTAATTAGTAATTTAAACTATTTAAATTTACAAAGGATGTCAAACCCAGATTTTACTTTAAAATAAGTTAATCTTCAAGAGAGTGAAGACAGTATTGGAAATTTGAAGGATAACTGTAGATGGTTAAAATAGATTAATTCTCCACAAATTTTACAAAGCTATTTCTGAATTAGAAGTATAAATTAAAGGAAGCATTTGCCTAAGAATGTGATCCAAATTAGTATTTTGTAGCACTTTAACATTTACAAATTACAATTAGCTGTGTTACAATAAACCTTCTGATATGTAATTTATGAATAAAAAGCTATTTTTTGCTATATATTGAACATGCAATGTTATAAGCACAATTGTTTTGTTTTTAACAGTGATTTGGTATCATTGGTATCATGACATGCAGTCTGTTTAAAATCTTTTATATGTGTTTTCACATTTCAAGTTAATACAGCGCATGCTATATTGGCCTCAAAGTGTAGATCATAAGATATATTTTGTTGCTGTATTATCTTTCAGTAATATGTTATATAGAACATGTAACAACTATTCATTTAAGCAATTAGAGAACATCTCAGGACTTCAAAATAGATTAGATCTTTTTCATCAGTCTAACAACAATAATAATGCTCTTGTTAAAAAAGAGTTCTGCATAATTTCCCTAAGGCAAATAAGACCATGCTGTAGCTTTGTGACATGTCTAGACAAAAGCATAGAACTATTTAATACTCTATTAAGCTGCCATGGGTTTATCAGATTACAGATGAAAAAACTTTAAAGCCAGGTATTGTGGTTGTAAACGTGGAGTTCTTCGGGTAAATAATAATAATAATAATTTACAAGACTGTTAAATAAAATATATGAAGTTAAAAAATATATTATTTCCGGTTATCTCCTTTTAGTTACTTAATGTGATCAAACCTGATTGACCTGCAGTATTTGACATTTTGCTGATTACACATTTACGAGTGAGACATTTCAGCATAATAAAAGAGTCCATAAAAATTCAAATCAGGCAAATTACCTGCATCTTAAATCTTTAAAAATAAGCGATTTAATCTAGTTTATTGTATTCCAAATACAAGGGTTACATATTACATAAAAACAGAAAAGCATAATGATTTCAATAATGCTACTGAAAACCAATCCGACACAAAAATAATTTTTTTCCTTCACAATTCTTCAGGAGGTGATCCTTTCCAAGTACAGATTCATTCATTACCTGGTCATCATTTCACACTTTCAATGAACTGTTCTTCTATGTCCAGTTTTAATGATCCTTTACAGTTTCTTATTCAAGGCCTGTTCTGTTTATTACAGAAGGTGCTTGTCAGAGGTTATATAAAAAGCTAGGTGATCTCATTTTGTTGAATAAAGTATATAATCCTGATCATACCAAAATAATTTGAAAAAAAGAAAAATGTATCATAAAACAAAGCATAGTTCTGCCTCAGTACATCACCCGAATATTTCACCTCTGCCCTCCTAATTAATGGTCATTTTCTTTAAACATCTGAAAAAACATATCATAATTAATATCTACAAGACCAACATCTACATAAAGTTTACTGGTGCATCTATAACAATTGCAACTGTTCACTGTGTCACACTTTAGAATCTTTGTTTTTTATGCTTTATCAAAGGATGAGAGGTGGCGAATCATATTGTAGTGCACCAGCCACTATTAATATAAACATGTTCTTTTCTAATTAACCCTTTAGCAGACAAACAATACAGGTTTCACTTGGTCATTTTTCAATATGACAGAAAACAATGCTCTTATGTATTAGTTATATAATAAGTTAGGCAGAGTGGTGGCTCTGAGGCTAGGGATCTGCACTGGTAATCGGAAGGTTGCCGGTTCAAATCCGTAAATGCCAATAGGGACTCTGCTCTGTTGGGCCCTTGAGCAAGGCCCTTAACCTGCAATTGCTGAGCGCTTTGAGTAGTGAGAAAAGTGCTATATAAATGCAAAGAATTATTTATTTATTTATTTTTTTTTTTTTAAGTAATACTACATCTGAATATTGAATGAGAACCCTAAATCAGTGCATCATAATTCAGTGCTACTATTTTATAGTACATCTTGTTATTGAAAAAAATGCAAATCATACTACAGCATTCTTAATATTTATTATTAATATTTCCAAACCTTTTGTGTCATTATCTTTAAATAAAAAAAGCTTGACTGTTACTAGCAAATATATAGTTTGGTGTGCCTTTAGTCCAGTATTTGATTTAACTAAACACTCAACAAGAAAATGACAGGCCTTTCAAATTTTTGGAGCTGTCATTAGATACTAATTATGGATAATGAAAGATGACATGTGGATAGAAACTGTCCCTGAATTTGCTTATATGAGTACCAATTGTCCAGTACCATTTCCCAGACATTATAGTGAGGATAAATAGTTGTGTAGGATGGCTGAGATCTTTAATTATCCTGTTTGCCTTTCAAAAACAGCAAGTGTCATATATATAGTTAGCATCTAAAGTCTATAGCCATTCAGACAGTTTACTTTTGTTTCCTTAGGGAGAAAGATTACATCTTGCCTGAAGAAGGGGCCTGAGTTGCCTCGAAAGCTTGCATATTGTAATCTTTCTAGTTAGCCAATAAAAGGTGTCATTTTGCTTGGCTTTTCTCTACATTCATAATGGCTAACACGGTACAACACCCTAGTACTACTTAGGGAGAAAGCTAATAGTTGTCCTTGTGGAGCACAACTTCTTGAAGCTAACAAGAATGAATCAGGTGACGCTACAGACAATCAAATGATGGGCTAATTGGTGTCATGATCAAAATGGGCATAGAAAACATGAAACTGGTCTAAAATGAAGGTAATGGATAGGTTTTACTTTTACTTTAAAGCATACATAATTCCTGCCAAAGTCTGTGTCAACTGTCACAGCTGTAAAATTCTGTGTCTAGTTTTCTCCTGTACTGATGTTTAGCCAGGTCTTTTAGTAAATTCATGATGTCTGCAGTGGTCTGTGGTTTCTTATTAGGAAATATGGGATTTTTTTTGTAGGAACATAATCATCCATACATTTTTATGAATCCCATTATGATATATACCCACTTAGATGTCACACACTGCAGATCTGATGAGGAGTGTCTAAACAATCCCAATTTACAAAACCAAAGCAATCCTGCTGATTTTACTCTGTCCCTTTAGTTTAATACTGTAACACTTTTCTTGTCAGCTCCTCACATTTCAGTTTCTGCTTATACACTGGCAGTAGGAATACTGACAGGAGATCAGACCTGCTGAGGTGTGGGTACAGTAGCAAATGATAAGCATCTTGTATCAGAATATAACAGTGATCCAGAATATTAGCACTACTTTAGGGTTAGTGTTAATGATTTGGAGCCTCCATAAATTCTTAAAGGTGTGAGGCCTCAAAAATGCCCCACAAAGGCTTTACTGGCCAGGCCACTTTTGCCTGCTTAGAAAAGACCTCACCTTAATTGCATTAATTTAAGCTCCATTGGACTACCTCATGCTTTACAAGCCCAAAATGAGGAGCTGGCAAAACAAGTAGTAACATCCACAAAATATCACAAAACTCCACAAAAGCAGGGTAACATTAAACTTCAGCTTGTGCACGGATGGGCAAGCAAAAGAATCTTTGTAAAAAATAAATAAGACTTATTAACAAAAATATCAAAAAGTACTAAGAACAGCTCAAAATAGAAAAAGAGGCACAAAGGAGTTGCTTAAAAAGTAATCCTAATGCAAATAAGTCCCAAAACAGAGTCCAGTAACCAGAATCCTTTAAACAGACCAGAAAAATTGAGAAGGTCTAAAAATTCAATAGAGAATAACACAATATTTACTATGACTCTAACTAAAGACAATAGTTCTCACTTGTTAGGTCTCCCTGATTAATTAATATAACCAGAGTTAGGACCCAGGAGTGGTGATGTCAGGGTAGTCCTGCCTATTGAGAATATACATTTAAAGAGACTGTACACAAATATATTATCACGAATTAAACCAATAGAAATAATAAAGACATTCAAGTCACAATAATAGATAGATAGATAGATAGATAGATAGATAGATAGATAGATAGATAGATAGATAGATAGATAGATAGATAGATAGATAGATAGATAGATAGATAGATAGATAGATAGATAGATAGATAGATAGATAGATACTTTATTAATCCCAAGGGGAAATTCACATACTCTAGCAGCAGCATACTGATAAAAAACAATATTAAATTAAAGAATAATAAAACTGCAGGTAGAACAGACAATAACTTTGTGTAATGTTAATGTTTACCCTCCTGGGTGGAATTGAAGAGTCACATAGTGTGGGGGAGGAACGATCTCCTCAGTCTGTCAGTGGAGCAGGACAGTAACAGCAGTCTGTCGCTGAAGCTGCTCTTCTGTCTGGAGATGACACTGTTTAGTGGATGCGGTGCATTCTCCATGATTGACAGGAGCCTGCTCAGTGTCTGTCGCTCTGCCACAGATGTCAAACTTTTCCATCTCCATGCCTACAATAGAGCCTGCCTTCCTCACCAGTTTGTCCAGGCGTGAGGCGTCCTTCTTCTTTATGCTGCCTCCCCAGCACACCACTGCGTAGAAGAGGGCACTCGCCACAACCGTCTGATAGAACATCTGCAGCATCTTATTGCAGATGTTGAAAGACGCCAGCCTTCTAAGGAAGTATAGTCAGCTGTGTCTTCTCTTGCACAGAGCATCAGTATTGGCAGTCCAGTCCAATTTATCATCCAGCTGCACTCCTAGGTATTTATAGGTCTTCACCCTCTGCACACAGTCACCTCTGATTATCACGGGGTCCAGGAGGGGCCTGGGTCTCCTAAAATCCACCACCAGCTCCTTGGTTTTGCTGGTGTTCAGGTGTAGGTGGTTTGAGTCGCACCATTTAACAAAGTCCTTGATTAGGTTCCTATAATCCTCCTCCTGCCCACTGCTGATGCAGCCCACGATTGCAGTGTTGTATTGGAAGTCCAATGTATATAGGCTGAAAAGGACCGGAGAAAGTACAGTTCCCTGTGGCGTTCCTGTGTTGCTGACCACAATGTCAGACCTGCAGTTCCTGAAACGCACATACTGAGGTCTGTCTGTAAGATAGTCCATGATCCATGTCACCAGGTATGAATCTACTCCCATCTCTGTCAGCTTGTCCCTAAGGAGCAGAGGTTGGATGGTGTTGAAGGGGCTAGAGAAACCCAGAAACATAATTCTTACAGCACCACTGCTTCTGTCCAAGTGGGAGAGGGATCGGTGTAGCATGTAGATGACGCCATCCTCCGCTTCCACCTTCTCCTGGTATGCGAACTGCAGAGAGTCAAAGGCGTGGTGGACCTATGGCCTCAGGTGGTGAAGCAGCAGCCACGCCATGGTCTTCATCACATGTGACGTCAGAGCGACAGGCTGGAAGTCATTCAGCTCACTAGGACGTGATACCTTTGGGACTGGGGTGATGCAAGATGTTTTCCAAAGCCTCGGGACTCTCCCCTGTTCCAGGCTCAGGTTGAAGATGCGCTGTAGAGGACTCCCCAGCTCCAGTGCACAGGCCTTCAGCTGTCGTGGCAATACTACATCTGGACCCACTGCTTTGCTGGCATGAAGTCTCCTCAGCTCTTTGCCTACCTGGGCTGCTGTAATTGTGGGTGGGGGGAAACTCTCTCCTATGCTGGTATCAGTAGAAGGATGGGTGGTTGGTGCAGTACTCCGAGGTAAGAGTGGGTTAGGGTGGTCAAACCTGTTTAAAATGTTGTTCATCTGGTTTGCTCTCTCCACTTCTCTCTTGATGGTGGCACCCCGCTTCGAGCTGCTGCCAGTGATGATCTTCATCCCATCCCACACTTCCTTCATGCTGTTATTCTGCAACTTCTGCTCCAGCTTTCTCCTGTACTGCTCCTTTGCCGCCCTGAGCTGGACTCGGAGTTCCTTCTGCACACTCTTGAGCTCATGCTGATCACCACCTTTAAAAGCCCTTTTCTTCTGGTTCAAAAGACCTTTGATGTCACTTGTAATCCATGGCTTGTTGTTAGCATAGCAGCGTACTGTTCTTACTGGAACTACAATGTCCATACAGAAGTTGATGTAGTCAGTAGTGCAGTTAACAACCTCCTCAATGTTCTCACTATATGATCCCTGCAGGATATCCCAGTCTGTAGTTCCAAAGCAGTCTCTCAGAGCCTGCTTTGCCTCAGGGGACCACTTCCTGAATGAGCGCGTGGTTGTATGTAGCTCCCTCACTCTTGGTTTGTAGTGAGGCTGAAGCAGAACCAGGTTATGCTCTGCTTTCCGAAGCGCAGGCAGCGGGGTGGCGCTGTATTCGTGTTTAACATCTGCATACAGTAGGTCAATAGTCCTATTTCCCTGGGGGTGTTGCAATCCACATACTGGGAGAAGGCAGGTAATGTTTTGTCCAGCGTCACATGGTTAAAGTCTCCAGCGATTAGCACAAGCACCTCGGGTTGCTGCGTTTGCAGTTTAGCAACAGCAGAATGGATGATGTCACTCGCTATCTCCACGTCCGCCCGAGGAAGGATGTAAACAATAACAACAATGATGTGTCCAAACTCTCTGGGCAAGTAATAGGGACGCAAACTTATGGCCAACAGTTCGATGTCCCTGCAGCAAGTGGAGATTTTTACATTTACATATCCAGAGTTGCACCATCTTGTATTCACATAGAGAGCAAGTCCTCCTCCTTTCCGCTTCTTGCAGGTATTTGTGTCTCTTTCCGCTCTAACTGTGCTAAACCCATGTAGCTCCATGTTAGCATCTGGGATGTTAGTTGTTAGCCACATTTCACAAAAACACAACAAACTGCATTCTCTGTAGTTCCTGACATTTTTCACCAGCGCGGCTAGTTCATCGATCTTATTTGGTAGTGAGTTCAGATTTCCCAGGATCACAGAAGGCACCGAAGGCTTGTAACGCCACTTTCTCGCAAGCTGCCTCGCCTTTAGCTTAGCTCTGGCTCTGCTGCCACAATACCGCCTTCTTACCTCGTCAGGTAAACTAGGGAACCACACCGGCGCGGGCATTTGTTCTCAGCGCTTGAAGTTGACTACCTGAATAGATGAGTCTCGGCGTGTAAAAATCCATGTCCAAGTAGTAAAAAGTAGTAAAACATGTCCAGAGAATGAGTCCACATTAAAGAAAGTGGTAATAGATAAAAAAGATAAAAAGGTAGAAAGATAAAGTTGTACACGGAGCTGCTGGAAAGGCTGCCACTCGTGGCGGCGCCTGAGTCATCATAAAACTCTAATAATAATAAATAAATAATAATAAATAATAAACTATAATAGCTCAAAATAAACAAAAATAATAGCCATATTTGTTAAATCATTAGATCATGTGCCATAGTCTGAAGACAGTACTCAAGTTTTGTTTATATTAATAACTAACTTAAAAAACATATACAGAATTTCTTATTTTTATTAGCATTGTGTTTAATGGTATTCTACAAATTAAAACAGATGAAATGAGGTTACAGATTAAGCAGTCAACTTTCAGATGCAATAGCACTAGTTCACTACATGTCATCCTTCTGTACTTATCACCTTACTAAAATATGGTCAGTAACATAAAATAAAATAATTACATGTGATTTCTTAAATTAAGCCATTTTATAGTAGTTGGACAGTTTAGTTATAGTACATTTTTGAGCAGAATACATTTGTCTTCACTTCAGTCAAAGTATATGCATTTGCACATTTCCTCTGGTCCCAACACAGTTCAGCTATATTAAAATTATGTGGAATCTATAAATATCAGATATCCGTATAATCAGGCACATGTACAGAGTTTGAAAGGGGAAGTTATTTAATTCAGGTTAACAAAACATGCAAAGCATGAAAGGGAATGACAGCACTTGAATTTGAATAATTTCACCATTATTGCGCTTGTTATTTGAAAATGGTTTCATTCAAACATGTTAAAATCACACTGTTCCCTCAAGGCAGAAAAAGGTTTTGTTATTGCCACCTTTACCCCATGCTGAATTAGTTCAGAAATAAAAATACAGTGAGATTTATTCATTTTATCTTGCATCATGTATTTCAATGAGTGAGTCACAAATAATAAAGTCAATACTTTCTTAATGTAGCACTATACATAGCCCTGATAAAGGAACTGAGACTTTTTCTTTCAATAGTCCATCCATTTTCAAATTGACAATTTTATACCTGGGCTATTCTATAAAAGTTATAAAATGAGCTGCTTTAAAATAAAATAAGAATTTATAGTTTAAAAAAATTCTGACTTGAGTTCGATTTCATCAATACTGTATTGGGACTCTGAGTTCTATGTTTACCCTTGCCTTTTAGGCAACTCTGTGAGATCTTCAGAGCTTTGTGCAAGCAAACTAAAAGCCCCAGAACTTTGGTCATTTTGGATAATTTGGGATAAATGCAGCTACATAGATAAATCTAAAAATGCTTCCCTTGCTTCACATATCTAATGACAACTATTAAACCATGCAAGTTACCAAACTCCAGGAAAACTGGACAGACAGATGTTGAGAAAGAGCAAGAATGAGTGAATACTGAAGCATGGTGTTGAAACGACTGGTGCTCTTCAACATGGGGTTTACTGTGCATCTTTTTTTGTTCTTCTTCCTGCTCCCTAAAAACCTGAATAATTATATTATATTATAATTATATATATATTTTTTTTTTTTTTGATATGTCGACTGACATTTATATATATTTTTTATTGCTAATGATTCTAGATGGTTTAAAATTTCATGCACTAAAACTGCAATCTGATCAGAAACTTGGTTTTGAACATTACTGATGATGCCTTTACACAATACCCACAATCTTTACACAATCTTAGCACTTAAAGAAAACAATAGAGATAATAGCAAATTCAAAAAACATACTGTACCATAACAGTATAGTCCCTACAATGCATTGTATGGTCTCTACTGTATAATAATATGTGAATGCCTTTAGACAAGGTGATATATGTAATGTGAGAAAAATGTTCATTTTAATAATTTGAGAATGGGAGGCCATTATTATCACATGCCCACATTCTTGTTACATTCTTACTTACCTGTGATAATGGATGAGTTGCTCAGCGTTATGCAGAGAGACAAAAGAAGAAATTGAACTGACAACCTAGCACTTTCAAATCTACTGCCTTAACCCTCAACATTACACTGTCAGTTTTTTCCATATTGGAGAAAAATGAGTTGTGGAATTGGTGGAGGTGGAGCTTAACCCTGCAGCATGAAGTGGAAAATGGGAGCCAGTTCTAGGTAGGGTGCCAGAGAGGAAACAGCAGTTCAGAAATAATCAATTTAAGGAACTGAATTACATTTTTTTTGGTTGGAGGACAATATGAAAACAGAATGTACAGTATTCCATGAGCTGAAATACTAATAAGGAAGCACTGTGGTTTGGTACTACTGCCCCATAAATCATGTGTCCTGGGTGGGTGCTCTGTGTGTGGGGATTCCATGTTCTCTACTTGCCTACAAGAGTTTTCCACCATGCCCTCCATTTTATATTCTAGAAGATCAGTCCCCTACATCAATGCTACAGACTGCTGAAGATCTTAGGTTTTTCAGGTAAGGAACACAGAAGTTTTAAATTAAGGTATTTCTACTAACTAACTGTGGCATTGGTGAGTGGCAACATAATTTCACTGTACTTTGTGCTTGTGACAATAATGATCCTATAAACCTATAAAACTTCAAATATGGGAGGGAACTATACATGAAATGAGTCTGAAGAAAACAAAAACACACTTGACTTGCTTAAAAAGAAGAGTCATCAAAAAATTGTAGGTAATTATCCTTATTAGTAATCTAGTTTAAGGAGGATAATGAGTATTTGGAAATTGTGTTCCAGTATAATTTAAAAAAAAAAAGAAAAAAACTCACCCACTGGTGAGGTATAAATTATGCCAATCCATGGTTTTTTGGATATATACAATACTGTTCTATAGACAGTTTCTCATACACTCAAAGCATACTAATGACCTTAAGCTAATGGAGCTCCATGTAATAAATTAATAGTTCATACTTTGTATGTTGAACATTTACTTTTGGTTGATGCCTTTATCCAAGGTGACTTAGAACATATGCGATTCAATTGGTTGCATTTCATTTTTTTTTCCAGTTGGAGTAGAGGCAGATGAACTGACTTGCTTGTGGTTACACAGTGTCTGTAGTGGGATTTAAACCCATAACTTCAGGGCTTGGAGTCCAAAGCTTTTACTACTTCACCACACTGCCTGTATTTTCTAGCACTGGAAGTAATGTTAACGACCTGCTTTATTGTAAAACATGAGAAATTGGAATAAAAGAGTGGAATATTATTAGAAACAGACATAATGTTCATGAACATTAAAAGTGAAACATTTTGCAAACATTTAAATAAAATTCTTTCAAACATGTTTATTCCTGTCAATTTTCTCAATGAAGTCCATTGCTAAAAAATTAAACTTTAGTCTACCTTTTATTGCTTTCTCTTTGTTCTATTTTCTTTTTGTCACTTGAATAAAAATATGCATATTACAATAATCATGATCTGTTACTGACTTTCCTCTGCTCTGTTTGTCTGTATCTTGTTGTGGCACCACCATTTTCCCAAGCATTTCTATTGCTCATGGGAAAGATACAAGAATACTTTGAGTGCAAGGATAAATGTTTCTAGGTGTTTCACTTAATCTATAATTTTAAGAGTGTACATTATGTAAAATGTGTAACAACAACATTTATTTATAGAGCGTGTTTTCATACAAATTATGTAGCTCAAAGTGCTTTACAAGATGAAGACAAAAAAAAGGAAATATATAACAGTTAGGCAATACTAATTAACAAAGAATAAAGTGAGGTCTAATGGACACGGAGGACAGAAAAAAAAAAAAAAAAAAAAAAAAAAAAAAATCCAGAGGGTTGGAGAAAAAAGTAAAATCTGCAGGGGTTTCACGGCCATAAGACCGTCCAGCCCCCACTAGGCATTCTAATTATCATTGTGTAATTATCATTTTATCTCCAAACTTGTAGTGTACTAAACTAGTAGTTAGTGAAGACTGCCATAAAAATGAAGTAAGCCATAATTAAGGTATTTCTAGGGGAATTAGTCAAAAGGAAAGATTGTTTTTGCAATGGTAATGTTGTAGTATAAATAGTTGGTTCCAAATAAACCTCAACTGGAATTTTGCACTAGTTACATAGGACATTATACTTTATTTTGCTTGCTCTGGAAACAAAAATGGCAAATTACTTTCATTTCTATCAGCAAAATAAAAGAAACAGGGTGCTGTAACTGTCATAAACAAGAGTAGGTAAAAGAGAATCATGCTTCTTTTTCATGAAATGAGGTGTTTCTTTTGTATAACAATACAAAGCAAAAAAAGTTTAATATTACCCACCTTTGCAGATCCTCTTCTTGACTTCTTTCAGTAGAATGAATGGGGATGAAAATACCTAAAATTAAGTCAGTTGATTTTTTTACCTGGAAAGTTCTAAACATTTCTGTCTTAATCCACTTGCCAAATTTAATTGAAATTACAATAAGGTTATCAAATCTGCTATCAAAATTATGGCAAATTAATTCATTTTGTAAATCTTTTGAAAGACCCTGGTGAAGAGCTGCCATCAAACTTTCTTCACCTTAATTATTGTCAGATGTGAGAAATTTAAAAATTATGCAATATTCTTATGTTATTATAAATTGATTTGTTCTATTTCTGGCTTTCTTTTTGGTGTATGAAAAACTGTTGGAGTTCACTGAAAACCATTTTTCTCATTACTACAAGCACAAACCACATATTCTAAGGAAAGCTTAAAGAATAAAGAGGTAATATTAGCTCATTTGGCTTTCTGTGTAGAACATTATGAAAGCTCAAAAACTGATAAACACTTTGTATGCAAGCAATGGCGGAAGGTAATATCACCATTAACCTTATTTGGGGTAGTAAATTCAAGCTATAATAAAATATTACACATATTTGTGGTGGGTTAGGCATCTTGACACACAGCTGGTAACACAGATGGCTGAACAGCAATTATTTTCAGATTACTAACAGAAATAAAGTGCTGCTGAACAGTGTCAGTGAAGTCATTAAGGTAAATGGGTGTATTGTGTTCTCTAGATACAACATGTACTAAAATATTTGAATTGAGACCCCTTCTTTCAGCATGGAATCTAACTCACTTACAAAAAAATTCTCTTTTCCATCAGCCTTTGAGCCTACAAATAAAGTCTTAACATTTTACATTTAGAAATAAGGGGATGTGGACCAAGTTGGATAATACAGATTACACTGCCATGCAGGAATAGTTATTTTAAAAACAGCAGAAATTCTGGAGTCAGACAATATTCAGATAAATAAAACTCCATACATAAGATGAGAATTCAACCTCAGCCTGAAGTGTTGAACGATATGATGAAACTGCTTTTGCTTGATTTGGCCATCAGGCTAATCTTATGTAATCTCAACCCATATACACTCTGGTTTGAATTTGAGATGTGAGCATTTCACTAAGTGTGACTCTGCGAGTAGTTGTGCAAACTAATGATAGCTGTAAAAAAGGATCAACAACAGTAGAAATCATTAATATCTTTTGGGTTTTAACCCAGTTCTAATTGCTACCTACGCAGCAAGCATTTCCTGATCTCATCTGTGCCCTTTTCTGAATCTTAAAAAACCTCTGAGAACAACATAGAGGTGAAATACTGCAAGGTTTTTATATAATTGTATTTTGCATTTACTGAGTAGTAATGTTGTTTTGTTTCTATGCCTTTGAAACAGCTATTAGAATTAAATTAACTGAATTTACAGCAGAAATAAATATAAATACTGTACCATTTTGTAGGCATGTGCAAGAGCTAGTATACAGAATTACAGCAATCCATATAAAACACAACAAATAGTTCTACCTTTATTCTATTTGAACATAATGATCTGTATTATATCTGTATCAAATATCTGTATTTGAACATAATGATATCAAACTATAAAATGAAATCCAGTATGTGAACTTTTGTAGTTATTATAGATTTTAATCTGAAGGAAATTGAAGACTACAAAGTGGTGGCAGGGGAAAGTATAGTTAAGCAGCATAGGATGGTGGTCTGTAGGATGACATTGGAGATCAAGAACAGGAAGAGAGTGAGGGCAGAGCCAAGGATCAAATGGTGAAAGTTGAAAAAGGAAGACAGGCAATGGGTGGTAGTGAACAGTTACCAGACAGTTGGGAAACTACAGCAGATGTAGTAAGGGTGACAGCAAGAAGGGCGTTTGGCATGACATCTGGACAGAGGAAGGAGGAAAAGGAAACCTGGTGGTGGAAAGGGGAAGTACAGGAGAGCATACAGAGGAAGAGGATGGCAAAGAAGAAGTGGGATAGTCAGAGAGATGCAGAAAGTAGACAAAAGTACAAGGAGATAGGGCACAAGGTGAGGAGAGAGGTGGCGGAGGCTAAAGAGAAGGCGTATGATGAGTTGTATTAGAGGTTAAACACTAAGGAGGGAGAAAAGGACCTGTATTGATTGGCTAGGCAGAGGGACCGAGCTAGGAAAGATGTGCAGCAGGTTAGGGTAATAAAGGATAATGATGGAAATGTACTCACAAGCGAGGAGAGTGTGTTGAGCAGATGGAAAGAGTACTTTGAGAGGCTGATGAATGAAGAGAACGAGAGATAGAAGAGGTTGGATGGTGTGGAGATAGTGAATCAGGAAGTGCAACGGATTAGCAAGGAGGAAGTAAGGACAGCTATGAAGAGGATGAAAAATGGAAAAGCCGTTCGTCCAGATGACCAACCTGTGGAAGCATGGAGGTGTTTAGGAGAGATGGCAGTGGAGTTTTTAACCAGATTGTTTAATGGAATCTTGGAAAGTGAGAGGATGCCTGAGGAGTGGAGAAAAAGTGTACTGGTGCCGATATTTAAGAATAAGAGGGGTGTGGAGGACTGTAGTAACTACAGGGGGATAAAATTGATGAGCCACAGCATGAAGTTATGGGATAGAGTAGTGGAAGCTAGGTTAAGAAGTGAGGTGATGACTAGTGAGCAGCAGTATGGTTGTATGGCCAAGAAAGAGCACCACAGATGCGATGTTTGCTCTGAGGGAGTTGATGGAGAAGTATAGAGAAGGCCAGAAGGAGTTGCATTGCGTCTTTGTGGACCTGTAGAAAGCATATGACAGGGTGCTTTGAGAGGAGCTGTGGTATTATATGAGGAAGTCGGGAGTGGCAGAGAAGTATATAAGAGTTGTACAGGATATGTACGAGGGAAGTGTGACAATGGTGAGGTCTGCGGTAGGAGTGACGAATGCATTCAAGGTGGAGGTGGGATTACATCAGGGATCAGCTCTGAGCCCTTATTTGTAATGGTGATGGACAGGTTGACAGACGAGATTAGACAGGAGTCCCCGTGGACTATGATGTTTGCTGATGACATTGTGATCTGTAGTGAGAGTAGGGAGCAGGTTGAGGAGACACTGGAGAGGTGGAGATATGCTCTAGAGAGGAGCGGAATGAAGGTCAGTAGGAACAAGACAGAATACATGTGTGTAAATGAGAGGGAGGTCAGTGAAATGGTGAGGATGCAAGGAGTAGAGTTGGCGAAGGTGGATGAGTTTAAATACTTGGGATCAACAGTACAGAGTAATGGGGATTGTGGAAGAGAGGTGAAAAAGAGAGTGCAGGCAGGGTGGAATGGGTGGAGAAGAGTGTCAGGAGTAATTTGTGACAGACGCGTATCAGCAAAAGTGAAAGGGAAGGTCTATAGGATGGTAATGAGACCAGCTATGTTATTCGGGTTGGAGACGGTGGCACTGACCAGAAAGCAGGAGACAGAGCTGGAGGTAGTAGAGTTAAAGATGCTAAGATTTGCATTGGGTGTGACAAGGATGGACAGGATTAGAAATGAGTGCATTAGAGGGCCAGCTCAAGTTGGATGGTTGGGAGACAAAGTCAGAGAAGCGAGATTTTGTTGGTTTGGGCATGTGCAGAGGAGAGATGCTGAGTTTATTGGGAGGAGGATGCCAAGGATAGAGATGCCAGGCAAGAGGAAAAGAGGAAGGCCTAAGAGAAGGCTTATGGATGTGGTAAGAGAGGACATGAAGGTGATGGGTGTAACAGAACAAGATAGAGAGGACAGAAAGATATGGAAGAAGATGATCCGCTGTGGCAATCCCTAACGGGAGCAGCCGAAAGAAGAAGAAGATAGATTTAATAGACTAGTTCGGCAAGATAACAGAAAAATAACATGAGAACACAAATCTACAAAGTATTTTGAGCAGTAAGAACTGGGTGAGCAGCATTAGCAAACATGAAAAACATAGATGGATGTACAGTTAAGCACAGTACTTATGAAGTCCAAGACAAGTTACAATAGCATAAAATAACAAGCTCACTTAATCTAATATGTGCTTGCCTCCAGCTGCAGTTTAGAATAGCTTCAATTTTTTTCCATAGACTAAGTCTTTTAAATTGAGATAAACACAGGCTTGAGGTTATCAGTTAGCATGTAAATGGCTTTACATTGATGAAATATTCTAAAGAAATATTTACAAGTTAATATGCTGTAACACTGAACAGCTTTTTAAAAGAAAAAAATCTGTTGTAAAACCTAAGCCATAGCATCCTATCAAAGTCCATGGGTCTCATGTTATACATTTTTGTTCTAGCAGGTTCCCTTGATTTGTATTTGACTGAACTGATTCAATGAAATAGTAAATGAGATGAACAACAAAGCCATGAGCAAACAACCGGATTTTAAATGTAATCACAAAGCACTGGGAATGCTAGTCAACAATGTCATTGTAAAACTCTTCGAAAAAACTCTTAGTGGAGTGTGAGAAGGAGGCAGAAGGAAAGCTTGTATTAGTGAGATCCAGAAAAGTCACAAGTCATTAAACAGGGAGAGATTCAAAAGCCAGTAACGCAAACCAGAATATAGTTATTAAAAAAAAAAAAAAAAACGCAAAACAAATGGCAACTGACTGAGAATGTCTTAACTTTAAAAAATTCAGCACTATCAATAGGCAAAATGGTCTTATACAGTATAATATGGACACTATGATATTACACAATATGTGTTTACTGAATGGTAATTATCAAAGAATCAACTGGAAAATTTTTATATAAATTTGGATTGTTCAACATTAAAGACCAGGCATAGCAATAAGCATACTACATGTACCCAATAGTTGAGCATTACAGCCTTGAATACAATATTATCACAAATTGCATATTGATAATTACTGTTCTCCTACATAATTTGGAGTGTGCACATAAGGCTGTTTTTCTGAGTGGTATCATGAAATTGAGGTTTTAATTCATTCAATATCTAAATCTGTTCTATTTATATGTATGCGCACTTTATGTAAGTTAATTTATTGTTATTTTTGTGATGTTATCACGGTGCCATTTTCTTTTATGTTTTTGATCACAGCTACTGCGATTTTTGTTTATTACTTTGTTGTTAGATATGACATTCTGTTTATAATGATTCCAAATTTTGTTAATTTTGTTAGGGAAGATTGGAACTGGAAGATTGATGTTTTATAAATACATATACAATGGTGCTTTTAATGGGGTTTTCTTTAAGACATACTACCAGAATGCTTTGTGTGGGCTTGAGTAAATCTGAATTGGCAGACAGACATTTCAAAAAGTGGTGCATTGCAGCCAACAGGGGGAAGAGTTACATTCTGTTTTGTTGTTCATGCATGAGGCATACTTGTCCTGTGGTGATGAGCTGCAGTTTTTCTTCAATTTATACAAAGAGTGAAGCACTACCTCTACATCCAGCTACAACATAGATTTAAGACCAGAAGAGAGGCCTGCTAACAATATCAGCTTCTCACCAATTTTCAACCTAACCTCCTGGTAAAATCAATCTGTTCCCTTGTATATCAGGATCATTGATTGCATAATTCACCATACAGTATTTTGAAATGTCTCATCATTTTGCCATTTTGCCAATTTAAAACTTCATTCTGGACTGCAAATAATTTTATGAATATAAACTCCCTGCTGTAATGAGTTTTTGTTTTGCATTACATACAGATGTTTGGGGTAGGTGGTAATCCTGAGGGGAACTGTGTTTTGTGTAGAAATGTGAATAGGAGAATTTGACAAATGATTGATTTTTTATCTTTTTATCTATACTAATAAAAGGCAAAGCCCTCACTGACTCACTGACTGACTGACTCACTCATCACTAATTCTCCAACTTCCCGTGTAGGTAGAAGGCTGAAATTTGGCAGGCTCATTCCTTACAGCATACTTACAAAAGTTAGGCAGGTTTCATTTCGAAATTCTACGTGTAATGGTCATAACTGGAACTTGTTTGACTGACTCACTCATCACTAATTCTCCAACTTCCCGTGTAGGTAGAAGGCTGAAATTTGGCGGGCTCATTCCTTACAGCTTACTTACAAAAGTTAGGCAGGTTTCATTTCGAAATTCTACGCGTAATGGTCATAACTGGAACCTGTTTTTTGTCCATATACTGTAATGGAGGAGGCGGAGTCACGTATTGCGTCATCACGTATTACGCCTCCTACGTAATCACGTGAACTGAAAACGAGGAAGAGATTTACAGCACAAGTCAAACATGGGAACGAAGGTAAATGACGTTAATTGTTGACTGTCTTTTAATACTGTGTAATTGTTGAGTGTCTTTTAATACTGTGTAAGCATACATATTAACATGTGCAATTAAACGTGTGCATTTACGGGGTGATTTCTCAGGCTTAAAAGCTCGCCTTTTATTAAAAAGGTAAATGCAAACTCTTTTCATTTTGAAGGGCACAAACCACGTTAGATTTCAGCCGTTAAACGCGCAAAAATGTCAGTACACCAGATAAATAAGCGCAACATATTATCATTTGTATTGTATGCTTACAATACATATAGAAATGTGTTAATCGTTAACTAATATTATGGGATGGTGTTTTTCGACTCGTGCCTTGATTTAAACGATTGCATGTCTTGGTGGGTTTGCGTAGCTTATTGTCAATATCTTTACACCTCTTTTTAAGACTTAATTTAAAAAGGTTTTCTTTTCTTCTTAATTAAAATTTAAAAGCAATATTTCACCGCTGCGAAGCCCCTCTAGCGCTGACATCCGAGGTTTGATTACCGTAAGCGAGTGCAGTGAGTCTGTACGCCTGATGAGCCAAGAATAAGGGGGGAAAGACGTGTCGCGTACTCTTTGCATTATTTGACAGTAAACTATTTTCATCCATTCTATGATCTGCTTCTCACAACTGAAGGCACCGTGGCTGATGTTACCTGACTTGCTGGCCAACCATAAGCATTACCTGGTAGGTAACCACCCACTCACTTCACTCCCTTACGGGAATCAAACCTCGGACGTCAGCGCTAGAGGTGAAGCCCCTAAAATTGTGCCAAGGCATGTGGTTCGTTTATTTGACAGCATGTAGATCGGAGTAATTACATTCACGGCATTCGTAGTCTGATTCATACACATATATATATATACTAGCAAAATACCCGCGCTTCACAGCGGAGAAGTAGTGTGTTAAAGAGGTTATGAAAAAGTAAAGGAAACATTTTAAAAATAACGTAACATGATTGTCAATGTAATTGTGTTGTCATTGTTATGAGTGTTGCTGTCATATAGATAGATAGATAGATAGATAGATAGATAGATAGATAGATAGATAGATAGATAGATAGATAGATAGATAGATAGATACTTTATTAATCCCAATGGGAAATTCACATAAAAAAATAAAGTAATAGGAGTGATCAATAAATAAAAATAGAAAAATAAAAGTAGAAAAGTACACATACATATACAGTCATACACGGAGCTGCTGAAAAGGCTGCCACTGTGTATGTATGTATATATATCTATACTAATAAAAGGCAAAGCCCTCACTGACTCACTGACTGACTGACTGACTGACTCACTCATCACTAATTCTCCAACTTCCCGTGTAGGTAGAAGTCTGAAATTTGGCAGGCTCATTCCTTACAGCTTACTTACAAAAGTTAGGCAGGTTTTATTTCGAAATTCTACGCGTAATGGTCATAACTGGAACCTGTTTGACTGACTCACTCATCACTAATTCTCCAACTTCCCGTGTAGGTAGAAGGCTGAAATTTGGCAGGCTCATTCCTTACAGCTTACTTACAAAAGTTAGGCAGGTTTCATTTCGAAATTCTACGTGTAATGGTCATAACTGGAACCTGTTTTTTGTCCATATACTCTAATGGAGGAGGCGGAGTCACGTATCGCATCATCACATATTACGCCTCCTACGTAATCACGTGAACTGAAAACGAGGAAGAGATTTACAGCACAAGTCAAACGCGGGAACGAAGGTAAATGACGTTAATTGTTGACTGTCTTTTAATACTGTGTACTTGTTGAGTGTCTTTTAATACTGTGTAAGCATACATATTAACACATGTGCAATTAAACGTGTGCATTTACGGGGTGATTTCTCAGGCTTAAAAGCTCGCCTTTTATTAAAAAGGTAAATGCAAACTCTTTTCATTCTGAAGGGCACAAACCACGTTAGATTTCAGCAGTTAAACGCGCAAAAATGTCAGTACACCAGATAAATAAGCGCAACATATTATCAGTTGTATTGTATGCTTACAATACATATAGAAATGTGTTAATTGTTAACTAATATTATGGGATGGTGTTTTTCGACTTGCGCCTTGATTTAAACGATTGCATGTCTTGGTGGGTTTGCGTAGTTTATTGTCAATATCTTTACACCTCTTTTTAAGACTTAATTTAAAAAGGTTTTCTTTTCTTCTTAATTGAAATTTAAAAGCAATACTTCACCGCTGCGAAGCCCCTCTAGCGCTGACGTCCGACGTTCGATTACCGTAAGCAAGTGCAGTGAGTGTGTACGCCTGATGAGCCAAGAATAAGAGGGAAA